>NC_092640.1:27457718-27771329 GCF_039555335.1 Amphiura filiformis
TATTCAATATATGGGGTCAAAGGTCAACTCCCATTACATACTAACCGGTAAAAGGAAAGAGAAGATGAAGAAAGGGAAAGAAATAGAAATAGTCGAGGAAGAAGCCTGCAGGTGAACAAAACAAAACAAAGGAAAATTGAAAAGAAGGATAACTAAAACGGCGAAGATGATCATGATGAAGAAAAACGACAACAAGGAGGCAGAAAAAGAAAAAGTAACGACAATAACAACCAAACGAAATGAGAAGATGTTAAAAGAGAAGAAAAGAAGGACGACGCAGGAGATGAACAGTAATTAGATGAAAAACTGATGATGATGATGATGATGATGATGATGATGGTGGCGGTGGCGGTGGCGGTGGCGGTGGTAGTGGTAGTGGTGGTGGTGGTGGTGGTGCCCATTTTTTGATCATACCTTTTGGACCGTCTTTCTTGAAGCAGTTTACTATTTTACCAAATACTTCCGCTAGAGCAGGAATAGTCAGTGAATAAGCAGTGCTACTGTCTGTAGCACCTGCTCTTGTTAACGCATTACGTCGACGTGGTGGTAGCAAGAATCGATCCACTCCTGAGGAATCTGTTGATAACTCAACGATTTTACCTGTGACCATTGCTCCAAGCCACTCTCTAACGTAGCTGCAAGAAAACAAGCAAACAAATTGATTTTGAAAACTCACAGAGTTTAATATACAGCGTGTCCCAAAAGTAACTTAACATTGTGAATTTGCCATATCTCAAATACTTCCTACTTCATACCAAAATGGAGAACATATTCACATAGATTGATCTTTTAGAATTATTTTGATACCAAAAACAGCAATATTGATGACCTCTTGACCTTACTGTGCGACTGTACATATGTGTGTATCAAACCCACAAAAGCAAGCTCATATGTTTTTTGTTTAAGCACATGAATGATGTGCTTCCCTGATGAACAACAGAGTTGGCTCACTCACTGCACACGCTACATTTAGGTATTCACATTCATGGATTACTAACATGGCCTACCGTAAGCGTGACTGCTGTTTTAGATTATAATTAGGATATATTGACAATATTAAACTTTCCTTTAAAACAGTTGAAGTGAAGATGAATTTCCTATAGATCAACGGATTCAGATTCTTTGTCGAGACAAAGTCCGACAAACTCACTCAAGCAAAGTTTAGGGAACATTTTAATGTAAATTATGCACCCAGTCGAAATACAATCCAGCAACTAGTGCAAAAATTCCTATCAACTGGATCTGTTCGATGATCTACCTCGGGCAGGACGTGGAAGAACAGGAAGATTGGCTACAAACATCGATGGCGAAAAGCCCAAGACGATCAGTACGTCGACTTTCAATGGAGAACAACGTACCGCGTACAACTGTTCATCGAATCCTCAGAAAAGATCTTAAGCAGTTTCCATATAAAATCCAGATAAAACAGAAAATGAAGCAAATTAAACAAAAACAGATTTGAAAACGAATAAAAGTGGGTTTTACGGTACAGTAGATATCCTTTAATTTCATGCTAAAGGGTCATGACCACATAGGCATGTTTGGTATCATAACATTTCTAAAAGAATTATCTACATACTGTGCAATTTTTGTAACAAAACTATTAACACAAAGCAAGTTATGGCCAATTCACAATGTTAAGTTACTTTTGGGACACCCTGTACTTATACGAACTCGTAGGAGAAGATACTGGCATGACTAATATAATTAAATAAATCTCATCTGTAAGATCTATAGATAAAATAATAATGAATAAAAAAAAACCGATTTCATAATATATTTCATCATAAAAAGAATATAGGGACGCACCATTTGACTTCCAGAGGGTGGCCTTTCCCCACTATCACTGATGAAAATAACTTTCCACACCAACACTAAAAAAACTGTCCCAACTGTGTGTTCAATAATGCATGAAATTAAAAAAAAACCACCTAGTGTTTAAAAACATTACCCCGACCTCAACTTCTACCCCCATGGAAGTCAAATGGCGCGTCACTGAAAACGTTTTCAAAATAAGGAATTGAAAGGAAACCGAAATGTTAGCTAACTGGTTAATCAACAATGCAGTCCTACCGTTCTTTTTTATCCGTGGCTTGGGCAATCTCTTCACAAAATTTTGGTTCGTCCCATTCCGCCATCTTTTCAAACAATCCAGTCTGAACGCCTAGTGCTACAGACAAACACAGATGACTGTCTGTGACCAATTGAGACATTCTCTTACAAAAGGCATCTTCTGTTTCTGCTGTTGACGCCATGTTGCTGAAATTTGAAATAGATAAACATAAAGCATGGCGATTGGTTATAACTTGTTGGGGAGCGTGTTCTAACTGATATGACACTCCTCTTTGGTGCACATTGGAATAATATTATAGGTGGCGCTCCCACTACGGTGGTCCAGGCAGAGCCTTGTTGAGAGGCTAGTAATTTTGGGACATACTTTAATGCTGTTACGTAATCAAGTGTATGATGAAATGACAAAGGTAATGTGAAAACATATAAATGCCATGAAAACAATCTTAAGGCTTATAATAGGGTTGCCATCAACTATATATCTCTACACTGACATACCGACCGACCCTCGTATGTTCGTTTCTGTTAGGGCTTTTAATGTCAAACACTAAAAGATACATCTCATGTCAAGTCAAATAATATTAATGTTTTATAATTATCAATTAAGATGATTAAGACCTCCATTAATTATCTTCAGTATGATACATTTTATGAACTGCGTGAATGATGTTTTCAGGTACCTTCTAGAAATATGAGTCTATACTACTAAATACTACCGTGACAAAAGACTAGTAGAATGTATTATCCCGTATATTCGTATACTAGTATTGTGTAAGCTTAAGAGTGTATGGAAATTAAGGCCTATAATAAAACAAAGCTATGACACAAAGGCTAGAGTTATACAAACTTCATTAATTAATACTCACCTTGAATAGAAATAAGGAATTATTTCAACCAATTAGTAAGCTTAAGCTTGAAATACAGAATCAGATGGAAGCCAGCTGAAAGGTTACGCACTGTGCACTGCACAGTATATGCCATGGTCAGGTTCATGATGCATGTACAATGCATGGCCTATATTTACATTGCGTTTGTTAAAGAGTATACAGATTGAAGACAGTTGCAAAGTAGTACAAGGAACTTCACTAATTTGTCCTCGTTCATAAATCTGATACAAGGCAATATAATGTGCCCCTATGATGCTACGCCACTGGTTATACCAGAGATAATCACTACAATCGAATTACATACTTCATGATTAATAATTTGTGTGAATATCCAATACAGCTTTCCGTACCATTTCTTCAACATGTAGCCATTTACATAAATCATGTGATAATAATTATAGGCCCTGTACATTCAATAGTGAACCTGAACATGGCATATCCATGTACTGTGCAGTGCACATTTTGCATGTATAAATTAAATGGGTGCATATGCGCCATTTGCAGCTGGCTTCCACCTGATTCTCAAGAATCAGATTACGCTTATTAATTGTTTGGAATAGTGCAAGAAAGCTAATCAAGGTGAGAATTAATTTCAATACACTTTTAAGTTTACATATACCCCGGATAATCATGGTAAATTTAGTGTGTAGATTCATAATTCTAGCAGTAATACCTGGAAACATGCAGTTCATAAAGTTTGTTATACTGATCACACAGTGTCGACGCCCTATACGATAAATATAAATTTAATACTCCGTTGGTGAGCGACGGGCGAGTGGTATTTCACCGAACGCAAGAAAAGGAGTTCTATCTGATTGGCTAGCAATCGATCGCTTAGGTCGCTCAGTAGTCAACTACAAACTCAAAATGGAGCAATGTATTCAATTCGATTGAAATCGATTATTCTATTATTGACGTAGATAAAGAGAGTGATAGTGTGTCAATAATGTACATTGTATTGCACGTGGATTTTACATGCATTCCTTTATATAATTATTTTCTCAAAGAGTTGAATATTATCACAATTTTTACAGTGGATTTCAAATTTTTTACATCAAAATTGCAGTTAAACATATCCACAGCAAAATACCGGTCCTCACTAATTAGTGAATTTAATTTCCAGTTAGTATATTTAAAATAAAACCTGTGATTTACCTGACAACAAATAACATTTTCTTGCAATAGAAGTATCATATGGGATACTGATATGGTAGGCCGCAACAGCCACAACGTGGAGCTGCTACGCGTAGCTGACTTTTTGCTCCGTGGAGCCAAATTGACCAATCATGTTAGAGTTTTTCATTACTCGGAGGTAAAACTGACCAATCAAGTACGACTTACATTACTTGAAGCGAATTTATTCATTAAGAATTTGCCAGACGAGCTTTACGTAGTTGCAAGATATCCTCAGTCACGAAAGTTATGATTCAAAAAGTAGTTTATTAAAAGTACGAACCGACTTATTATTAAGATAGACATGCACTCATAAGAAACTCATACAGTATTGTACATAACTATATAGCTAGGCAGAGTGGTGGTAAACCATGCACACAATTCTGCGATCTGCAGTGTATCGCCGGGAGCTAATTTGTACAACTTGCGCGGCGTGGCCTGCGGAATTCGACCTTCAGCAAACCAGTTCGGATTTACTTTATACATGTATACTAGTAGTAGGCCATACATACTGTAGTTACTGTCGGTTTTCCTATACACAATACTCAGTGCGCTCACCATTGACGCGTGACCTCTACAAATAGTGTATGTTAGAAGTATAGGCCATTGCCTAGTTGACGTCACTGTGTAAAAAATAACCGGCCAATATTTAAAGTATTCTCTGAAATTCTAGAAAATATAGTTTTGTAACATGTCCTAAATTTTTAGCTAATTTAGGTGTTTGGAAATATTGGTACTTTTGTGTTTTAGGAAGGATATGTAAACGACAGATAACACCAAAAAATATGAAGAAATTATTTCTAAACCGTGTTAAGTCTGCAAACCATTATGCTTCTCATTTTCAAGAACGCTGGTTAACAATAAGCAGACTATTGTCTCATTTCGTAAACAAAAGCCCACACAGTATTGTTACCTTGCGTTCGCTTTATAATCATTCACCCAACTGAAACTATAATACCAGCTCATTGCTCATTGCACAGGTAAAACTGACACAAGTGCAGTGTGTATTTAACCAGAGAAGATCTGATGTAACATAGTGGAGCTGATGTCCTTGAGTGTTATCGGGGGTCAACAGCTTATAAAGGGGATTAAGTCCTTCAAAGGTCGTGGTGAATTCTACAGTAGACATGACTGCATCATGATTATTTTAAAGTCAACAACATTCAACAATATGATCACCGTGATAGTATGACAGTATCAGTACCGTGGGTGTCAGTGATCCTGGCCTGACACAGTAGACAAACAAACAAACAAACAAACACGCCACACACATGACACATGCATGCAAGGTAAAATTGACTATACACTAATCAAACAATGGTATTGATCCTGTACAACTGGTCGTGGTTTATTTACATTCGATTCATTTAAAATCCCCATAGTAAACATTAATTTTGGCAAGAGTTTTCTCTCTGGAACGAGGATGCATCCACTGGCTCCGCGTAATGAAAAGATCTAACATGATTGGTCAATTTAGCTCCGCGAAGCGAAAAGCAAGCTACGCGTAGCAGCTCCACGTTGTGGCGGTTACGGCCAGCCATATACTGATCATGCGAAAATCGTATAGAATAGAAACAGTGTGGCAGACTCTCAAAATCTCACATTGTATGCTTAGCCTGAGTCGCTCGGCCTATCTCGAATAAAATCACCATGCGTAGCTGTTGAAAAACGTGAGGATTCATCGTACTATCACGGCAATTTTTGACACGAAGATATAGGGACGATGACGGTGTGGATCATCTACCATTGTCTACTGAAGCATAATTAATGTCAGGGATAATTTTCCGCAAGTTACAGCCTAATCGGAGCAGCTTTTAATTTGACCTGACCTTTGACCTCGGATGACCTTTGAGGTTTAGTATCAGGGATCATTTTCCCTGAGTTAAAGGCCGATCGGAGCAACTTCAAACTTGATCTGACCTTTGACCTCGGAGGACCATTGCAGTTTTGTAGGGATTAATTTCCCCGAGCTACATCCCGAATCAGAGGATGATTTAAGGAAGCCCCATCATGCACTGCAAACGTGTTATCACCAGAGTTTCAACTGCAACTTTACTTTTCAAATCCCATTGAATTCTGTGCAAAAGATGTTGTTTAAGAATTGTGCGTGTGTCATTATTACTTGGTCGATTTCAGATCTAAAGTGATGTATGCATGAAGGATAATTCACACCTTCTGTAGGTAACATAAAATGTGAAATCGACTAGCATTGTGAATGCGTTTTTATTGTAAATATATCAGTCCAAATTCAAATTTAACCATGGCCGTCAATGCAATGTGCGAGCAGTGTGGTGTCATGTTCACTCACACAGCTGTGCTAACCGCAAGTCAACACAGTGGCGTGGTGGGAAGTGTTTAAATCATCCTCTGATCCCGAATGGAGCAACTTTAAATTTGACCTGACCTTTAACCTCAGATGACCTTTGCGGTTTTGAACTTTATTTTATTTTATTTATTTCTTCTTTAACCTGGGACATGCAATCAGTGACCAGCACTGTTCTCCCTTGCTGCCCAGGATACAACACAGATAAACAACAAACATGAATTTAAGAGTATTTAAAAATATACATAAAAGTCATAAAATTAATACCATATAAATTATACACATACCAGGTACAAGAAATTTAAATAACATATGATAATTACATTTACAATGTGCTACATAAAAGAGATATTATTGCAAGTTAGTATATATGTTCTTGAAAACATTTGCATTGACAGGAAGGGATTTTGATGTTTCGGGAAAGATCATTCCAGGCCTTAGCACCCTGAACAGGAAAGTTCTCTTGCCAGTCTCAGTGCGCATCTTATTTATAACCAGATTCCCAGCGGTCGATGATCTGAGAGTATGATTGCTATAAGCATCAATACACTTGGTGAAAATATTGCACAGGTTAGGGGGTACCAGCCCCAAGACATTTAAAAACATTGAGACAGATATGATATTTACGACGATCAGAAAAAGTTTCCCAGTTTAGGGAATCAAAGACAAAATGAGTTGGAGTGCGCATTGGGACACCAATGATTGCTCTACCGAGACGTTTTTGATGGCGATCCAACCTGTTCAGGAGAGTTAAGCCTGCATTTGACCAAATTAGATCACAATAATCAACTTTAGGTAAAACAACAGATGTATACAACAACTTCAGGGTGTCAACAGCTAAAAACTTTCTCTGATACGGTAAAAAAAGACCAATATATTTATAAAGTGACATGCAGATTTTATCAATTTGGTGTTCCCAAGTTAACCGCTGATCAAAAATAATGCCAAGATACTTAAAATGTGGGACACATTCAAGGGGCTGATCTTTGATATGAACAGTAAGAGGAACAGAGGATGCAAGTTTACGAGCAGATCCAAACAGCATAGTTTTGGTTTTATTAACATTCAATGTGAGCCTATGTTGGTGAAGCCATTTAGCAACACTTTGCATACCAGAATTCAATACATTATTTACTTCATCAATGTTTTTACTGGCAAAGAAAATGGCAGTATCATCAGCATAAAGGTTTATTTTGCAATTCTTGACAACTGTAGGGAGATTGTTGATATATATTGTAAATAAAAGAGGCCCCAGGATTGACCCCTGGGGTACCCCAAATGTCACAGGTGCGAGTTCAGAAAGTGAATTACCTAATTTGGTAGCCTGTTTTCTTTCACCCAAGTATGAGGAGAACCAGCGTAGTTCCAGTCCACAAACACCAACACTCTGAAGCCTCGAGAGCAAGATCGGGTGATTGACCGTGTCAAAGGCCTTTTTCAGGTCTAAAAAAATGGCCCCCACATAACTACCACGATCAATGTGATTTAAAATGTAATCTGTTACATCAACAAGAGTGGTGAGTGTTGAGTGTTTGGGTCTGAAACCACCCTGTTCAGGACATAACATGTTATTTTGTGACAAAAAAACATAAAATTGATCGTAGACAAGTCTTTCAAAGATCTTCATGATCACCGGAATAACAGAGATGGGCCTATAGTTGCTGGAGACATTACGGGGCCCATCTTTATAGATAGGACTCACTCTACTTTGTTTCCAAACTGCAGGAACAACACCTGTCTGAAGGCTGAGATTAAAAATATGAGCAAGAGGTGTAACAAGAGCACTAGCACCAGCTTTCAGAAATTTAGTATTGACACCATCAAGACCAGTGGCCTTTTCAGTGGGAAGTGATCTAAGAATCTTTGAAATACTTTCTTCCGTAATAATATTAAAATTAAAACTAGCAACACAATTATTTGTCCTGGTTGGTAAAGGTAAAACATTTGTGTTGGTACCAAAATTATCATCCAATTTCTGCCCAATGGTGGAAAAGAACTTATTCATGACACTGGCAATTTCCATTTTATCACTGACAGTGTTATCTCCGTCAAGCATAGAGGAGATAGTTGACTCTGTGTTCCCAGGAAGCAGGGTTTTGATGGTTTTCCACAGCTTACGAGGATTATTCTGGTTGCTGGATATTGTATTACAAAAATAGTTTCTCTTTAAGATATCAGCCATATTATTGAGTTTATTACGCAAAAACCGTGCCTGCTTCCAGTCATCAGGATGTTTAGATTTCTCTGCTTTAGTACGAGCAGAGAGGCATTTTCTACGAAATTCCAAGTACTCATTGGTAATCCAATTGGGTTGATTTTGATTGATCTTAATTCTTTTGATGGGAGCATGTGTCTCACAAACAGGGCGAAGTAGACCAAGAAAAATATCCAAAGCTAAGTCAGGACAGCTTGCACAACTAACAGCTTGCCAAGGAACATCAATGAGGTCATTCAGAAACTCAGTCTCATCAAAACGCCTGAATGATCTAGCCTCGATATAACGAGCATCACGTTTGACTCTACCAGCTTTCCTGGCAGCATAAATTATAGAATGATCACTGAGAAAACATGGGATAACACCATTTTGATGGTACATTTCTGGTCTACTTGTCCAGATATGGTCAATATATGTTTGACTGTGATTTGTTATTCTTGTAGGATCTTTAGTGATTAGGTTCATATTATGATTCGACATTGTGTTCTGGAGCCTGGACCACTTAGACTTCTCAGCAGATGTTTTGGCATGCGAGTTACAATTAAAATCACCAAGGCAAATCAGCTCAGCATGATTATTTCTGTTGTTAGAAGAGTGAATTTCTTGGAAAGCACTATCAAGGAGCTCAAAAAATTGGTCACAGTCCGGAGGCCTGTACACAATGCCAACCATAATAGGTCTGGTAAAAGGGAGGGTCACCTTAAACCACATTCCTTCAATGGGAACATTGACATCAATGATGGAATATTGCAAACTTGACCTGATATAAGCAGCAACTCCACCCCCATTTCTGTTTCTATCATTACGAATGAGATCATAACCACTTATTTGAAGTTCATTATCAGAGATATAATCATTAAGTTTGGTTTCATTCAAACCAAGTATGTCAGGTTTACAGTCATATGTAATTATCGAGAGTTCATGAACCTTAATATTCAGTGAGTTTATGTTTAGACACATAAAACGAAGACCTTTTAGAGTATCAAAAATTTTAGTGTGATCATTATTGTCAACTTCAGAACATTTATAGTCCGATTGCAAGTCTTGAGTTGTCGTAGTATTGCTCTGACTAGATGCATCAGTTGCAGTCATTCCATTTGTGGGCATCTGAGGTAGACAGTTGGTACATCTTCCTTGGGGTACAGGACGATTTTGGGACCGGTACTCTCTCTTTTCAAGGCCAGAACATTTGAGATGGAGCGGTTTGCTACAAACTGAGCAGTGCGATCTCCGATGATTATTTTGAATTTTTCTGCTACAGTTATTGCACTCGGTACGGGATTCGGTGGGACCAGGATTTGTTTCAATGTCCCCACTAAAGATATTTGAATCTTGTTTAATAGTTTTAGGTTGCGTTTGATCCTGCGTTTGAGCAGGTAGACTAGTTATGTTCACATCTTGCACCAGTTCAGCATGTTCCATTGACCTTTTGACAATGTGAGTATTATTAAGGTTCCCTTGGTTGCGACGACGTTTAATTTGTGCGCCAGCTCGACATCCCCGGGTTACAGGGGGGAAGATTATCTTAAGATCTTTAATTGTTGACCAAGTGTCATTTGGCAGCCATTGATTTTGTTTGTTGTACTGAAGAAGTTTGTCTCGTGTGTATTTAATTTTTTGTATAACAGAGTTAGTACTAGACGCAGAGGTTTGAACATTTGCCTCATTGATATCATCAGGGCCTGGGTTGGACTGGATATCTCCACAACTAATTAACCCTATTTGGAAAGTTATTGTACTATTTGGATACAATAAAACCGGTTTCTTAACAAATTTGTCATGTTGTAGTATGTAGCTCATTGAAGAAGACTTTGAGTTCAGCAAAGTACAATGTTGACATCTCACACCTGAGAGTATCAGGGTAATTAACAGGTACTTGAGAAGCATGGTTCCTTGTTGAAGATATAGTTAGGTTCAATATAAAGTGGAAGAAAACTCACCAAGAGTGTGATAAAGTGATCAATAATCCAGTCAAGTAGGTCAGTAATGTTAAGTACTGGTTCAATATGTAGTGACTAGTAGTAGTAATAGTACTAGCAGTGTACATAAAGTAGAAATCAAGATCACATTTCGATGAAATTATACAAAAATTACAAATGCCATAAACTGGCAAAACAGCTCAAAACAGTCAGTGCAGGTTCACGAATTGTGTGGTGCAAAAATTACAGTGCCAGGCGCCCCAAAGATGGTAGGATGGACACAAGTAGACAGAGCCCTGCACAAGTGCTGCCAGTAGGCGCCAGGGTTGCCAGGGTTGCCATCTACAGGTATGTATGTAGAACTACATACATCTACAGGTATGTATGTAGAACTACATGACTGTATTCTCTAGTGACTGCTAGAGGAATATGTTTTTGCCACATGTACATGTATTCTCTAGTGACTGTTAGAGGAATGTGTTTTTGCTTTGTGACAGACAGAGAAAGTCTGCCTGCTTATTGTATAGATATATCATAAATATACATTTAAGTGTCAAAGTGTGTGACCAGTTTTATAGAACCTTTGGACCCCGCATGCATCTGGTGTCATTAAAAATGAGCTAACTAATTAACCCTAACCACTGAATCTAGCTTGAATAATTAAAGTGTGTCATAAAATCACTAAAACAAACTTCTAAGTTCAAGTTAAAATCAAGTTGAGACAGGGTATTCACTGGTTTGAAAAGTTTGCAGCATTAATCAGAAAGCTTCAGAAGGCCTATACATATAATATCATTGCCACGAACGAGAATGTTTTGGTACTTAAATAAGAATCCCTTTAAAAGGGGGTGTGCCGGGACGAATATGACTAGTCTTCCAATGTGCACCAAAGGAGAGTGCCATATCAGTTAGACCACGCTACCCAACAAGTTATAACCAATCATCATGCTTTAATTTATCTATTTCAAATTTCAGCAACATGGCGTCAGCATCAGAAACAGAAGATGCCTTTACTAAGAGAATGTCTCAATTGGTGGGAGACAGCCATCTGTGTTTGTCTGTAGCTTTAGGCGTCCAGACTGGACTGTTTGAAAAGATGGCGGAATGGGACGAACCAAAATCTTCTGAAGAGATTGCTCAAGCCACGGAGTCAAAAGAACGGTAGGACTTCATTGTTGATTAACCAGTTAGCTAACATTTTGACTTCTTTTCAATTCCTTACTTAATTGAAAAAATTTTCAGTGACTCACCATTTGACTTCCGGGGAGGGGGAAAGTTAGGGTCGGGGCAAATTGTTCTTTGGTTTAACACTAGGTATTGCCCATTTTTTCAGTAATATTGGGGAAAGATCACCCCTGGATGTCAAATGGTGCGTCCTTATGTTCATTTTATGATGAAATATATTATGATATCATTTTTTATTCATTGATTATCTGTATATCTTACAGCTGAGATGTATTTAATTTTATTAGTCTCAGCTTAAATGTTTCTGACAAAATAATGTCAGTATCGTCTACTTCGATTTCGTATAATATTAATGAGTTTTACAAAATCAATTTGTTTGCTTGTTTACATGCAGCTACGTTAGGGAGTGGCTTGGAGCAATGGTCACAGGCAAAATCGTTGAGTTATCAACAGATTCCTCAGGAGTGGATCGATTCTTGCTACCACCACGTCGACGTAATGCATTAACAAGAGCAGGGTCTACAGATAGTAGCGCTGCTTATTCACTGACTATTCCTGCTCTGGCGGAAGTATTTGGGCAAATAGTAAACTGCTTCAAGAAAGACGGACCAAAAGGTATGATCAGATTGCACTTGCATAAATGGGCACCACCACCACCACACCACCATCACCACCATCACCACCACTCCACAACCACACCACTACTACTCCAATTTTGTAAAATTTACCTCAATTTCCTGTGGTTTATCAAAAGTTAGCAACCTTTCCAGTGATCAGTCAACATTTAGCATGATTGCCCATTTTATTACATGTGACATTGGGCCTCCTGCTTGTTATCGTTGTTCAGTTTTATCATCTTCGTAAATCTTTGTTAATCTGCTTCTTCCTCGTCTACTACTTTTTCTTCCTATTCTTTAGTCTTCGTCTTCTCTTTCTTTTTCTTTTCTTTTCTTTTATACTTCATATCCCTTCTTCCTCCGCATCTCCAACTCTTCAGGTCTCTTAACATGCTTAAGAGCGGTTATTGCACCGCTAACTGGTGGACCGAGCTACGTGCACACTTCACTTCTAGGAGTACTAGACCCCTGGTTTTCATTTAATTGTATTTTTTTAAATTATTATTTCAAAATTGAAATTAATTAATTAACTTGATTAATATAAATTAATTGACCCTTTTCCTAATACTAATAGCTCTTTATATTAATCTTCAAACTAAACTACTAGCGTCCAACGATACTTTTATTTGTAGTATTAGATCAGTCCTATCATGCCTATAGTAGTCCAGGCAAACTAATTGATTTTTTAGGTAAAGGTCAAACAAATTGCAACAGAATTTTTTTCACCACAATGCATTTCTATAATGTCCCTAGAATGACATACTAAAAGTCCCTAAATATCCAAGTGGTGGAAATATGCCTAATTTGCATAAATCCAAAATGGCTTTTTTTTCACAGATTTTTCACCTTATTTTGAATTTAACGCTCATCTTATATAACTTTTCAGGTATTTTAGATGCCTAAAATGCTTATTCCAGAATGGATAATCAATACATGTTTCACAAACTTGCCTAACGTCTCAATATGGGTGCCTTAATTTGCATAAATTTTGGGGCATTTTATATTGATTTGGTCATCATTCCCAGTTTACACAACGTTTGTGGTAATTTAAATACCTAAAGTGCACATTAATAGGATTAGTAAATTCGATGTATGTTTCACAAGTGTGCACCATGCCTTAATATGTGTACCCTAATTTGCATAAATCCATAATGGCCACCATTTGTAGTACATTTTGAACTTATTTAGTCATATTTATTCTCATATTACGTTGTTTTTTTGGAGTGATTCTTAAGCCTAAAATGTATGTTTCAGGATGGGTCATGTTAATATGTACTCCAAAATGTTTCATATGTCATAATCTGTGCCTTTATTACAAATGGCGGTCAGTTACGGACTTGTCATACTGACAATACCCTGATTTATTAATACAAAATATCACACAAAACCATGGCTATCATCCAGATTGGCTTAAAGTTATGTTGTATTCCTCAATATGACAATCTTAGAATAAGCACTTATGTGGTAAAGTCATCTTCAGTAGCATCAATTTCAATGTCTGGTGGCGGCGAGCTGGTACAGCAAGTGCCACGGCACACAGTGCAGGCTGTTGAACAAGGTAGACCATACTTTTGGCATGTTCAATTTTGTTTTCGCAGTCTTTCTTATATCCATATCTGATGATCTCAAGCAATGATTGTGGTGTTGGCGCTTACTCAGTATGTAATGGAAAATATTGGCGATCAACAATCTGCCAGCGCCAATCTTCTGGAAGCAAATTGTTTGCCTAACCCTTCCACTCTAGTATTTGCTAGTAGACATACAGACTGTGGTACTTTGCGGCAGGCGGATGTTGGTGGTAATGTCAATGCTTCTACAACTTAGCGAGGTGCTAGTTGAGACTTTCACACACAATTCCCTCTACCTCTGATAATGTCCTTTTTAAGATGTTCTTCTGTTTGATTGAATACCTTGACATGTTCATAAAAGCATTCCTTTTAATCCTCGAGGGCTATACCCTCCCAAATTCCAAATAGACGGAATGTGGTGTCACAGCCAAGAACAGCATGGATTAAAAGAATGTGGTCACACAAGCTATTTCACAAATTCACCTTCAACGTTTTGACGTTCCACTTTCTATGCTTCTTAGAGTTTTGCTTTGGCTCTGGTGCAAAGTTGATGTTATGTGCATTCAGTTCAGCATAGTAGATGAGTAGGACGAGGAGGTCAGTGTCATCAGTATCAATAGGTCTTGCAGACTCTACTGCTGTGGTGACTCAGGACATCGCATTGTGTCGTGCATAAAATGTAATACAACCAGTCATTTCCAGCTTGTCACTGAGGAGGTTGATGAAACATTGCTTGTTAACGTCGATGCAAGGAATTGATAACCATGTCACCTGTAAAGTAAATCCGGGACAACGTCTTGTTCGTCTAAGATTTGTGGCATCTTCATACCCATCAAAAATTATGGTTGGATTTCCAGTAACATAATAAAATCAACATAGAGCTGGCAAATGTTGCTGTAAGTCGTTCTACGGAGCCATGGAAGACAGTGCAGTAGCGCACCACCGTCCAAAATGTAGTGCACATTTTCACCAGGCTCTGACTGATTACACTTCTTCACACTACATAGTTCCCATCTTGGAATCTTCTGTGGACATCTTGCAAAATCTTGCATCATTTGCAAATATATATAAGCAGACTTGGCATAAAGTATGTGTCCAGACGCAGCAAAATAGAGCAGCATATCATGGGTAGCCTGAAGATACAGTTTCCAGTTCCCCGCTCGATGAGAAAAATGTCCTTGTACTGTAACCAGAGAAGAGCAGTATGTGATGTCATATCCTGTTTCTTGGCCTCTATGTGACTAAGAATCCGGTCAATGACATCTAATGAGCACATCTCATCTACCGATGCGGTGCCAGACATCAGACTATCATACAGTTATTTTGCTTCTCCTTGATCTCAGATCATTGATCTGTTCCTATTATACCTGGTTGCTCATTGGTTTGCAGTTCTTCAGGAGGCTGTTTTTTATTGGTTGTGAGGTTTTCAGGAGACTGTTCTTCATAGATTTGTTGTTCTTCAGGAGCCTGTTCTTTATTGGCTGACAGTTCTTCAGGAGGCTGTTTTTCATTGGTTGGCAGATTAACGTTGAACAAATCGGCTATCAGCATGGTATTCAGTGCAGCATTCATCAAGAAGATGACCACTCACCACTCTGGAGATTGCTTTACCGCTCATCATGTGATCCACAGTGTTCCTGGTATAATAGACTATTTCAAGATTTCAAGATGTTCCAGGAGGCCTAAGCCTACGTGTCTACTTAGAGAATAAACGATAGGAATTTTTATTTTGCCTATCCTCTACCTATGATAGACGACAGGCAGGTCCAATATTTTTATCGTAGTGGATACCGGCTGCGCCGGCATCCACTACTCAAAATATTGGACCTGCCTGTCGTCTATCACAAATTCCTATCGTTTATTCTCATTCTTAGTCAGTTAAATATTATTTTAATAACTGTAAACAAATTTTTAAAGCAAAACCTAAGCTACCGTCATAAAAACTCCCCTCATTATAAAATGAACGAAACTTGTTTACAACTTCACGTATTCTGTTGCGCGTATTGCTAGCGCGTTCGCGTATTCCGCACTAGTCGACGCATCCAGCGCGATACATACGCGCACCTCTATACGCGAGTTACGCATTATCAAGACGCATGATGACGTGGGGTCGTCTACGGCCTGATAGACGGCACCCGAAATCATGCGATTGTCCAATCAGAAATGTGTCTATGAACTAGACCACTCCCACTGACTAAGAATATCAAATACTAGAGTGGAAGGGTTTGGCAAACAGTTTACTTCCAGAAGATTGGCAACTCTCATTACATACTGAATAACCACCAACACTACAATCTGAGGTCATCAGATGTGGATGTAAGAAAGACTGCGCAAACAAAAATTGAACATGCCGAAAGTATGGCCTCCCTTGTTCAACAACCTGCACTGAGTGCCCTGTCCCTTTTTGTACCAGCTCGCCACCACCAGACATTAAAATTGATGCTACTGAACATGACTTTGCCACATAAGTGCTTATTACAAGATTGTAATATTGAGGATTACAACCAAACTGTACCCCAATCTGGATGGAAGCCGATGGTTCTGTGTGATATTTTGTACTATACTTTTTATAATCAGTATGTGGTCATCGGCTGCCAGCCCGGCCTCCTGTCCAGATGTACGAAAAATCCATTAAGCATGTAACCGACTTCAGATGCCTGGGCTCCATGGTGCGGTTCGGTGCTGGTGGCCTGGGGAGACGGAAGGCTCTTGCTTGGACAGCCTTCTGGAAATTGGAGCAACTCTGGAGGGGTTCTGCCGTCCCGGTTTACACCGGAGTTGAACTGTTTCACACAACTTGCGTCACAGTTTTACTGTGCGGCTGTGGATCGTGGGTTGTCTCTGGGGATGTGTAAGGTGGGGTCAACTCATTTGGCACATCCTGCTGCCGTGTTGTGCTAGACATCGGGAAAGTGGGCGCAGTGTCAGATTCTGCCATCTGCAGTCTGGCAGGGACGGCGCCGCTTGTTGAGAGGGCCGGGACTCGTCGGCTGAGGTTTGTGGAGCATGTTCTCCGCTTGCCTGAGCATTACTCGTCGATGGTCGATAGACGTCCCAATAAAGCGGACTTAGTCACCGGTCAGTTCTACAGCATAGATCTCCATGGCTAACCATGGCTAACTATGGAAACATGTTAAAGGACATCAAGAAAATTTTCTAAGTTATTTATTTTGAGCTCTTTCGAGTATCGACGAGTAATGGATATATTCTGTAGATTTAGGTTTTGTCTGTGACTGCTAATGTGAGGCCGTCATAGGTCGTACGGGGCTCAAACTCGGTGGGTGGGTGTAGTTCTGTCCTGGCAAGAAGAAGTTTATGTTCGTTAGGTCATCCGACCCCGGGGCCCCCTCCCAGTGGTCATTTGAGGTCAAATGACTAAAAACTGTCATATGGGCATTAAACTAGGTCCTACGGGGCTCAAACTCGGTGGATGGGTGTAGTTCTGTCCTGGCAAGAAGATGTTTATGTTCGTTAAGTCATCCGACCCCGGCCCCCCCTCCCAGGGGTCATTTGAGGTCAAATGACTAAAATCTGTCTAAAAAAAACTAAAAAGTGTCGTATGGGCATGAAACTTGGTAGGTACAGTCAACATTTAAAGCAACATTTTTTGAAGGTCATTTTGGGGTCATCCAAGGTCACCACGGGTCATCTGAGGTCAAATTAGTAAAAACTCATATATGGGCATGAAACTTGGTAGGTACAGTCAACATTTAGAGTTATAAGTTTAGGTCATTTTGGGGTCATCCAAGGTCACCCAGGGGTCATCTGAGGTCAAATTACTAAAACTGTCGTATGGGCATGAAACTTGGTGGGTACAGTCAACATTTAGAGCCAAATTTTTGGAAGGTCATTTTGGGGTCGCCAGGGGTCATCTGAGGTCAAATTAGTAAAAACTGTCATATGGGTATGATATCATCAGCCTGGTAATCGCGCCCTACCGAGAACCGCCAAATATGGTAACCGCCTAGTCTATTTTAAAACTGATGCATCAATGACTATGTTCATCATGTCATATTGTATCATTCTCACATACATTAGGAAATGAATTTGGAGAATACCTTCTGTTAATAAAATACTATGCTGACCTCACGCTCCAGTAATTTGGAAATGATTGAGCTCAGCAATACATCAAAGAATGACTTCCAATTCATGAAAACAAATAGATAATCAGCATATCGGATTAAAAGCTTGAGGTATTTCAATTGCAAGGCCTATTACTTATACACCAACAACAACATAGACCTACAAGTGTACATCAGGGACCGTGTATAAAGGGACTGGAAACGGGATTATTGATAGCTATTGTCAAGCTATTGTTATCAGATTATCTTTCACGACCTTCGATATGCGAGTTGCGCCGAGGGCGCGATGTTTGAATTTTATTATTTACTCATGTTGCTCTACAAAATATCAAAAAAACATCAAAGTATTCCAATATCTCTTTAAGTTATGACAAATTGTGTAAAATGTCTATCCTTTGTCGAAAATAATTTCTGTGTAGCATCGAGAATCATTTACATAGGATTTTGGAGACAAAATGTGATAATTTTGTGGAGATACAGAATGCTAGAACAAACAAAATTATATTTTTTCTGGAATGTGTACACCGTACGCTTGGTATTCCTACTGATTTCGATACTGAAATAATTCTTAAGATGATGTTCTTTGAAGATTTATGTTGGCATTTCTAGAGTCTGTCATTATACTAGCAAACATGTAGGCTCATCAGACAGGGTCTAATTCTGCATAAAACCGGGCAACGTTATTTCTATAGATCTGCTGCGCATTCAAATTGCATTGTATTGCATCGTAATTTCATTTGTGTCTATGCTAATTATGTTTACACAACATGAACTCACGTGTTTTCAAGCAAATTCGCCGATAATAGGTGATCAAAAGCGATCGGAATGTTACAAAAGTACAGATCGCATTCAGCTTACTTCATATGAGATGATCTTTGGAAAAATACGGCATAATTTGTCTTGGTGTTTGCGGAATGCCATGCAGTAAAATATTAATACGTTGCGGCAATTCATGATTGACAACTAACAATCGGCGTGTCCTTCGTATCCTCCACTGTCAATTTCTTATCCACTCACTAATCCTCACAAAAGCTTTGTGTTGATTACGTAATGTGTGCAGGCAAATTGCAATAAGTACAATGAAATAATGAGAAGGGCGGGCTCCGAGGCGGGTTTCTTCTTCATCTTACGTAACAGTATTGTTCTCCAAAAAAAACCCGGAAGCTTGTCGTTTGGAGCTCTAGCTGAAATACAGCAAGATAATGTAAGATAGTAAATGTAAACCAGTATTTTAGCTAGAGTATCTCGAGCTAAGGCTCATTTCGCAATGTACAAGACAAGCCAAGCGCAGTGTGTACTGTGCTTGGATTCGTACTAGGGTCTATTGATCAACGTATTATTCATGCTTGCTCAACTGAGGATAATTTGTAAACCAGCAACTCGCATGGTACAATGGATGGAAGGCGTTTCCAGTCCCTCCATACAAGGTCCCTGATATAATGTAGCATGTGCACACATTATCATGTTGGGGATGGTGAATTAAGCTGGTCCGTACACATTCCCAAATGAATGCAGTGACCAGCCAATGTTCACTCATGATGGACGTACTGATCATTATGTATGATGCAAACTCGTGTTGTGCGTTTGGCAATTTGGGAGGGGTGGGTTCAAAATGATAAATAAATAAATAAATAAATAAATAAACGAAAAAAATTGAAAACATTGTAGCGTAGCATTAAAATCATAATAACCATTGCTGGCAGGCGGATTCGAACCAACGATATTGACAATACCAGTCTGATGCTCTACCAATGAGCTATGACAGCATCTAGTGATGAGGGTCGAGTTTTTAGCGTATACAGTGTTTGTCTGTGATAATGCCGCCTCGTGAAATAAATAAATAAATATAAAATCTCAATTTTTAATTTAAATTTATTTGATAATTTTCTAACCTATATTTTCTTTAGAGCAGGGACACATATTTCCCTTTTATCCAATTTGACCGCTAAATAAGAATCAACTTCTTTTATTACTGATTTAATTCCGCGATTTGTTCCATTAAGCAATATCAAAGATTAATGTCGTACATCTCATAACAGATATTTAGTTGGCTTAGTGGTCTTGCACAGTGCTTTTTAACCGGGAGGTACCGAGATCGATTCCCACCTCTGCCTGCATTTTTTTTTTTCAAGACTGGGAAATAATATCCTGACATTCGCCGCTGACATTCGTACTGCAGAAGCGGAGTTGTAACTTGTTAAACTTTGCTCCTTCCGTAAAAGGGTACATTATTTTGGCACTACATTATTTCTTTTTTCCACATTGCTGGTATTAAATATCAAATGGTCATAATTGGCGGTCACTTCAAATCATCGCCAACTGAACGAGGTTCAGGAATGTCCTCTCATTGTTAATTGTTGGTTAACCCACCACTTGTACAGGATTTAACCAAAGCAAACAAATAGCCTTGTTCACACATTCGGACTTAAACCACTTAATACCGGACTTAAATTACGTCGGTAATAGTATCGGGTATAAGTGGCAGTGTGAATGAGCGTCGGATATAACTATATCCGACGTAATGTGGTTTAAATCCGACAATTTAAATCCGAAGATGACCAGGGTTAAGAGCTGTTAAGACCGATCGAAACGTTACGATCGGTAATAGTAATTAGGTGTGAACACTGAACAGCGCTTTTGGGCTGTCGGATATAACTGTGACCTTTCACCTTTCTGCGTGATTCAGCGTGAAGAACACTTCCGGGTTAAATTAAATCACTCGCGCAACTGATTTGAAGCAGAGTATAAATAGTGTGACCAGTGAGAGATAAAACAAAATCATCATGGATGCAGGTGCGAATATCAAACGCAATAGAGGAATGAACTGGCAAGAGAAGGAGACATTAGCTCTGCTGACCATTTCCGGTTAGTTATGACCGGTAATAGCTCGGATATAAACACGTCGGACATAGAGCTATTGCCGACTCGTCGTGTTCACACAGTCGGACTATTACCGGACTTAAATTACGTCGGTAATAGTATCGGATATAAGTGACAGTGTGAATGAGCGTCGGATATTAAAAAAATTACTATATCCGACGTAATGTGCTTTAAATCCGACAATTTAAGGCTGAAGATGACCAGAGTTAAGAGCTCTTAAGACCGATCGAAACGTTACGTCCGGTAATAGTAATTACGTGTGGACACGCAGCACTATTGGGCTGTCGGATATAATTGTGAGCAGGCCTATATCAAAATTTTAAGCAGAGTAATTTATGGCTGCAGCTGCAAATATTAATATAAACTAGCGGGATGCAGGCCTTGCCGTTTAGATTTTAAAGGCGAGTGGTTAATCACTCGCTAGCATGATTGTAGGCGAGTGGTCGAATTTTCACAAATATCACTTATTTAGGAAATAATCAAGTAGAGTTCTTGTCTTGACACGGTATTTATGTACATTTATGTTGAAATGCGCGCGAAGCGCGCTAACATTTTTCACTTTCTACGCTTGGAGGGAGTACAGCATCGATTAAATACTGAAATGGCTGATTTAGTGGCTGATTTTGGGAGATTCGCAGCGAGTGATATTTAGTGTCTATGGCGAGTGGAAAATCGCTCACTAAAAATCGAGTTTGGGCGAGCGGCGGCGAGCGAGAGCGATCGCTCGCCTCAAATGGCAAGGCCTGGGGATGCGATTATTTTTTTCGGACATCACCGTTAGATGAGTAAATGGGAGCGTTTACTATAACCGGAAGAATTACTTAACAGGTCGAGTCCTTGCAAATGAACATTAAAATCTGTTCTTTCTTACATTTGCCCTTTTAGCTTCTTTTTTTTTTATTTGCTGCTTGTGATTTCCCGTTTCCATAGAGGGGTCAATTGGAATGACAAGGAAACATTGGCTATACTCAAAATTTGGAGAGACACGGAAAGTATTTCTGGGATAAAAAAAGCTTTGGGAGGAGATAGCCACGCTATTACATGACAAGGGGGGGGGTCCCGATACGGTCGGGGGAGCAGATACCTGTAGTGATAAAGGCACTGAAAACTCTCCATCGCACCCTCCATGATCGGGTGAAAAATTCAGGCGCAGGAGCAATTGACCATCCTTATTGGGATAACCTACACGAGTTTCGGGGGGTAGCAAATGTTAACCCCCAGAGGGTTAAGTGGGGGGGGGGGCAGTATGGCCCTGGATGTAGATGGAGATGAAATTTATTAAGCCATAAGCATGATAACAGAAAGGCATGCAATTGCATTTTATAAGATGATTAGGGGGTCCCAAATATATACGGAAAGAAAAAAACGGGTGGCATAACATATTTTTGATGACAACAAAGCAGGGAGTCACAACACAGCATGACTACAGATAGTGTGTTTATTTTATTCAAAAAGACTGATGCCTGGTTTTTTTTGGGGGTGTAAACGGTGGGGGGGGGGGGTCATAAAATATTTGCTGCCGAAATAGGGGAGGTCGCAATTTTATTGAAGCCGACGTTTTGTAAATTTGGGACCCCCCCCCCCAAGAAAAAAATAGCATGATGATGGGAGTCAGTGTAATTTTTTTATTTTTTTCATTTTTTCAAAGATGTCCACCATAGTAGGGCCTACATGTATAAAATGCGATATAGAGCTAAGTCTACTGTAAAATGGGACTACTTTGTCAAACTAAAAATAATAATAATAATAATAATAATAATAATAATAATAATAATAATAATAATAATAATAATAATAATAATAATAATAATAATAATAATAATAGAACCTACATAAATACAAAATTGGTCTTAATTTTGGAACTTTTGAATTTGCATTTTTCTTACATGACATACCTACCGCATTGTCTGTAATTTGTTCTAAAGAGGGCGTTTATTGAAAGTGAATTTTCAGTGAAAACATTTAAAATCAGGGTTAAATTTTCTGATGATGCTCATGTAGAAACGGAAGGGATTTATGACCGGTAATAGGCTTTAACGGACATAACACGTCGGGCATACGCTGGCGAAGTTACGTCATTTATCGGATTAATTACCATAGCAATAGGTGAAAACAATTTTGAACATTTCGCGCTGTACTACAAGCAGGTTGCACTCATCACCTGTATGTCTGCAATCATAGATTGAATACAATGCCGGTCTTTTCAAAGATACTAATCTTACAGGTGCAACTAATCAGCATGAATCACCTATTGCTATGGTAGTTAATCCGATTATTATGTAACTTCGCCAGCGTAGCGCTATTGCCGACAAATGTGGACGCACTAAGGGATTAGCGGAAATATTTAATTCGATCGGACATAAGCCTAGATAAAATATTACCGGTAATAAGTGCATGTGTGAACACAGCTTCAAGCTTTTTTACTAATGCTATACATAAGTATAAGCTTATTATCCTCTTCAACAATAGGATTAAAGATTGGTGCTTGACTGGAATTTCGTGCTAGTGTCATTGGTTATTGTTAAAAGGCAATAAGGTGTGTAATTGCAATATTTCCTCTGAATAGGAAAGACTCTCTACATCGAACCATGGATGCTGGTGGTTCGAATTAAGCCCGATCCTGACTCCACTTCGCAGCGGTATGCGATGCTGCGATGCTTTTCAAACATCTCAGCATCGCGCGATGAAATTAAAATGTACAGGTGGTATCGGGCTTTAGGAGAATGTATCTTCCAAACCCAATTCGAAATGATGCGCTTGAGAATTCAACAATATAAATAATGGTAGCTCTATTATAATACACATTAATGTTTTAAGCAGATAAAATTCCAAAATATAATACGTTTTCTGTCTTTGCTTGTCACGTGGTAGGCCTATGTTGAAGTTGCGATTATATTTTTAAATAAGTTTCAAATGAATAACAACAAGACAAGTGGCCGAGTGGTCTAAGGCGCTAGGCTCATAGAGTGCTAAGCCGTGCGCCGTGAGTTCGAACCCCGCCTCTGCCAAACTTTAAAAGAAGTAAAATTTTACTTTAATTTTAATTTCATATAAATGTGACTAGGAGAATTTATGTATGGCGTGGAGTGGTGTGATAGGGCATGTACTTTAACTGGCCGGCGCGGTCCGGTGACTAAGTCCGCTTTATTGGGACGTCTATCGACCATCGACGAGTAATGGGTAAGCCAGTGGGGGAGTATGCATTGTGTGTCCTAACTCATGGCAAGACTGCCAAGAGGAAACTCGGACGGCAACAAACCTTGTTCTGGAAAATACATCCAGTGTCCTTTGAGGGATATGGACAGCATGCTGAGTCAAGGTTAACTATCAGCAATGGCTCAAGACCGTTGTAGCTGGGGAAACTTGTAGTCGCCTGCTCTGCAGCTGAAGGATGATGATCATGATGATGAATCAGTATGAGAAGTCCGTAACTGGCCGCCATTTGTAATAAGGCACACAGATTATGGTATATGAAACATTTGGGATACATATTTTGAGATTACCCATCCTGAAACATGCATTTTAGGCATAACAATTACTCCAAAAGTTTTAATATGAGAATTATGAAAAAATAAGTCCAAAAATGATGGATTTATGCAAATTAGGGCATACATATTAAGGCACGTTGCACACTTGTGAAACATACATAGAAATTACTGATCATAAAATGTGTGTTTTAGGTATTTAAATTACCACAAACGTTGTGTATAGACTGGGAATGTTGACCAAATCAATATCCAATGTCCCAAAATTGGTGGCCATTTTGGATTTATGCAAATTAGGGCACACATATTGGCACGTTGCACACTTGTGAAACATACATAGAAATTGCCAATTCTAAAATGTGCATTTTAGGTATTTAAATTACCACAAACGTTGCGTAGTGTAGACTGGGAATGATGACAAAATCAATATAAAATGTCCTAAAATTGGCGGCCATTTTGGATTTATGCAAATTTATACACATTATAGAAATGCATTGTGGTAAAAAAAAATTCTGTTGCAATCTGTTTGAGGTCAACCATTATTTTGCCTGGACTATAGGCCCCTACATATAACCAATATTACGTATACACGATATTACTTTGGTGTCAAATATCACAGCATAGTACTGATCTGTGGCTACCATGGCTACTGTCAGATTAAAAGACTGGGGTCAATAAGTTCAGGCCAGGCCCAGAGGATGATTTAAGGAAGCCCCATAATGCACTGCAAACGTGTTATCACTAGAGTTTCAACTGCCACTTTACTTTTCAAATCCCATTGAATTCTGTGCAAAAGATGTTGTTTAAGAAGTGTGCGTGTGTCATTATTACTTGGTCAAGAACAAAAGTGATGTATGCATAAAGGATAATTCACACCTTCTGTAGGTAACATAAAATGTGAAATCGACTAGCATTTTGAATGCGTTTTTATTGTAAATATATCAGTCCAAATTCAAATTTAACCATGCCTGTCAATGCAAAGTGCGAGCAGTGGTGTCATGTTCACTCACACAGCTGTGCTAACCGCAAGTCAACACAGTGGCGTGGTGGGAAGTGCTTAAATCATCCTCTGGGCCAGGCCAGGCCAGTCACAATGTGTCTCAATGGCTTCTCAATACAAAGGACTTAACTTCCATCCATAAGTCACTTACATCTTTTGCCGTGGGAGGGGAGTAAAATGGACGCAACTTCAAAAGTATTAGGAGTAGAACCCCCGGTGTATTTTCATTGTATTTCTTACTGTTTTCTCCTTCATTTGATACCACTCAGGGGTTATAGCTTCGTGGCATTTCGAGATATGCCCATTTAAGACCAAAAGGTTAGTCAGTTAGTAAGTAAGCTAGTAACATACACTAATATAGGGGTGGTACCGCTATGCGGTCCACCAAAAACAATATCATCTTTACCTTTTTTAACATGCTACCTTTAGTTTATTATGTTTACGTTATTAAAGTTATTACGGTATTATACCTGTATTTCTTTATCTTAGGGGTATCCTATTCAGACTACAGTGACGTATTCTGGACAGCAGTAGACGGTATGAATGTGGAGAAATACAAGAAACACCTTCTGGCTGATATTATACCAGCAGTACCAGGCATGACAGAGGCACTTGGTAGGTCACTTACACTCACCCCAGTACCCATCCCACCCCAAACACGTTATATACCCCCACCCAGAGTCTCAGCTAGGAATTGAGGTTTGCCCATCATTTGAATAAAATTGTCTGTCCTAATGTGACCTTTAAAACAATTACCAGACTTCTGCAGCCTATAGGAGGTTTATAGAGTTCAAACATGTATTGCTATAGCCTTGTTTTGCAAATTTGGTCTACTTTTAAGTCAATAGTCTTTCTCAACACCTACAATTATAATGTAGCATCTATCAAAAGAATTAATTTTGCCCGTCCCGTGAGCTAATTTCCAGGCTGTCTGAAACGACGGGCAGACGGGTGGCTAGCTAAGACACTTGGCCCACCCCACCCCACACATGCCCGATTTTATTCCGAAAATAAATCAGCAGCATTGGACATGAGCATAGTACGGGTATCGCAGTTGTGCCTATTTGCTTTAAGCCTGGGGGTGAAGTGTACGGGAAAGTGACACGGTTTGGTGTGTGTGTGTGTGTGTGTGTGGGGGGGGGGTACTTTTAAAGTGATTATGGTATACCGATGGGTGGCTTTTCAATGTAGACCAATCATTCCAACATGGCTATTGAAAAGTGCCCGTAAAAGCGCCTAATTTGGGAAATTTGAGTGTCGAGAATACATTGTGGCAAAATGTTTGCATATAAAATGATAAGATTATGAAACATGTATAGGCATACTGTAAATACACTTAGAACGATCTACATTTGTATCTACATTCTCAGAATCAGGAGTCAGTGTTTTGGACATTGGCTGTGGCACCGGCCCAGCCAGTATACTCCTTGCAGCTGCCTTTCCGAATAGCACCGTTTTGGCAGTGGACACAAGTGATGAAGCGCTTGAAATCATACAATCGAAAGTTCTCAAGCAGAACCTTAATAACATCACCGTAGCGAAACAAGACGCGTCTATGCTTCCTTCAGACTGGTCAGGAAAGTTTGACTTTGTCTTGGCTAATGATATGGTCCACGATGCTGCCCAGCCAGGGGACGTATTACGTTGTTGCTACGAAGTGCTGAAGATTGGTGGTTCATTGGTTGTGAACGATTGCTATATCCATAGCTCAATGGCTAAGAATATCCAGTTTCCATATGCACCTATGATTTATAACTTTAGTGTTTTAAATTGCATGCCCGTGTCCTTAAATGAAGATGGTATGGGATTCGGTGCAGCTTGGGGTATTGAAAAAGCGGAAGAAATGATAAGAGCTGCAGGGTTTACAGAGGTCCAGTTAACTCAATGCCCGACGGATATGGACGCGATGTTTGTATGTAAAAAGACATAGAGTCATGGCTGGTATACTATTGCTGGCTACTATAGTTTGATATAAACAGCACCTATTGTGTAAATATACTTAACAATTAGATAGCTTGTAGAAATACCGCTAAAGTGTGCGGTGATTGCATAATAAATTGATGGCAAAATGAAGTGACCCCTGAAAACGCCCCCAGATGATAAGCATCCCAATTAAGCACCCCTTAATAAGTGTTAACTGCAAAGCTGGGACACATGTTAAAATACACGGATTACCATGTGAACCACACAGTTCTTGGTTTAAACTTCTGATAACTGATAATTTGGCAACATTTTGACCAACAATTGTCTGATTCAAGTTCGTTCTGATAGTTCCATACATTTTGTACAGGCAGGGGCGTAGCAAGCGGGTGGAGAGGGTGGACGAAATCCATTGGCCCGAGGGTTCAGGGGCCCCGAGCCAAAGCGAACATTAAATGAGGGATAAAAGAGAACGAAAGAAAAAAAAGGAAGAAAGAAAGATAGAAGGAAGGAAGGAAGAAAGAAAGAAAGAATTTAAAAAAGAAAGAAAGAAAGAAAGAAAGAAAGAAAGAAAGAAAGAAAGAAAGAAAGAAAGAAAGAAAGAAAGAAAGAAAGAAAGAAAGAAAAAAGAAAAAGAATGAAGACTACGTATTCTACTTGATGACCCTCTATTCGGTTATTAGCTTGGGCCCTGTTAAATGATTTATATACTTGGGGTTCAGATGGTAATGAAAGCATATCCACAGAGCCTCGCTAACTGACATTGTAATACTCATTATCATACTCATTATCATATTATCATACTTTAAACATTCAGTGTATTGTTAAATAATGTTGACTAATTAATTAACATGATTAACAAAACTAAACACTAAACCGGTTGGATGGTTTGTCCTAGTTACATATCTTGATGGCCACCTGTAAGTTTTGTCATAAGGCAGTTTAAATTCAAAAAAATTATCACCAAAATGATACACTTCAAATTTAACATTTCCGTCTTTGTGGTATTTACAGTAGCAAGGGGTCCCTAGTGTTAGGAAATTGTGTTTCCATATACAAAATAAATATAAAAGAAACAAAGATCATAGTAAAGGCGGGCTCGCTCCTTCTTTGTCATCTTCCATGAGCATGATGAGCGGATTAATAATATTATAATATTGGGTCATATAAGTATCATAATTTACAAAAAAAATAGGGACATAAAGAATGTAATTTAACCTTACGTATGTGAAGGTTGTCATTCATCCAAGTACTGTTTAATTAAATATAAAATTAAAGTCTTAAAAACATTTAATAGATTCACGAATTTTGAGAGACTACGGTTTCTGACCACTGGCGAGATATAGTGTTTCCAGGGGTCGTTGGCAGGGGTCTACAATTCTGTAGTCAGGAACATTCCCAAGAAGTTTGACTCTAAATCAACGACCTCTGGCAACACTATCTCACACATTCTCACCAGTGACCAATGATGACCAATTACCGCCAGATAAACATACGGCCTGAAGATGCACCTAGGATAATGGTGCGATACCGTAGCATCTTAAAAAACGCGAGTCCAGTTGAATGGTTTAAGAGTTTAATTTGATAAACGTAATAATGTATTTATTTGTACGTTATTTGTCCATATTGCACACAACAAGTTAGATATATGTCCTAAATTAGACCTGTTCTAAATGGAGGTCAGTCCTACCAGGTAGACGCGTTTTATATTTAAACACCATCTTCGTTCTGTGATATAAAAGGATCAAGTAAGAGTGACCACCAGTTAAAGGGTGGTTTAAGAGATTTCAGAATAGAGGTTTTTTTTTCTTAAAATGCCCTTTTTTAATATGAACACTTGAAACATCCTAAACACAGTTATTATTTTGATCACAAAAATTGGTTACAGCTAATATTACTACAACAGAATTATTTATTGAATATCATAGTTTGGCCGCCATGTTAAACAGGCCGTGGGAAGGTCACTGAGCTTCTTTTCTAGTCCAAACATTTCCGTTACAAAAGCATATATATCACCAACAAATATTTCCGTTCACAGGATAAGAAGCGTACCATGGCTTTGTATGAACAATTGTATGTATTGATTAATTGTGTTTTCAACTGATTGAGTGTCCCAGGTTAAAGAAGAAATGAAACAAACAAACTAGTTCAATGGTATAAAATTGAGCAACAAATAATTACAAACTTGAGTAAAACTTAGGCCTACATGATACGGGTGAACGGAGGGGGGGGGGGGGTCTTCAAAAATGTTGTACGTGGATGTGCCGCACAGGCTTTCGGATGATGACTTTCTGACCTATTTGCCCACCCATTAATATATCAATTTTTCACAAAAAAACATCCAAATTTGCCCAAATTGGATGCTTTTAGAGCACAATTGCGTATTGGTTATAACATTGGAGTATTATATTTTCTGTCAGAAAGTTTAAGCAAATATCTAGAGGGGTACGTTACACTCTCTTACGATATCTTTGATCGAAAGTTTTCAAAAGATAAGGAGATATGCAGATATGTCCTTACTACCACCATGTAAGCAGGCACTGGTGATTCATTGTGGAAACATTGTTGACAATGGGTGGAATGAAAACATGGAACCTAAATGGGTTGAAACTGTAATACATGAGGATGTCCAAATACTATTGGTAGAGAATGACTATGACGATTTTTCAGAAAATAGCGATTTGAGTGATCCTGAGGATTAAAACAAAGAGAAATGCATCAATGAAACCATGCAATAACGGGCAATGTATAACACTGTAAGCAACACTTTTGCGGCATTCTAGTTTACAAGTTGCTTTTGGGTTCTTCTTTGATACATAATAGCAATTCTGGTAGTCATCAGTGCTGCCATTTTTAATTAGAATCTACCTTTACAACCCTGAAGTGCTTCATTATAAGTTCAAAAAGTCAAAGACAAGTATTAATTTTTTTCAACTTAAGTAACATTTCCTGACGCTTTTTCGTTGATATCATACTTTCCTTCAATTATGTCGGCCATTTTGAAAAAAAAAATAGCACCCTCTCCTGTGACATCCTATTACCTTCGTATTAATAACTGACCTAGTAATGCTTTACCGCTATCAATAACAACATCCAAAATCTGATGAAGTATACCATTTAAGGGATCTGGAATGAGCGTTTTGAGCGTTTCGACAGTATTTGCCCCCCCCCCTTTCGGCTCGCCAAAATTTCTTGGCCCCCCCAATTTTACCCTCCCCAGGGCTCATAATTATTGCACAGCCTCTAATACTATAATAGTGTTATTTGAAGTTTGCAAAATAAAAATTTAAGTTTGTTTGTCCCTCATGGTACACCATACAAAATAGAAATCTCGATAAACATTAAAAATGTAACCAGTGGTTTGAACCATGTTTGAACTTCATGCTCCATGATTTGACTTGACCTGAATGAACTAACTACATGAACTAAGTATCGTGTGCGTAATATACAAAAGAACAATCTGGTAAAGCATTTTAGTAGTAGTATATCCAAAGCATAAGTGCAACCGATAAGTGGACAGATAGTGTCAGAAACTATTCTCGTATGTCTCCTCCGAGCTCCGAGAAGTAACGGTAACATACCACAAAATGGCGTCACCGCTTAATACCTGTTCAAAAGTTGCTCTAATAACACCCGCTAGTCATAAGGGTCGCTAGTCATAAGGATCGCTAGTCATAAGGGTCGTCAGTCATAAGGTTCACTAATCATAATATAAAAAAAGGACCGCTAGTCATAAGGGTCAATAATCATAATATAAAAAAAGGACCGCTAATCATAATAGAAAGAAAGGCTCGCTAGTCATAATACAAAAAAGGACCGCTAGTCATAACAGAAAAAAGGCTTGCTAGTCATAATAGAAAAAAAGGACCGCTAGTCATAATGCAAAAAGAGGTTCGCTAGTCATAATCAAAAATAGGACCGCTAGTCATAATGAAAAAAATCACGGCCGCTAGTCATAATATAACAAAAGGACCGCCAGTCATAATAGAGAAACACGTTCGCTAGTCATAATATAAATTTAGGACCGCTAGTCATAATAAAAAAAGGACCGCTAATCATAATAAAAAAGGACCGCTAGGACCGTTAGTCATAATAAAAAGGAGCCTTAATAAAAAGTAAGAACTAGAGAGCGGTTAGTGCTTCTTTGCAGCCGTGCGGGGCAAACTATTTGGATATCTACATTTCGCAGTTAGTGGTCCTTTTTTTGTTTTTTAACATACTGTAGCAACCCCCAGCCAGCCCCATACCTCACTTCGGTTTGTAACTAATAAAAATTCTAGTTTCCGTGTTCTATGGTTTCAAATATTAACGTTTTAATGATATGCTTTATTTTAAGGCACATATCTTAATATAACATGAATTAAGGGACCGTTCACAAACACTTGTTAGGGGGGAGCTTCATACAAAAGGAGGGGGCCCTGAAAAAATGACCAAAAATCTTCCTGGGATATTTTACAATAACATTTAAAAATCATTTAAAAATATTGTTGTAGTGTGTTTCATACAAATATTTAAAAAAAAATCATGACATTTGTATAACCCGACATTTAATGTTATCAAATTGTTTTACTAAATAAAAAAGCTACCTAATTGAGAATAATAATATTTGTATAATACCGTAGTTGAGGTCAAAGAGCATGCAGAGATCATCAAACAGCTCTAGTTCTAATTCTTTAGCTTAGCAGACCCCTTTCTCCTTCATGACAAGCGATAAATTTTTTATTATGACTAGCGAACCTTCTATTGTATTATGGTTAGCATTCCTTTTTTTTTATTATGACTAGCGGTCCTTTTTTTATTATGACTAGCGGTCCTAAATTCTGACTAGCGAACGTGTTTCTCTATTATGACTGGCGGTCCTTTTGTTATGTTATGACTAGCGGCCGTGAATTTTTTCATTATGACTATCGGTCCTTTTTCTTGATTATGACTAGCGGACCTCTTTTTGCATTATGACTAGTGGTCCTCTTTTTCTATTATGACTAGCGAGCCTTTTTCTCTATTATGACTAGCGGTCCTTTTTTTCTATTATGACTAGCGAGCCTTTTTTTTCTATTATGACTAGCGGTCCTCTTTTTCTATTATGACTAGCGAACCTTTTTTTCTATTTATGACTAGCGGGCCTTATGACTAATGAACCCTCTTTCTTATGACTAGCGAACCCTTTGTTTTATTTATGACTAGCGAACTCATGGTATAGGAAACTACACGTTATGACTAGCTACCCTTATGACTAGCGACGTGTAACCGTTCTAATCACAGGATGCGCCCAAGGCATCGGTAAAGAAACGGCTTTGTTTCTTGCTCGAGATTCACAGCGTCGCTTCAAGGTGTATGCTACTATGCGTAATATGGTGACAAGGCAGAAAGAGCTGAAAACAGAGGCAGGGAATATTGTTGACGATACACTGTTTATTCGGGAATTGGATGTTACCAAGCAAGAAACTATTGATATCGTTATAAAGGAAATTATCGACAAGGAAAGAAAAATCGATGTTTTGGGTAAGATTTTCCGGTTATCCCGTAATTACAACAAATTTACGAGATAACCGCAAAATGTTTTCCCGTACTTTTACAGGGACCAGTAAAATTACGGTTTTAAATTTTACTTTCAATGTGTTTAAGCAGGATTAAGAAGGGGTTAGGGATACACATGGGTTTGTAGGCCCATTCTCCGATAAAGTGTAAGTGAAGTGATCAAGTTTGGTCTCAGGAATGACAAAATGCCAACCACAAAGAATTCATGAAAATCATTCAGAATCGTAAGCTTTAATAGTTTCAGAACACAAAACAATGCATGGGTGATTTTTCAACAATAGGCTACTTCATTTTGAGTAATATTACTACGTATTGGTGGTAACGTATATGTGGTAACGTATCTGTGAAGCCCTTTCCCACCTTTGTCTTAATCGTGCAAGTGTAAAAACTTACAGACTTAATACCCATTCCTGATCAGTCATCACCCAATGTACTAAAGCCTGGTATGGTATTTGGCTCCATTTATCACAGCGTTTTTTCCGAAGGGGGTAGAATTTAGGTAACGTATCTGTGACAACATGAACGTAACGTCAGGACTTTTTGCCATTAAAAGACCTGATTTTCTTATACTTCGAAACGATTGTGTTATGTACCACATTATATAATACAACTATGGAGCCTGCTTGATCCATCACATACGAGAACATTCATCTAGCCAATTATTTCCACAGATTGTTATCCATTAGAAATATGGTAACGTATCTGTGAACTGAACAATATTGGTGACATAGTCTCAAAGACCTGTTGGAAAAAGTTAATAACACAATGATGTGTTGTGATGTTTTATACTTTATAATTAGGGCATGATACCAGCTAATGAAAAGTACCTATAATCCAGTATAATGCGCGCATGTTTAGCGAGCAGTGACACATTATACGGAACGCACCTTGGCTGGCGACATGGAGGAAAACAATGGGTATGCATAATCAGCTTTATTGTTTTATACTTCCTAGGCATGTTACAACCTCTAGCCCCACACATTTTAGACAGCAACTCCTAAGTATAAGTTATATTAATAAAAGTTATTCCTTTCTGACGAAACAAGTTTGAATACGACTGGAAACTATGGGCGACACATATTTGGCATTTTGAACACTTTATCGGAGAATGTGCCTTATGAATGTGTATTATATATAGGTGTGTGGGTGGCGCGGGGGGGGGGGTAGGTAGGTGGTTCTGATCACAAAAAGGTGTTGCTTATGGCTAGTTCCCGTAAAATTACGGGAAATTTCGAAATACGGGCGTCCGATAATTTACAGTCTTTTTTTACTGTGAGTGATGTTGGCATGGTTGGGCTACCTCCGATGACGTCGCAGAACATAAACCAGCGTCAGCGATTATGGAGCACGTTGACTGGGAAAACGTAAAGGTGTTGGAGAGGGTGGACCTGGAATGGACCTGGAAACAATTCATATTAGAACTTAAAGACCCAGACTGAACCGTGACAAAGGGTTAAACCTTGACCCTGTCTGGGAAAACCTCCTGACCCCCCGAACCTAGGGGGCGGCACAACATCTTCTTGTTTGACGTCATATACACATGTCATCGAAGGTATCCCAACATCACTAGCAACAACAAATCTTCAGAACATCCGCTGAAGACGTAGTCTACTGTAGTAAACCATTTTATTTTTTAATATCATCCCTCTAATCCCTCAGGCCATGGAAATCCAGTAATGACTAGCTGTTCTGATCCAACAGATAGCTATCCGTAGGAAACCATTTTAATTTATCATGCCTCGCGCCTCTAATCCCTCTGACCATGGAAGATCCACTAATGACCTGTTCTTGCTATCCATGCATGGAAAAATGTTCTTGGCAGGTAATCTTTGTCAAAGACGACTCACTATCCCTCCCGACGATCCTTGTCAAGTGGGGAGGGAGCGGCGACGCCGCGACAGCGAGTCGCGAAGCGACGAAGATCGAGCCGGTCGCCGCGAATTGGCCGGCTCCCTGTCGCGGCGGCGCTATTCTACTACTGGGTATTTTTACTAGCTGATACAATATTTTTGTGGGAAAATAACCAACGCAGTTTAAAATACCCTCCAAGGCCGCATCATTTCACATTTTAGGTGGGATTGAGCCGACGGGGACCCAGCTACGGCCGCCATTGAGGTGTAGGAATGCGTGGAATTGGATTCGCATAATGTCTAGTCCTTACACATAGCATAGTGGTCCTTGACCACAAATTGCGGACTGAATCTATTTTTTTTTTTGCTTTCTAAGTTTTCTACAAGAAAAAAATCTCAAACTCATTTCAGTAAACAACGCAGGCTGGAGCACCGGAGCCTGGTGGGAAACCAGTCCAATGGACACGTTCTATAACGTCATGGAAGTCAACTATTTTGGATGCGTCAGAATGACTAGGGCGGTAGTCCCGTACATGAAAGAGAAACGGAGTGGCAAGATTCTCCAAATGTCAAGTGTACATGGATTTCATAGTATGCACTTTTTGTTTTACACTCTTTTAAAAACGGATCTAGTCATTTTTTGAATAAACTCATAACAGATTCGATTCTTATCAAAGTGACTCGGATATTCGTATCAAAATGATAAGAAACCCATCAAATTTGATAAGTTTAAAGTGACAAGGGCATTGTAATCAAATATTTCATAGTAATATGTAGCGGAGATCTGTTTTTTCAATTTCAACAGTACTTTCATTTATCACTGCTTTCTTACTTACTTTGAAAGGCCAGTTAAACTGTTGAAGCTATATAGAACTAAAAAATTAATGTTTGAGGCCGTTCTGTGAAACTGTTTTCCTCTCACACAAAGACCCTATTTTAAAAATGGCTGTGTTCTCACCCAATGTTGCCCTGATTTAGGGGTAGGGTAAGCGATGTATTCCAACTATCAGATCAAGAATGATTACCTAATCCTAATCCTAATCCTAACCCTTACCCTAACCCTAACCCTACCGTAAACCTAACCCTAACCCGAACCCTAACCCAAATATTCATTCTGGATCCGATGGTTGGAAGACATCGCTTAACGCTTACCTGATTTAGGTCAGCATTATCAAAATGAACAGTGTCTCATCAAAACGATTAGCTACGAGATCAAAATCAATTGAATAGGGATTCTAACCAAATAAATGAATAAATTAGAGTGTATTTTTTTATTTACCTTTTGGTTAAATAACAATTGCGTCTTATGAATAGTGTGGAGTCTTTAGGTATTAAGAGAGATTTTCTGAGAAATACTGATGCCATGGGAAAAAGGTGGAAGATGGGGGTCAGCAAATTTCAACCATATTTTGGCAATTTAATAAGTTTGGATAAGTGTTCATAATAATCAGTATAAAAAAATCTGCTATGCCCCCTCCTGGGAAATATGGGCCCCTAAAATATGCCCCCTAACACGTATTTCCCTGACTTGTAAAATGCCGTTTTATGCCATTTTTGAACAAATTTTTGGCACCTAAGACAAGCATCTATTAAAGTAAATTTTTCTACACATCTTCTTTCATCCTTTGTCTTTATGTTTATATTGGGATGTTCCATTTATGAACAGGGGTGGGGGCCCATATTTCACATTTTACAACCTTTGAAAAAAAGTGAAATATCCCTCTACTTTGTGCCGTCATTGTAGGAGTTCCTCAATCTTTCTCAAATTGTTCATTACAGGAGAGAACCTCTGTACATAGGTCATTTATATAATGCAATAAAAATCATGGAGACTTTTTTACTTTTCATAGAACACAAACATGGATTTTCCCAATATGTGACATTGGTATAATGATGCTGTATATAACGCCAACATCAAATATAAGATCTTTTCACTGTAGCAGTCCCTTTTCTTGAGCCAATAGTCAGTTATTCCATTGAGGAGTTAAGAACCACATTTAAGAATGCAAATCAAGTACAGGGGTAGGTGTTTCTCTTTAACAGCATATTGGTAAAATCGCCAGTAGATAATGCTCATTGAATATGAGCCCCTCTCATGTCACAAGCTCGTATTCATACATGTTAGTGGTATTATGATTATTATGAAAATCACAAGCTCCTATTCTGATTCTTAATCATTTCACATGCATCAGTATATGCATTAAGCTATAGGAACTAGGCCTAGTAGGGCCCCATACCCCAAAGTACTAAATCCTAATAACCTAGGGGTGGAACTTAATGCTAGGAGTGGGCTATAAATGGGACTTGTTTTGTTTTGCTTCGGGATAAGGTTTTTTGTATGTTCTATTTAACCTAGGCCTATCTCAACATGAAATTACAAAATGTTAAGCCTGGGTTTCAAAAACGAATGTGCACAGCAAAAATCCAAAATGGCCACATTTTCCCCTGAAAACCACATCTTTAGCCATAACTTTGTCATTTTTGGGTCTTTTTACCAGGTTCTGGTGTCTAGTCTATGTTTTTTTTTGGTCAATCAATCTATTAATGCAGTTAGAAGTAGTCTCAAATCTTCATGTGTTGAGTTACGACCATTTTTGACCCAATGCACCTTTTTTACCCAAATTTTGAACCAGGCTCATAGACCTCATATTTAAATTACAGAAAAAGCTAGACAACAGGTAAAAACTTACATAACACTATAAATTGGAAAAACGAAATAGACACACAACATACGTGACATCAAGTAAAAAATGTAGATTTTTGCACTGCAGACTTTTATACAATTTTGATAGTTTAATGGATTTTATTGTATTTACATTTTTAGCAATTTCTTGCATTACAAAAGTTTGTATTACACTTTATATTACTGATTATATGAGGCTTCTTTAATTGTGAGCTAGGATAATTCAAAGAGAAGGCAGTTTCCATGGCAACGGCCATATATACTAATTTTAAAGCAAATTTCCCCAGTAACATTTTGACAAATTCCCTGATGTGAACATGACCTAAACATTTTACCCAGAATAGCCAGTATTAGGGATAATAAATTCTCTTTTCCTGATCTCTTTTTTTACACTGTCAGTATGGGAGAGCTCCAACTAAGCTATGTGTATTGACCCTTGACCTTCTACGGTGACAGTGGTATGTTAAAATAAGATGAGGGAAAGAAAATTTGTTATCCCCAATACTTTTAAGGACATCTCCACAATATGAGGTAAAATTTACAACAAAAAAACATAATATAAATGGCTACTTGTTATGTTGCTACGGAAACTGATAAGTGTCACAGGCACAATCTCAAACTGCTGCATGATAGTGTCCTAGATATCATCATCAGTGCCATGTGGTCGCTGCTAACTTTCATCTCCGGTATCAGTACCAACGCGCATCAGGTGATCCACTCGAAGGTTTTGTCCCCCGCGTTTCATCCCCATTATCATCAAGGTAAAACCCAATATACCAACTTTTGTTGCCTCCCTCATCCCAGATGACAGCAACAACATTTTTCTGTGACCTATGACCTTTGAATTTTGGGCAGTTTGACCCCAAATTTTGAGCAATTAGTTGCATTAAAAAAGTTTGTATTACACTTAAAGCCATATTATAACATTTCTTTAAAAATAGATTAGTATTAATTTTCAATAAAATATTAGCATTTACTTTCAGATATGTCCCCTTTTAATTTTGAGCCGAACAAGTGAGGTAAAGCAAAGAAAATCAGAATTTACAACTAGCGCCAATGCATGTCACGCCAGCGGTTGTAATATGGTACGACCCTCTGGCGTGTGTGTGTGTGTGTGTCCCGCACGCCGTGTACGTAGGGGTGTGTTGACATCGCATACGCGTTCGACTAATATTTCTATCGTAATAATAAAACGCTGATTCAGGTGGTTTATTCAAAATCTCGGATTTTGACAAAACTACAGCACCTAAAGTCTTGATTTTTGCAGAGAATCTTTGTTTACTAAAGTACATTACAATCGTGTAAAAACCTGAATTTAAATTTTTTTTTAGGGCGTTCTCCTCAGCAAATGTTATAATATGGCTTTAATGAGTATATTATTGATATATGGATTCTTTAATTTTAAGTTACATGTATCAGGAGATTTCAAAGGGAAGGCAATTGCCATGGTAATGGCCATTTATACTAATATTTAAGCGAATTCCCCCAGTAATCTATAATCTTTGAATGTTGGGCAGTTTGACCCCAAATTGACCCATTTTCTTCATTTTGAGCAATTTGTTGCATTAAAAAAGTTTGTATTACACTTTATAAGTATACTATTGATATACATGGATTCTTTAATTTTAAGCTACATGTATTGGAGATTTCAAAGAGAAGGCAGTTGTCATGGCAATGGCCATTTATACTAATATTTAAGCGAATTTCCCCAGTAACATTAAGCAAATTCGATTTCACAAGAAAAGTATAGGCCCTCTCCGAATAACTGCTAACAGAGCCCGTTTTAGTACTAATGTCGATGTTGAAATAGCAGCATCACTTTCTAACATTTGTTAATAAAAACTGAACCTTACCTGTAAAGATAGACAAAATTGGAGCTTAAGTGAAAATTTAGGCTTTATTTAATACAGCTAAAAATAAAGAAAACTATTGTCATGCGTGGTAGAATTGCCGCTTAAAAATGTTGATTTTTACATGCTTTTCACTATGATGGAGAGGTTATTTGGTGGTCTGCGCCCCCTTAATAGGCAGAGGTCACTCAGATGAAAGAGAGCAGTTTACTAGGATATTGACCATCAAAGGATCCTCAATACAAACCCCAAAATCCATATAATTTGTCAGCATTTTTGGTATTTCAAAAATCGAGAATCATAGATACATATTAAGCGTTTTTATGTTTAACACAATAACACCCCTACTTGATCAATGTAGTGTTCCAATATATTATTGTCTTTGTTGTTAACTACATAGTGATAGAAAATAATTATTGTAGGCCCTACCTGCGTTCCTTGGAAGAAAAAGGTAATATTCATTTGAGGGTGCATAAAGCATGATGCAAAAAGGTTATTTTTAAATCAGCACAGACAGAATTTTAGTACTGACCCGGGGTACTGAACCCCTTAATAGAATAGTCCTGTTCTATATATAAGCATTTATCCAACACAATTTAGGCCCCAATTTATTATGTAATAGTTTTGTTGATGTTGTTTACTTCTGATAGGCTCCCTTTTCATCAAATTTCATTTTTAAACTTAGAAAAATCTCCGTACCTGAGTTTAGCATGAAAATATCGCAATTTTGCACTTTTCTGAAAAAGAGCATAAAGTAAGATGTGCTCATTTTAAAACGGAAAAAGTCTCCACGATTTTTATTTGCTCAATTGTTCAACCTATATCTACTTTATCCAACAAGTAAATAACTTTGACAAAAATATTGAGGAACTCTCACAATCATCTTGCAAACTTTGCTTCAAAATTAGTATTTTGCACTTTTCTGAAAAAGAGCATAAAGTAAGATGTGCTCATTTTAAAATGGAAAAAGTCTCCACGATTTTTATTTGCTCAATTGGTCAACCTATATCTACTTTATCCAACAAGTAAATAACGTTGACAAAAATATTGAGGAACTCTCACAATCATCTTGCAAACTTTGCTTCAAAATTAGGATTTTTCACATTTACACAATTGCTGAAAAGGCCATTACACCCCTCTCTGAAAATGGAACAACCCAAACGTTGTCCAAAGAATTGTTAATTGTTATGTCGAGACAAAATGTGTATTATTACTGTGAAGTATAAATAAAATGTCTGCAGATGCGCGTTATTACGTGGCTCTTATCAAAATTTAGTGCACATTTCAAAGTTTTTGTGTCTGAGAAGACAATCACGGGGGTCAATTTGAGGGGGGTCCAGTATCTCCCAGTGGGGGGTCCTCAAAATTTTTTAATACCTCCACTGTAAATACTCATGGACACATGTTTGATTGACAAAATATGAACAAAATTTGCTGACCCCCATCTTCCACCTACCATCTGAGTCTATCGGATATTAAAATAGTCCGATGTTTTTGCGTACGTATTTTCCGCGTTTTGTTGCAGCATATTTTTGAGGCTAAGGAAAAAGGAAGTCTTTGTCGCGAGTACCGGAAAACGCTCGCAAAAACGTTCGACTATATACTATTCTGAGACTCCGTAGGCACAGAAATCTATCAGCTTCTTGGAGGAAAATAACAGTTTTTGCTTCTTTTTTTATCAAATTTTAGTTGTTTTGCTACTTGCACAGAACATAGGCGCCAAGTTTGCCCTAGAAGGGTTTAGTGAATCTATTGCCCCACCATTGAGAAAGTTTAACATTTGGTAAGTACATGAACATGGATGCGTATTCTTATACCAGCTAATTCTATCTTATACTCTGGTTTGGTTCAAATCTTTGGTACTGCATATCAATAGTTGTAGCTTATTTTAACTATTTTATAGCTTATTTTGTTTGAAAAGTTAAAATAATATCCCAAAGATGAACTTGAATTTGGTTTTGATTGGTCATAGTCTAAATTTGGAAGGAATTGTGCATACTCTGGCTATTGCATTTAAGATTAAAACTCTGATTTAATTAATTTGTGCACAATTGGTAGATTTTCACATCTGATCTTTTCAGTCACCGTACCTCTGTTTGTTGGCTTCCCAAGTGATCTTAACTCGGGCTTTCGCGATTAATAAACTGGTAGATTCTAAAATCAGAATTGTTCAGTATTGAAGTGCCATTATAATTATGCCATTATGACATGTTGCATTCAATAATAATTATAAGCCTATGTATACTTTACTTTTACCGCCGTTAATATAGTGTAAACTTTTTCATAACCATTTTATACTAGTATTTTGATGTAATAAATATCAGTATAATTTCGAGTTCAACTGAATGCGTTCATCATGATTAATAACATGTTTTTATTCATCAAAAATCGACTATAGCATAGTCTATCTTAATAACCTTGGAATTATGGAAACTTTCGGGCCTCATAACTGCTAAATTGTTGGTCTAAAGTATCTAAAAATATACATATTTAGAATGGCAAAGACTTGATAAATTCATCTGTGAGTACAAATTTGGGCCAAAATGCTAATTTTTGACCCAAAATTCCCAAAACGGTTTTTAAAAACTATAGATAAAAGTATCTAGGAACTGTTTTTTTTTTTTTTTTTTAATTTTGACCAAGTTCACCAAAAATATTTGAAATTTGGGCCGCGAAAATCGGGCTTTTTATGATTTTTTTGAAAATTAAGCATTTTTTACCATTTTTGGTGCAAATTTCTCAAAGTTGGTCAAAATTCAAAAAAAAAAAGAAAAAAAAAAAGGTTCCTAGATATTTGTATCTAGATTTTCAAAATTAATAAAAAAAAAATGGCCCAAGAATTTTTTTGTTACGTTTAACGAAAAAGAAGTGGGATAAATCATCACGTCGAAACCTTTTGAATCTGTTTAATTTTGCAGGGTGTCTCTCATAGAGCCAGGTTATGTTGTAACCAAAATGGCTAAACAGTTTGGTGACAATTGTACTGCACTATATGCAGATATAGCCAGTCAAATTCCAGGAGAAGAAGAGCGGAAGATCTTGACGGAAATGGTGACCTTTGACCCGAATCTAGTCATAGGAAATGAAATGCAAGAACCTCAAGAAATTGCACAACTTTTTCAAGATATTATCCTTTCACCAAAACCTGACTTTCGTTAACAGCCTTCTAAGACAATCAAAGGATTGGCAGCGCAAAAATATGTTGACCCGACAGGCAACTCGATCATGAATGCTTGGTTAAAGGAGTAGTCACTCTCGCATCTATAGTGTAAGGCTTTGTTTCTGATTCCGGCACGATAAAACGATAGAATCTATACTAACTTGATGGAAAAAAAAATCCCAATTCAAAACTAAACCACATTTGGGTAAATTTTTTTTTAATAATCTAATCTCGCACATTATGACACCACATTGAATCCAATGTGACCTAAGTTACAAGCATTTGATTGGACGTAGGTCCAGTTTTAAAAGTGACAAATTGGTCTATGTATAAGGCGAAAAGATTCCAGAAAACCCAATAAAGAGACAAACAGTTTTTTCAGTCATAAGTTATTTAAAGCAGTAAGTTTTTATTTAATTTTTTTCTTCTCTGTACTTTTCACAACTATATTTTCAGTTCTTTTGTTCGAGTTTTCTTTGGTTCCTTTTGATCTCATCAATATCTGTGCATCGTCGTTGCATGCTCCCGATCAGGCGTCTATAGACCAGTTTTAGTGTCAGTTTTAAAACTGGACCTTCGTCTAATCAAATACTTGTAACTTTACTTTAACAACCACGCAAGAACAAGCAACTAATAACATTTATCACTGTATGGTGATTCTATAGAGTTAATATCTCATTATGCACATGCAAGATACGTAATATTTCTGGATATATTTTAAGGGCTTGGATAGCGACGTTTTGTTACATATTTTTTTGGAACAAAAGAACTGAAAATAAAATAAAAGTTGTGAAAAGCACAGAGAAAAAAAAAATGAAATAAAAACTTACTGCTTTAAATAAATTATGACTGAAGAAAATGCGTGTCTCTTTATTGGGTTTGCTGGAATCTTTTCGCCTTATATAGACCAATTTGCCACTTTAAAAACTGGACCTACGTCCAATCAAATGCTTGTAACTTAAATTAGGTCACATTGGTGGTGTCATAATGTGCGAGATTAGATTATTTATAGAAATACATAATAGTACATGCATGATCGGATGGGCCACGAAACCCAACACTTAAAAGTTGCCAGCACATTATGTACAATACAATGTATACAAATAAGATCATTAATATTAAGCACAGAGTTTCATATATTATTATCATTTAAGGGCTGGGGTATGAACGTTTGGACAGTATTTATTTTGGGACATTAGAGCACATCAGACATATCGAATTGCATTCTGAATACGAAAAATGTCATTCTGATATCAAATAATTTTGATTTTTTGAAATTTGCAATTTAATACACATTTTATGGCAAATCATTAAAATTGATATTTTTGATATTTACCAGTACTTGAAGTAAACTTTATAAATCTGATGATTTATATTAAAGTGTATGTAGGTGGGATGAAAAGCCGACGATCAATTGAAAATTTTGACCTTTCGTATTGAAGATATGGATTTTTTCCCAAAACACCAAAAAAAATTAGGTCTTTTTGGGAAAAAATCCATATCTTCAATATGAAAGGTCAAAATTTTCAATTGACTGTCGGCTTTTTCTCCCTGCTACATACACTTTAAGAGTATATCATTAGATTTATATAATTTACTTCGAGGACTGTTATATATCAAAAATTTGAAAAATATCAAATTTTTATAATTTGTCATAAAATTTGTATTATATTGTGATTTTCAAAAAAATGAAAATTATTTGGTATCAGAAAGACATGCTTCGTATTCAGAATGCAATTCGATAGGTCTGAGGTGCTCTCATGTCCCACAAAAAATACTGTCGAAACCCAATAAACGCTCATTTTAGATCCCTTAATAAGTTTATACAATGGATTTTTCAAGGCTTGATTCCAGAGGGGCGTAAGTTAATAATAGAAACAGCCATGCAGAAAAAAATGAACTCAAGAGTAGGGGCCTACTTTGTGTACATTCTACATGCACATGACCACGAACTTATAAAACCGTGGCACGTGAGTCATCCTATGTTGCAGGGATAGGGAGAGCTAGGGAGGGGGCAACCATGATAGCGGGCAGCAGGTTTTCTGCAAATTTCCTATGGTATTTTATAAATTTTCAATTTTTTAAATATTGTCCTTAGATGATATCTGTCGTGAAATAAATCAATGCCGCTATAGGCTATAATAGTAGGCCTTCCCTGATTATGCGATATATACAACAATAACTACAACAACAATAACAAAACCAACAACCAATATCTAATTTGTAAAAAATAGTCATAGGCTTATATAGGCCACGCCTATTTAGACTAGTAGGCCTATTCTTGAATTATACAATAATAAAAAAAACACGGCAAAAACAATTTAAAAAACCGGCAAAAACAATCAATCACTGCAGTCAGAAAGAAAGAAACGAACAAGAAAGAAGACAGAAAAATAGAAAAAAAAGAAAAAAAATAGAATTGGACCACACAGGGACTCGAACCCGTACTAGTTGACCAGCTCAAAACTATCACATAGTCGAGAGTATGAGTCTTGCGCGCCAATCGATTGAGCCACGGAGGGAGCTTACGAAAACTGATGGTCTCAAACTGACTATGATATTCATTAGTGCACACAGGCTGTTATGATAAACAAGCGCATTGCCCCCGCAAAGCCGGACGCATCGATGACGAAAAAACTCGTTTTTTTGTTGCAAAAGTAGCTTCAACTTGGAATGAAAATCAAATGGTAGAGTAATCGACAGGCCGTTGAGAAATAATGTTGGTAGTTAGATGTCAAAATTAAAGTTCCACAATCAAGATATCGATAATGTAAAAAACAGTGTTTTCTCATGCAAGATTCTCGAAATTGTTCCCCCAAAACGGGCTTTTAAAATTTAATTGGTATTTATTTGGTTCTTCCCCATGGCAACATTATTTCTTTGATCGATTTGTAGTACAATACAAAAAAGAAGAAAACAATCACTCGGCGTGGTTTTATACGGGGCGAACATTTGAAAAAAAATACATCATGGAACGCGTTTTTGATCTTGTGAACATGGTGCGTAAAAAGGCTTTAAACGAAGGATTTTCAAATTTATTCTAAAAATTTGTATAAACACACAAAAAAAAAAATGTTAAGCTACATCCAATGCACCAACATTTCACTCGCTGCGATATTTGATTACTGAGGAATTTCTGTTTTAGAGAACAACTTTATACGTCTTTTATATCCTATATAGTTTTTTATACGTTTCTTTGTGTAACCTTTAGGGGATGGTCACACACAGTGTTTTTGTAGGAACCCGAGAGCACATCAGATCATCAAATTGTATTCTGAATACGAGGAATGACCTTCTGATATCAAATAAATTTGATTTTTTGAAATTCGCGATATACATTAGAGAATTAATTTGGAGAAAACCTTCTGATAATTACAAACACTCGCTGAGCAGCAAGACCGTCCTCTAAGCTTTTAATCCGATAAGCTGATTATCTATTTGTTTTCATGAATTGGAAGACATTCTTTGATGTATTACTGAGCTCAATCATCTGAAATTACTGGAGCGTGAGCCACCCAGGCTGTGGCTCAGCATAGTATTTTATTAACAGAAGGTTTTCTCCAAATTCGTTTCCTAAATTTTAACTTGATTAAAAATATAAAGTTCTGACATTTTAGACAAAAACTGTCTTTGAAGTAAATTTTTAAAATCTAATGCCCTATGTATCTGGGATGACAAACCAACCATCAATTGAAAATTTTGACCATACGTATTGAAGATATACATTTTTCCACAAAAGACATAAAAATCAGCAATGTGTATGTGTTTTGGGGAAAAATGATATCTTCAATGCAAAAGTTCACATTTTTCATATCATTAGATTTATGCTTTGATATCACATTCCTAGTATTCAAAATGCAATTTGGTGTGTCTGATGTGCTCTCATGTCTCACAAAAGATTGGTGATTAAAGTGTAGATATAATGCAATTGACCAATCAGAGGCAATGTTAGATCATGTAGATCGGCAGGTAGTGCTCAGGGGGTTAAGCAATGGATTCAATGGATTCAAGGGGTAGGGTACCAAATTTACAAAAAGTCGGCGTCAAAAAAAATTGCGACTACCCTATTTCGGCAACAAAAAGTTATTACCCCCCACCCCCACCGATACACCTTACCCCCTAAATAGGCTCATCGTGAAATCAGTCTTGATGAATAAATCTATGGTCATCTTGTGACTCCTTACATTTTGGGCATCAAAAATTTGATGACCCCCCTATTTCTATTTTTCTTTCAAAAATTATGACCCCAGTATATTTGGGACCACGCCCCCCCCCCTTCCGAATAAAATGTCAGACCCCTTATTATGAGCTGTGAAATTCATTTACCTACATACGGGTTTCTTTGGAGAAGCAAACCTAATTTACAACTACAGTAACACAAAACACTGAACAAAAGACAGAGACAAAAATTATGCAATATTATTAGGAAAGTTGTCAAACTAATGATCGAGGTATAGTGACAGAAAATCCACTCATTATCTCAGGCGCTTAACTGTGATGTTAAAATGATTTTATTTTAATTCAAATTTGCTTTTGTCCAAAAACACAATAAATTTGGTTGAATCTAATTTCGTGTAAGTTGGGACTGGCATGTTTAAACATTACAAATATGGCAAAAAATCAGTTTTGAAAAAAAAAAGACCAAACTCATTTTAAAAGTTCGTAAATTATGGCTTTAAATAGCTTTTAACTACTTTTTACTAACGTAATCGCCCTTTTTGACCCACTCCCCCTAACAAAAGGACTTTCGTTTATGACTTCATCAAACTTTTGGGTTGTTCCCTTCAAGTTTATATTTCAAATTTTTACACACCAAGAAAAATTAAGATTACTATACTTCCTTGTGTTGAGATTCATCATAATATATTAAAGGCCCATTCAGTGATTTGCTCATCCGGACGATCGTAAAAATCATCAAAATTCAAATTTTGGTACCTTTGTCATTGCAAGCTAAGTCCACCCGCTTGCATGAATATTAAACATTCCTCAATGATAACTTTATAAAACAACAAATTTTATTTAGGGAATGGGCTTTACCGGTGGGCTATGGGCTATGGATTTTGTTAAGTGTCATTAATTTGAGCACAAAATGGATATGGGATGGGACCTCTTTTACTATACTTGCGATTACTTGTTTTTTTCTTGGTTATTAAATACATTTTATGCCTTTTTGTTTTATTATGTTTCTTACTTTCTTACTTTGTTGTTTCTTGCTTTCTTTTTATTTACAACATATGTCATTTCTCTTTTTGGGATAAAAGGTAGCCCTGAAAAGGTCTATTTGGTTTTTCTTTGGTTCTTCTGAAGTGAGTTTACTGGCTGCCTCCTTGGCGAATACCGGTTTCAGCCCTGGTCCTCATTGCATCAATTGCGAAATCGGGTTCACTACTATGATCCCATCAGGCAGCAGTGATGGTATTTCCAAGAAAGTCTTTTAATTTGGTACGGGAATGTCTTTTTGCTAATAGTAATGCCGAAATTAGGACTTACTGTCAAAATAATACGAAAGAATGACAGGTAATTGTAAATCCTCAGCTCCAAAAAGCATTCTTAAAAGGCAAAAATGGCTGTATTGAGCACAACCAAGTAGTGCATGAAATAATTCGCCATGCTAAGAGTAAAAATCGTACTGTTCATTTTACTTGGTTCGACCTGGAAGATGCATTTGGTTCCGTTCCACATGATCTTATCGAGTATTCTTTCAATAGATGCAATGTTCCTAATGAAGTCAAAAAGTACATCCTCAATTTGTATGCCAACATATCTGGTAAGATTACAACCAAGCAATGGTCTTCCGTTAACTTTCAGTTTAAACGGGGCATCTTCCAGGGCGACCCACTCTCACCAATCATTTTCATTATGTGTTTTGATCCCATAATTCAATTTCTTGAATCTGAGATGAGCCACGGATATGATATCGACGGCACTAAAGTTATTACCACTCCTTTTGCAGATGATTTCTGCCTCATTACTGGCAATAAGCGCACTCACCAGCGTTTGATATCCAAAATCAACTCGCTTACTGCCACGATGGGTCTGAAACTCAAACCTGCAAAATGTCGTTCTTGTCACTTGTCCGTGGCTCGTCATCCGATTTGCTTTATCAGTTGGGTGAGACTGCTATACCTTCAGTCAAAACTGAATCCCATAAATTTTAGGGTCTCTTATCACTTTTAATAACAAAGAATCTGATATTTACGAGTATGTCAGACAGATGTTGACATCGGGCCTAGACAACATCAAAAACTCCCCCATTCGTGCTGAATATAAAATTCGCATTTATGTGCAATATTTGCTTCCATCCTTGAGGTATCATCGTACTGTGAACGACATGTGCGCAACCCATCTTGAAAAGCTGGATGCCCTTGCCAACAGGTATTTAAAGACATTTTTTGGTATTCCCCACCCTGGCACCATGGCTTTCGTTCACATGCCAAAAGGTTTAGACATCAAATCTATCTCGGATTTGTACCGTGAAGCTCATTTAACAGCGCACATCTCTTCTAGAGTTAAAGGAGGTCCCCTTGTCAACCACTGTCTTGACACTCGTCTCAATAGGGAACAATCCTGGACTAGGAAAAAATCTATAACTCATGAAAGTGAATCGGTATTTAAAATTGTAAATAAATCTGTTGACACTCCTCTCAAAACTATTCAAAAAAATGCTAAAACCTATCTGAAAGATAAAGTTCAAAAAATGTGGCACTCGCATGTTAAAACTCTCCTTGTTCAAGGGCGATTTTTCGATCTTCTTGCTCTAGAAACAACATGTCACCATTGGAAGAGCATTATTTACAATCTTCCCCACGGTGTCCTGAAATTTTTGGTCAATGCCCTTGGTGACACAATGAATAATAAGACCAATCTCAAACGATGGGGCAAAGCAGCATCTGATAAATGCAGAACTTGCAGGAACCGTGAGACCCTCCACCACGTGCTTAACCATTGCAAAACTTCCCTTGAACAAGGTCGGTTCACATGGAGACACAACAACATTCTCAATTATATTGTCAAAACCATTAAATTGGGCTTTATTAATGATGTTAGTCCTCCCCAAATTTTGTCCGACTTGGTAACCAGAGCAACTAACATTCCACCCCCACAACAATTCCTTTTGAATGTTCAACTACAAACCTGGTTCCTGATATTTGTCTTTTTGGAAAAACATTAAAAATTAGTCATCATTGAGCTCACTGTCCCTTTTGAATTCAACGTTGCTAAAGCTCATGTTCGAAAGTGCAATAAATATGCCCCCCCCCCTGGTCGCTGACATTGAAGACTCTGGTTACGAAGCTAGTCTTATTTGTTTAGAAGTAGGTTCAAGAGGACACCAGACAATATTCATCGTTTAAAAGAAATCTTGAAACGTTGCAATAACCCGACATCCTTCAAAATATTCAGGGATAATCTTTCAAAACTGGCAATTGTTTCATCTTTCAGTATTTTTCATTCAAAACAAGAGCCTTCCTGGATTTGTCCACCGTTTTTAGAAATTTAATATTTTTTTATTGTTAATCTAGGTGTCTGGTCTGTTTTAGGCTGCTCTTTTTACTCTTCTGATTGTATTTTTATATTATGCCTTTTTATACAAAGTTTTATAACATGTCTTGTATTTGTGTGTGTTTATACTTATGTCTTGCGTGCCACCATCAACATGGGGCACTGATCTAGACTTGTATATTTTTGTTTTCCTTTTTAATGAATAAAAGTGATGTAAGATTGATATGAAATACAAGTGAGTATTTAAAGTTACAAAAACATGTGATACCTCACGTCAGTTAACATCTCTTTTAAATGCTGATAAATCGTGGTTTACTGCACATTTTTATCTGTTAGAATTCAAAATATATTTAATAGAATTCTATTATCCAGACAGAGTAATGCAGCAAAATTTGACACTAGATTTTATTTCACCCGAGTTCGGCACTAAAATGTCACGTACAAACTTGGAGTTTACACACAATAAATTTACACAACCTCGCTAGCCAAGTGTCGCCAAATAATGAAGAAATCTCGTTATCACAACTTTTTATACGCAAGGCATGAATACATTTAGATTGACATTTTATAGTTTTCACTAATAGGTCTAAAACAAAGTTAACAAGTTCTACAAGTTCGACAATGCAAGTATTTGCATTACTGACTGTGTTTTAAAGGCTTATTCAGTGATCCCAGCGCAAGTGAAAAACAAAAAACAAACAAAAACAACAACAACAACAAAAACCAATCAAAACAAACATGTGTATAAATTCCCTAAAAGTGAAGGGTAAATCATTAACATTTTGGCAAAAAACGAGGGAAACAGCAGTATTGACCAAGTTGAAACCCCATTCAAATACATGAAATTACAGAATGTCTTATTTTGTCTTAAATACATGGCTTTCAGCTTAACCACTAGCAGGCTATGTCAGCACATGCTCTATGACACTAACAAAGATGCCCAAATCTATAATTTTTCGATCCATGAGCAAATCACTGAATAGGCCTTTAAATTAAATAATAAATCAGACAAATAGTAGACTTGGCAGATCAAACAAAAAGTTGGATTATATCATGCATGATAAGTCTTTTGCACGTCGGCCTATAGTCAACGCACAATAGACTGTATTTTAAGTATCAACCAAATTGAAGTTCATGGAAGTTCAGTAGTCTTTCAGTAGTTAAAAAGAGATAATTATCGAGAAAAGAGACAATGTTCAGTACAGTGTGCAATGACCTGTTAATATCTTGTATCATTACTGGAACCTGACATGCTACATGCTAACTAGAAATAGTTGTACACTGTGGAGATTACGACTAAACTGCTGATCAACCTTTTTGAACAGGAACTTGGACTTTTAGGATAATATCCTGAAGTCTAACTAGAATTTGGGACTCTGACGATTGACTTTGACTTGAAGTATATTAAATAATTTAATTTAGATATTTTGAGTAATAATGTTTATCTCAGAAACTAATGGTGAATTTTCACAGTAACACAAATGTTGTCAAGTGCTTGGATTGTTACTCTGCTGAGGAATGGAACTTTGCAATGTTTGTGATGATGGTTGTTTTTTGTAATTTACGAAAAATGAAACCACCTTTTAGTATACAGGGAAAAGCTAAAAGAAGAATTACGCATCGCACATTAGCACATTTAAACATGAATATTTTACAAATGGAAACATATTGATGCATAGGCAGATATACCAGAGTAAAACTCCGGATATACCTGCCTGTGCGGAGACTTGAACCCCGGACCTCTCGCTTGTCGGGCGAGAGCTCTACCACTGAGCTACACAGACTGTCCCTGATAAACAGGACTCAAGTCTGGTACTTATGGATATGAGCAGCCAAGGGTAAACAATACAAACAACACATTACATACCAGTGTACGAGATCAATTAATGATGCTTACCCGCCAGCCTAATATAATCATACAAACAGAGGAAGAGGCTTACGCATCATACACTGGAACATGGAAACATTCAAACATTACAAACTAGCGCACGAGATCAAATTAATGATGCTTAATCGTTATTTTTAATAATACAGGGGAAAGAAGAATTACGCATCGCACACTAGCACATTTAAACATGAATTTACAAATGGAAACATAACATGCATATACCAGAGTAAAAACTCCAGATATACCTGCCTGTGCGGGGACTTGAACCCCAGACCTCTCGCTTGTCGGGCGAGCGCTCTACCACTGAGCTACACAGACTGTCCCTGATAAACAGGACTCAAGTCTGGTACTTATGTATATGAGCAGTCAAGGATAAACAATACAAACAACACATTACCTTCCAGTGTACGAGATGAATTAATGATGCTTACCCGCCAGCCTAATATAATCATACAAGTAGTAGTAAGAGTATGAGCGGCATGAGCCGCGAATATTCTTACTAACTAGTAGCACCCACCGAAGTAGGAGGTGTGCTCTTATAGCCAGTTGTCCTGGTCTCAAACTTGTCATCAACTCCAATATGTTTATCTATAAACCTGTCACCAACTGCAATTCCTTTACCTTTGACAAGAGTTGATCTACAGTCGTGTTCACATTGCCGGCGGAACTTGGTCGGCGCAAGTTGCTAGGAGTAGCGGTTAGTCCATACAGGACCAACGCAATATTTAGCACTATAATCAACGCCGTCCACGCCTGACGGCGTGGACTATCGTACTAAATGGAGCGTGGTCCTCCTTGAAGGACTAGTAGCGGTAGGCGCTGCCAGGAGTAGGTGCAGTGCGAACGATGGTCAGCGTAAGTTCCGCCAGGCGTACGTCCGACGATTTACTCCTTTACATATCGCGTGGTTGATAAAGGTCACAGAAACACCGGAAGTGGTACCCAATGGCCTTTTAGTACCTTTTAGTAAAATAGCTATAACTTTGAAAGTAATTAAGTATGAACTTCATATTTGATGTGGTGAATACATGTGACATGTATATTCAATGTTCAATTTTGATAAAAATAGTTCGTTTTACATGGTAAACCGTGGATGTTTGTCTGAACACTACTTGTGAAAGGTCTTAAAGCTATAAATCTATAGAGGATAGAGGATCCAATGTTGCATATTGAAGAAGCACGGGCTTGTCAATAAACACCAACATGACTGGTGATGTATATGCTAGTAAACACGCTCAACACTCAGACAGCTTTTCAGAAAGAACTCTACAATAACCAATTAACCATGATGATACAATATTAGAAACCGGCTTCCAGAACGTATACAAATAATATCCTGGTGCTTTATTGTTGTTCCCTAATTTGTTTAGGTGTTAACAGAGGAAGAGGCTTACGCTTCATAAACTTGGAACATGGTACTTAACTATGGTAATAATAATGGTGATAATAGCTTTTACATCCGGTACGAATATCGCAGTGTGTCCCAATCAACATTACCTTATGGTTTTATTTTGTTATATACTTCCAAAAGTGCACAATGGTGTCGCAACATTTAAAACGGAATATGTAGCACAATATGTTTCTACATAATATCATAATTATATATCACATATTCTGTGATTACAAGGAAACAGATGATATCCTATATGCAACGAATGTCGCAATGTACACCAGGCACAAAAAGAAACTCGTCAGTTATTCATCCTTGCTGTTCAATAACTTGATAATTTTGGAGTATTCTGAAATATACATTTTGTTAATTGGATTTTTCTTTCTCATTTGACACCCTGTTCGTGAACATTGAGCAAGAATTGACCAAGATATTCGCCTCCAAACTCTCAAACCCTAAAATGAAAAGTTGCAATTTTAACGATTCAATTGTACCGGTTACACTGTGTGCTTTATTGATTGGCCCGTGGTGTTTGCGTGCAATACAACGATGCGTTCCCATTGAAAATCGTTGAAAATGCAACTTTTGATTTTGGGGTTTGAGGCTTTTGAGGCGCATATCTTGGTCAACTCTTGTTCGTTTTTCACAAACAGGGTGTCAAATGAGAAAGCAAAGTCCAATTATCAGAATAATCCAAAATTATCAAGTTATTGAACAGTAAGGATGAATATAACTGACGAGTTTCTTTTTGTGCCTGGTGTAGTTAATTATGTCAAGTTTGTTCACAAGCAATTTGTTTGTCTATTTCGAATTTCAGCAACATGGCGTCAACAGCAGAAACAGAAAATGCCTTTCTGACAGAATGACTCAATTGGTGGGTGATAGCCATCTGTGTTTGTCTGTAGCACTAGGCGTTCAGACTGGATTGTTTGAAAAGATGGCGGAATGGGACGAACCAAAATCTTCTACAGAGATTGCTCAAGCCACGGATTCAAAAGAACGGTAAGACTGCATTGATGATAGTGTTCTTTTAGCCAGTTACCTAACACTTTGACTTACTTGCAATTTACTTATTTGAAAACGCTTTCATATATTCATTTTATGATGAAATCTAGATCTTGCAGCTGAGATTTATTCAATTGCATAGTCTCAGCTTGCAGGTTTCTAACAATACAGTAAGCCAAAACTGTAAGGTACCAGTTGTGTTCACCCCTGTATATCCAAATAATGACAACAATTTAAGACCTTACTTGTTGAAATTGGTTGAGAATTAAAGAAACAGTGATCTAAAACCTTATCAACGAAATCAAAAGTTGCACTTTTATGTTCTAATCAATGAAAGCACGACGCTAGTTATAACGTGCTAATCAATGGAAGCACGGCGCCAGGTCTCTTTTTCACGAACGCTTTGTGTACAAACCAATAGGGCATGCGATGGAGCAAACTGCAACTTTTAAATTGGCATCTTCTTTGGGCAGTCAAGTCTTTATTTCTTGAACAAATTCGAGCTAAAAGATGTAGCTATTGGATGCCTGTTCCAATTATGACATATCATTCTGTCTTTGTTTCGGATATACAGGGGATGAACATAACCCGTACCTTAATTTTTTGGCGTACTGTATAATGGAAGTACTGATTTTCTCCTTCGAGTTCGAATATGTACTTCAAATTCTGGTCAATGGTTCAAAGCTATTTGAATAAAATCAAATTCTCATTATTTTGTTTGAATGCAGCTATGTTAGGGAGTGGCTTGGAGCAATGGTCACAGGCAAAATCGTCGAATTATCGTCAGATTCCGCAGGAGTGGATCGGTTCTTGCTACCGCCACGTCGACGTAATGCGTTAACAAAAGCAGGGGCTTCAAACAGTAGCGCTTCTTATTCACTGACTATTCCTGCTCTGGCAGAAGTATTTGGTAAAATTGTAAACTGCTTCAAGAAAGACGGACCAAAAGGTACGATCAGATTTTACTTGTTAAGGCCAGAGTAATGGGAGAGAACATGGACCTTTTCGAGCACCATTATTTCTGAATTGTATGTCCAAAGTATATAAAACTATACATTTTTGGAAAGGAAATGAGTCAAGGAATCCCATGCTGACGTCAGATTTCGAGTTTTTGAAAAAATCACAAAAATTCACTTTTTTACTCCAATTTTTTTTGAAAACTTAGAAAAAAATCCGTTCGGAGTAAAAAAAAATCAGTAAGATTTTCATGAAGAAGAGACATGAACTTAGGGAAGGTTTTTTTATTTTTTTTAAATTCGTCTCTTTTTTTCGAAATATTGAAAAAAACATGTGAAAAAAGCAATTTTGTCACTCTATTAAGCTAAAAATTGCACATAATGGTGCATATTTTTGTTTAAAAGTTTACCTTTTGCTTGCATATTTTTTGAATTATCTTGTCTCAAAAATCGTGCAATATTAATGCACAAAACGTCCTTATATTTTAAAAGACTTTCACTTTCGGTAAGACTTTCACGATTGTCAAAGCTGTATCTGGTGCATGGTCTAAATATACATCTTTTTGCACCAATGAATCTATAATGTCTGCTTTCAGTGCGCAAAAATTCAAAATAATTAAATAATCTAACAGGCATTTTGACTGCAAATTTTTGTTTTGTTTACACCACATTTGCTGGCGTTAACAACATACCGAATGCGCCTTGACTGCGTTGGACATACGCGTCACGCGACGCGAATCGCGCGCGTAATCACAATATTTCGCATTTGCGCATTTGTGACTCATAATTTCCCGCCAATTTGCTAAGCTGTCTTGAGCCATGTGACTTTTTAGAGTTGAAAAGATTGAAATAAATCCGAGTAAATATTAGCGAGTTGTATTTTATCAGTTTCAAGTGAAAGAATACATCTTAGTGTTGATAAATATCAAGAAATCTCAAATTCGGGCATGGGCGAATGTGTCTTCCATTACTCTGGCCTTAAAAAGAGCACCATCACCACCACCACCACCATCATCACTACAACTACCATCACCACCAGAACCACCACCATCACCACTACAACCATCAACACCATCATCATCAGCATCAGCAGCTGCAGCAGCAGCATCATTATCACTTTTTCATCTAATTGTTGTTCATCTCCTGCTTCGTCTTTTTCTTGTTTTCCTTAATATCATCTTCTCACTTACTGCTTTTTCTTCTGCTACTGCTTCTCCTGCTACGCCCCATGTTGCAGGAAGAAAATGAGAGATTGTGGATATATATTCATTTAGCACCATTTTGTAAAAATCTGCACAAATTTGCTGTTTCGTAGCAGTAAAAGAGCTATTTATTGGCAGCTATTTATTGGCAGTTTTAATAGATTTATAAGAATTTGAAACAATTGTGTACAATTTATTGCAATTTCCTGTGATTTATTAAAAAGAGGATTTTATTGGTCACAATTTTTGTCGCCACCCTTTTAACCTGATACCTTTGGACACACTACTTTATTATTACTACATTATACCTGTATATCCTATCACAGGGGTATCCTATTCAGACTACAGTGATGTTTATTGGACAGCATTAGACGGATGGACTGAAGACACATACAAGAAACACCTTCTGGCTGATATTATACCAGCAATACCAGGCATGACAAAGACACTTGGTAGGTCACACACAGTCATCCCAAGTACCCATCCCACCCCAAACACGCACGTTACCCAAACACCCATCACCACTCCACACTTGCCCGAATCTATTCCGAAAATAAATCGGCAGCACTGGGCATACGCACCGTAGTACGGGTATTGTAGTTTTGCCAATGCAACAAGTAAGCCAGGGAATTCATATCATGTTGCTTCAATGTGCGAAGCTATATTCCAAGTTTAAGGTGGTACCACACCTGATAAATTGTGTGACTAATTTTGCATTTTTCTCACACAAAATAACTACATACTGGTAACACAATGTATATTATAAGGGCAAGGAATCCAATTACTCACTGAAATTTCAGTGATTCAAGACAAGTGGTTCATTATATATGTTAAGAAATGAGGTACATTGTAGCGACACCTCTTTTCTTATCATAAATAACGTGCCGCTTGTCTTGAGTCACTGTAATTCCAGTGTAGTACCTGGATTCCACGGCCCTATAATATACATAACATTTGTTACCAGTGTGTTATTATTTTTTGAGAAAAATGGAAAAATAGTCACAAATTTATCAAGGGGTGTAGTACCACCTTAAAGAATCTCAAACGATAAAAGAAACTTACAAATATATGAAGATATTATCCTGCTGTCGTATTCAATTATGAAACTCTGTTGATTTGAAAACATTTAAATATCCCTGACAATGGATCTGAGCAGTTGTCATGACTTGTGTTTTAAAGTTATGTTTATCATACCAATCATACTCTACCAAGAGCGAAGCATACTGTGGTTTATCTGGTCCTTTTAAAGGATATTTATATAATATTGAATGGCTTTGAGTGTGATACAAGAATATATTGCACGAGATAGAAAAATATTGCACGAGTCGAAGACGAGTGCAATATTTTTCTATCGAGTGCAATATATTCTTGTATCACACGAAAACAAGCCATTCAATATTATTATTATTATTTATATCAGGCTTTTGCTATGCGGTAAAATGAAAATTTAAGCTTACCTAGTCACCGGGTTTAACCAATGTGTATTGTAATGTAAGCTTACCTTTTGACCTTCTTGTTTTCTGCTCTTTGCTCTCCAAAGACAATTTCGGAATAATTATATATATGTTTATTTGTAGATGTGGATTATATACTAAGGTTATCATCATCCAGAATTGCCGCGCCGCGAATTAAGTTTGTGATTTTACTTGTTTATACAGTACGAAATCTCCTGTGAGCCGTTACGATGTCTGTAGTGTATCGTATTGTTGTGCTGTTGTATCATGACGCGTGTTGGTGCCATAACCATGGTAACTCGCGACGCGTACGCGATACGCGTACAATATTCAAGAAATATTGTATTGCATCCGGGTATTTTAAAAATATTGTACAATATACAGTTTTATTGTATCGCTCAAAAGCCTGATATAAATAATAATAGTATTTACACAACAAGGTCAATCTAGTTGTGAACTAATATAGGTCAGTCAATCTACATTCAAAAAAATGATGGGCAAATATTTGACAGTTTTGGACAGATTAGGTTGAACTTGACAGTATGTTTGATTCTGTATCTTTATCATTCAAGATACCATATCATGGCTACAAATATTGAGATATCCAGACAAATGAGGTATCAAAATTTGCATTTTAAAAACTAAAATGGATTTCTTTTTTACTATTTCAGTTTTAAAATTGGATTATTTTTTAGTTAAAGGGGGTAATTACTTTTTGGGATATGTTTATATAGGACTAACGTAAATATACTAAGAACGAACCAAATTTGTGTCCTCTTTCTCAGAATGCGGAACCAGTATTTTGGACATTGGCTGTGGCACCGGAGCAACCAGTACACTCCTTGCAGCTGCCTTTCCGAGTAGCACTGTTTTGGCAGTGGACACAAGTGGTAAAGCGCTTGAAATCTTACAATCGAAAGTTCTAAAACATAACCTTAATAACATCACCGTAGCGAAACAAGATGCGTGTACGCTTCCTTCAGACTGGTCAGGCAAGTTTGACTTTGTCTTGGCTAATGATATGGTCCATGTTACCGCCCAGCCGGCAGACGTATTACGTTGCTGCTACGAAGTGCTGAAGACTGATGGGACATTCGCTCTGATTGGTGACTACACACATAGCTCAATAGCTAAAAATATCCAGTTCCCATATGCACCTATGCTTTATAACTTCGGTGTTTTTAATTGCATGCCCGTATCCTTAAATGAAGATGGTATGGGATTAGGTCCAGCTTGGGGTATTGAAAAAGCGGGAGAAATGATAAGAGTGGCAGGATTTACAGAGGTGCTGTTAACGCAATGCCCGACTGATATGGACGCGATGATGTTTGTATGTAAAAAGACATAGCAGGGGCATAGCAAGAGCATCAGAGGCCCCTGGACAATGAGCAGTACGGGCCCTTTGAACCAGGGCGGGATTTACTTTATCGGGGCCCTGGACCAGACTAAAATTTGGAGGCCCCGAACTCAAGTGCCGAGAAAGGTATGTGCACTTAAGTCAGTGGCCAAGTTTTGGTTTACGTATAATATAGAGGGGGACCAACATATTTTGTTACGATATTACTCGGACATTTGCGCGCAAAGCACGCAAAAAAATTCAATTTCAGACTATTTTAGCCCAGATCAACATTTTACAATTTTGCCCTATATTGGCCAAAAACAAATTTTGGGGCCCCACATTTTTGAGGCCCTGGACCCTAGCCCATCTGGCCCAATGGTAAATCCGGCCCTGCTTTCCATTATCAGCCCTTATCTAATTTTCGCTTTTGTGCTTGGGGCCCCCTGAACCCTCGGGCGCCCCATGGACTTCGTCCACCCTGTCCCCCCGTTTGCTACGCCCCATGCATAGAGTCATTGGCTGGTATACTATTGCTAACTAAATTCGATTCCTGTGCAATGCACATACCTAATTTCAGCAATCGGTATTTTTTCTCACAACAGCTAGAATTAAGATGAAGTTTATGATATAAACAGCGCGCGCCTATTGAGTGTAAATGTACAAAATGACAAATTCGGGGAGACGTGACTCCCAATAAATACCTCCAGATGATAAGCACCCCAATTGAGCACCCCTTAATAAGTGTTAACTGCAAAGTTGGGACACATGAAGATTTGAGCGCAAGAAGATCGTAAGTTCATTTGGCCCCTCAACATGTATACATAAAGTTGCATATAGTTTCGTATAGTTTGGTAATGTTTTATACATGTTCAGGGGCCAAAACAAATCTTTCATAACCTTTGATGATGTTTTCATCCTGGAACATGTATTAAACATTATAAAACCGTAAGAAACTATACGTAACTTTAGTGTATACATGTTGAGGGGCCAAGTGGACTTACGGTCTTCTTGCGCTCAGGTCTTCACATGTTAAAAGTTTAACCATCACGGATTACCACGGATTAAACTTCTAATAACGTGCAAAAAGAAGAAAGAAAGAAAGGAAGGAAGGAAGGAAGGAAGGAAGGAAGAAAGAAAAGAAAGAAGACCACGTATTCTACTTGATGACCCTCCATTTGTTTATCAGCTTGGAGCCCTGGTTTAATGATCATACTCGGGGTTCAGATGGCAATGAAAGCATATCCTCGATGACTGACATTGTAACACTTATCTTACTTCAAACATGCTAATTAAAGTGCAGTGTATAGGCAATTATATTGACTACTTAATTAACAAAACTAAACACTAACCATGCTAACCCGGTTGGACGTTTTGTCCTAGTACCAGATCTTGATGACGCCCTGTAAGATTCGTCATAAGGCAGTTTAGGTTCAATAAAATTATACGCCAAAATGATACACTCCAAATTTAACATTTAACATTTTTGTGGTATTTACAGTAGCAAGGGGCCACTAGGGTCGGGAAATGTATGAAATTTGTGTTTTCATATACAAAATAAATATTTTAAAAAAATCATAGTAAAGGCGTTATCGCTCCTTCTCAATCATCTTCCATGAGCATGATCATGATGATGAGCGGAGGAATATAATATTATATCATATTGGGTTATATAAGTTCAGTTCAGTTCAGTTCAGTTTTATTTTCATCTCAACACACATACATATAAATAACATGATATAGAAAGAAACATTTTGTAATAAATTAGTAACAATGCAATGCCAAATAATTTACAATTGAGATACCAATATTAATATTACAAAATAATATTTTAATAATGTGGTATGAGAGATGTAGATGCCACAGAAACGCAAAGCGTGCAAAGTTGTGGCACCCATTTGAAGGTTACAGACAAGTCTATACACCGATCCGAGAAGCGTTTACTGTATTTGGCCCTCTATTGACGGAACCACAGGTGTACCAGTGCGGGAGATTTAATTTGTTCAATCAATTCATGATCGTGTATTGAAAATCACTGTTGTGTACAATTCTGTATAGCATACTAAAAAGTAATGGATGGAACCCCCGACCTTGGTACACCGCAGTTTTACGTCGGGGACACCGCAGTAATGGCCTAGTCGGATTGGTGTATAGCTTAAATACAATATTCGATATTTATAAGGTTACAAATTCTATGAATGCCATAGACAGACAACATAAAGTCCGAAAAATCAATGAAGCATAAAATGCGAACTAAAGCAGCGCATGTAAATCCATCATGCAGGAGAAAGCACTTTAAACATCATCATGTAAATATCCATTGATGAGGTTTTGTTTGAATGTTTTTTTAAATACGGTAGGAGACGGGTGAGTTTAAGGGATTGGTCAAGATCATTCCAGAGGAGAGCACCATGTGTTTTGATGGTGTTGCTAGCAAAAACCGTATTAAATAATTGGATGTGAAAGTCTTTAGAATGTCTGGTATCGTGTGTATGGATGTCGTCATTAGTAGTAAAGAAGTTGTCGTAGAGGTCATTTGGTAGCATTTTGTAATGAAATTTATGCATAAAAATTGCTGTTTGAAATTTGAATATGTCATGGATCTTATTGCATTTAATTGGTGGAAAAGTGGGTCAGTGTGGGCGAGCCACAAAGAATTTGTGCACGTCCTAACAACTCGTTTTTGTAGGAGAAAAAGAGAATCCAGATTGGCGTTGTTTTTATCTGCCCAGACAATTGCACAGTAAGTTAAATAGGGAAGCACAAGTGTATTATATAAGGTTTGCAAAGAGGCCTCCGGTAGAAAAGGGCGGACTTTACGTATAATACCATTATATTTTGACACAATTTTAGTGATGTGTGTAGTGTGTGATTTCCAGCTGAGGTTATCATCAATAAGTAGGCTTAGAAATTTGGTAGTATGAACCAGATTTAATTCTGTATTATCTATTAGTACTTTTATATTGATTTCAGATTTATTATTGTATTTATTTTTAAAAAGCATATAATTAGTTTTTTTAATGTTTAGTGAAAGTTTATTTAATTTAAACCAATTTGATATTAAAATAAGCTCAGCATTAATGATTGATTCGAGGTGATGGTGATCTTCATGCGAAAAAAGTATGTTGGTATCATCTGCGAAAAGGATAAAATGTGGGATTTTGGAACACAGGGGAAGGTCATTAATATATAATAAGAAGAGGAGGGGGCCAAGAATTGACCCCTGTGGAACTCCGCAGGTGATATTCGTGAGAGGAGAAACTGCTTCATTAAATACCACACATTGTTTCCTATCACTGAGATAATTTCGAATCCATGTATTGGCCAGACCTCTGATACCATAATGATCGAGTTTGTTCAAGAGGATGTTGTGGTTTAAGGTATCGAATGCCTTACTGAGGTCAAGAAAAATGCCTGCAACATGATGCTTTTTATCAAGGTTTTCTGCAATTTTGCAATAAAGCTCATTAATGACCATATATGTGGATCTTTGTGGCCGGAAACCAAACTGATGAGGACTTAGAATATCATGAAGTGATATAATTACTGTAATGTTAAAAAAAGGCAACAGGGACATTAAAGTATGTAATTTAATGTTACGTGTGTGAAGGTTGTCATTCATCCAAGTAGGACTAACCACCAGTTAAAGGGGGTTGAGAGATTTCAGAATAGAGTGTGTTTTTTCTTAAAAGGCATTTTTTTCACATGAACACTTCAAAAATCCTAAACACAATTATAATTTTGATCACAAAAATGGTTACAGCTATTATTACTACAACAGAATTATTTAAAGAATATCATAGTTCGGCCTACGTGTTAAACAAGCCGTGGGAAGGACATTTGGCTTGTTTTCTAGTCCAAACATTTCCGTTACAAAAGGATATCACCAACAAATATTGCCGTTCACGGAGAAGCGTACCATGGCTTTGTATGAATAAGTTCAATGGCACAAAATTGAGCAACAAATAAATATAAACTTGAGTAATACGGGTGAAGGGGGGGGTCTTCGAAAAAAATGTCCGTGGATGTGCCGCAGGCTTTCTGATAATGACTTTCTGACATACAGCGAGTGAGTGACTGTATCAGGTCGTGATCTTTTTTACCTTTGACCTGATAACAGACTTGTAGACTCCTGAGAGTTTGAACCGGCCCCCAGGATCGCGAGGACGAGAAACCTCACGTGAACAACGCTTTAGCGAAATGTGGATATCTCAAATGGGCACTGGATAAAGCGAATCAACCTAAAACTCACAAAACGGGTGACGTGGGCGATAAACGGCCAAATAAAGCCCACGTAGTGCTACCCTACATCAAAGGTACCTCTGAAGCCATCAGAAGGACATTTAGCAATTACGGTGTTAGCGTGTTCTTTAAACCTACATGTACCCGCACACTAAGAGAAATCATTGTGTCACCCAAGGACAAGACAGAAAAGAAAGACATTACAGGTTCGGTATATTACATCCCATGCCAGGGCAAAACTGTAACCGGACAGTGCAAAGAAGCCTATATTGGTGAAACTGAACGCTCCTTAAAAACACGGTTTCAGGAACATAGGAGGCCCAGTAGTACAGCATCAGAGGTCTCAAACCACATTCACATCGAGTCTCCTGGACATTTCGTAGACTTAGATAAAGTTCACATACTCGATAGGGACAGCGGGTGGTTCCAACGTGGAGTCAAGGAAGCAGTTCACATCAAAGCCAACCAACCATCTCTCAACAAAAACGGGGGCCGGTTCAAACTCTCAGGAGTCTACGAGTCTGTTATCAGGTCAAAGGTCAAAAAGATCACGACCTGATACAGTCACTCACTTGCTGATGAAAGATGGAGTACCATCTGAAAATTCCGAAGTAGGAATTAATTCCTTGTGTTTGGATCAAAAGTTTAAATCAAAATCATGATTTATACCAACACAGATGAACTTTCATGAACGATAGCTTTGACATGTATATTTTTTTTATCAGCGAAGGGCAATATGTGACTGGACGCGGCGAATCAGCCGTAAAGTCGGCCCCGGTCAATTTTGTTTTATTTCGTGTTTAGAAAATATATACCATAAGCTTTAAAATGGTATATCATTTGACTTCAAACGATATCCAAAAGCGGGGTTATGATTTGTTGAACTCTGTTCATTCGACAATATTGTATTTTTATTGGTTCTACATGTGTCTCTTTTTCTACATTTCTGGTAATAAATATCCAACAGTCATAATTGGCAGTCATTTCAAATCATCCCCAAGTCAACGAGGTTCAGAAATATCCTCTCATTGTTCATTGTTGATTATACATACCTTGAACAGGATTTAGCCAAAGCAAGCAAAGACAAGAACTATTCGATAGAAATAGGTAGAAGGTTATTATCCTCTTCAGCAGTAGTATTATTGATTGATTTAAACAGCGTTTGATAAGATACTTGTCGCAACGAATTGATACACCTATGAATAAGACCTTCATATACATTTTACACTTTAACTCAGAATACAATTTGCCGAGTTTACGGCTGATTCGCCGCGTCCACTCACATATAGGTACGTACTCAATAGGCTGTACATTGCAAAATACAACAATATTTCATGAGTGAAATTTGCTAACAAGTATAACACACAATATTGATTTCTACACTTAGAAATAATTATGAGTACCCCCCGGGTGGTGAATTCTCAAAATGGTCTGCCAAAAATCGCTTGCCCCCTCCTTTGGTGTGCCAAAAAATCGTTGCCCCCCTTACACATTTAAATTTTTTGGTGAAGCTGAATTTAAAACCTTACATTGAACGTATATTTGCATAATTGAACGTTTTCCTACACCTTTTTATATAGGACAGATATAGAAACGATGTCCAAAATATCTGTGCCAAAAAATCCCTTGCCCCCCCCCCCCCTTCGACCTGCCAAAAATCGCTTGACCCCCCCTTTCGACCTGCCAAAATGCTTGCCCCCCTCCTTTTGGCCTGCCAAAAATCTTTACCCCCCCTCTATAACTCACCACCCCGCGGCCGGGGATACACATAATTATTGCACCACCCCTAAACAGTTTCTTGTTAGTTGTTGCAAAGCAGTTGGTTCCACACTTTCTTAAAATTAAACATTTATTTTTCCTTATACAACTGGGAAAAAAATTCGGACCCCCCCTCATTAGCTGAAAATAACATTCAGATTCCCCTCAAGCCGAGTGAAAAAAATCGAATTCACCCCTTAAATTACCCATCCCCCTGCCATAAATAACGATCGCTACCTAAAATGACCTTTGCAACCAGGTCATCACGTTATCTGCGCTTGTGACAACAAGCTCCGGGAATCAGGAAAACTGCAAAATAAAATAATTCGACAATCGCGATGTGGACTTAGATATGATTGTACGGAGATTAATTAAGTTGACCCAACTTAAATGTGGGCGTAATATGATAAAGGGAAGTCTCACGGAGACTGCGAGAGTTTGCTTATGATGTGTAAAAATTCTTCCACAAATTTCCGTACGGTCATATGTACACGTTGGGATATAGTAGCAGATTAATGAACGAGAACAAAGTTAAGTTCATTGTAATACTTTGCAACTGGCTTCCATCTGATTGTGAATTTTAACGCTATAGCTTCCGACTATAAATTATTTGAAATAATTCAATAAAGGTATTTAAGGTGAGTATTAATTGCATGAATACATGCTATTTATTTGCATTAATAGCTTAATTATCATACCATAATTCGTCAAGAACAGAGACGAGGGGCCTACCATTGAAGTCACTTGTATGACCCTCTCCTCCAGACTACACCCTCTCTGTAGAGCTGTGTTACCTCCAGTAAAGAGGATGGTGGCATATTCCAAACGCCCTGAATTACTAATCAATCATGTCGTCCATGACATACGGAACTTTTCAGGTCAAAAGTTCAGCTTATCTTCTAAGTAGGGGTGTGTGCTGGTGTGGGGTGTGTGCTGGTTTTTGCTGACAAATGAGGATACACACATGACATTCTACATTTAATCCATGGACCCAGGGCCGTCGCTAGACTGGGGATGGGTGCATAAAATTGACTGTTGTCGTCAAAACCATGTTGTCGGCAAATGTAGTGAAAGCTGTTATTGTTGGCAAATTGCAACAGTCATATAACAAATAAAAAATTTTAATCTTTAAAATGTGTTACGAAATTGTGCTGTTGTTACGTAATAGGCCTATTGTTAATGTTATAGTAGTTATTAATTTAAAAAATATTGTCTGAAAATGTTTTGGTCCAATCCCCCCCCTCAAACTTTTTAGATTCTTGAGCGCCGCCCTGGCTTTATAAAAATTGGGTCTACAATTCACATAATATTTCCGTCGGCAAAACATGCTGTACATCCCCGAATCATATTGGTCTAGCGACGCCCCTGCATGATGGACCTCTCTGCAATGGGGGCCGTCAACCATATCGTACATTATATATACCATCCGCATAAACATTTTTTTCTCGGATCGACTTGGAACGCTCGGAGAATTTTACGTGGGTACATACTACTACTACTGTGCTGAAATATCAGTAAGATCGAAGCATGTTTTGCCCAGCCAGTAGATTTTCACAAAATCCCTACTTATTTGCTATTTCTTACTGTGTAACCAGGCCCGTACGCAGGATTTTTTTTTTGGGGGTGCTGATTTTGAAAAAGTGGACTTTTTTCCAAAGGGGGGGGATTTTGTTAAAAGTGGACTTTTCCCCCAAAATTTGGACCTTTTTTGACCAAAAAACCGTAAAAACCTGATTTTTTTGCTCGCTACGCTCGCAAATTCTTAAATTTTGGGACTTTTTGTATACTTTTGCAAATTTGGGGAGGTGCGGTCGCACCCCCGCACCCCCCCCCCCCCTGCGTGCGGGCCTGTGTGTAACTCTATATAGAGAAATCAGCAGGAACAACCTAGGAAAAGTAGGCATTCATAATGACATCATATCCAATATCTTTAGGTAGTTTATTTCATCAAATAGCAAGAAATTTCACAATGTTGGACTTGTTGCGTAGATATGAACTGCAAAAGTACAAACAATACATAAGATGAATTTCGAGCAGCTCTGACTTGACCAGTGGTTATAGTGTCATGTGACGTCTGACTTGCAGTAATTTTCAAGGCCGTGTGACCTGTAAGTCAACAAATGGCTAGCCGAAAATCATATGTAATTTATTTTCGGCAATGCTGCAGTTCATATCTATGCAACAATACCAAAATTGTGAAATTTGACTGAGTAGAATTGGTGAAATGCTCCATAATGCTACCCCTACCCCTTAATATAGTAACTCAAATATCATCAATATTTACCTTACATACATGTCTTTAGTAAAAATAATGGTAACCAATTGGAGACTGCTTGCTATTTGGTGAGGGTCCAAACAAACTACCCAAAGTATTTAATATTGGCTACGATGTCATCTGATTGATCTGAATGCCTTTTCCCAGGTTGTTTCTGCTGATTTCTGTTTTTCGCTGAAATAGCAAATAAGTAGGGTTTTGTGAAAATCAACTGCCTGGGTGAAACATGCTTCGATCTTACTGATTTTACAGCGCAATAGTAGTATGTACTCCGAGACTTCCAAGTCGATCCGAGAAAAAAAAGGGTTTTTCGCCACACCCTAATACACATACACACAAAAATGCCGGAAAACGCCATCGCGTATGTGTGCAGGGCGTCACTGGCTCTGTCTGCCAGAGTGTACGACGTTCAATTTTTTCCCAAGTTCGAGTCCACTCTGTATGCCAGAATGTACGGTGTTTTTCCCCTAAGTCCAAACTAGAGCTAAGCGAGTGTAGGATGGGCCCACATTTTGATACCTCGCATATATATGTATGGTTTAAATGATCATATTACCATGTAAAAGGGTGAAGACCTGAATAATTTTGATTATAGAATTATCTGAAAGTGAAAAAACGTGTAACACAATTATTGAGAATCGAGTTATTCTCGATGTAGACTAGGTAAAGCAGTTCAAAGGCAGAGTGTACTATGTATGGCCTCTCGGCCATTGTCGGCAGAATATACACTGCACTTAACTTCTGTTTGCATTCTATAATTGAAAACATCTTAAGGGGGTACTACACCCATTGCATTTTTTTTGCATTTTTTTTGCATTTTGTGAAGAAATTAGAAAAAGAAATTGGACAAAGTGGTATAGGGGCAAATCTTCTCTTTCAATTGGTGGCATCAGTATCAATGACGCCTACATACTTCTAATGGTATAAGCCAAAAAGTGGTACATCACTGATGTTTTAAATTCACTTCATTTTGGAATGCTTACTATCAACGGATTTCGTTAAAATTTTGGATATGTGTTGCTAACACATTAGGGAAATAATGTTGATATGTAAAATGGGAATAAGTGGTCCCTGATTTCGTTTATGACTTCATGAACTTGGTGCTCCACAACTATCAAAAAACGAACCGGTTAAAATGCTTCTATTTTCAATGTTGAGCTATATTTTGTATTTTGAACTTGCGACACTATTTCACTGAAACTTAATTAAGCCATAGGTAACAGGTTACCACAACCACACTACAGCAATGTTGAAAAAGATTGTATTTTTTTGTCACCTATACCACCATATTAGGTAGTTTTCCGTAAGCTTCATTTTTGTGATTTTGGTAACTATTTTATATTTATTTGCCAAATCTATCTCAACTAGGCAATCTAAATTGTACTCACCATTTACATCCCAAGGTATTTTAGTATATCCACCTCACACATTTCCATTATATATCCAGTAACAGACAAAATATCAAAATTGATGCCTCATTATGACATGTATGATATCACAGACTATCACATGTATTCAAAATTGATGCCTGAATTTGACCTGAACCAATTGACCTATAACCTGACCTTTGATGACCTTATAGCCTTTTTTAATCTCTTTTCCTAACAACACATTATAGAAGATACATACATGGTGTAGTATTAAATTGTCTATATGGAAGAGATTAGGAGTATTTAATTTATTCAGTGCTATAATCAGTGAGTACATTTCTATAGATAGTATAACAAAGGATTTAATGTATTCTATTCATGTATTCTACTTGGACATGTTCAATAGAATAAATTATGGTTTGTTATGAAACACACATCTCAGTTACTAGGATACAGTAAACAAAAAATATAAAGGGCTAAAATGACTTACTAAAATGGTTTAAAAACACTTTGTATGTAGATATATTTTATAAGTTCATGACATGAGGTGATGAACATATTTATGTACTTTATAAATTTACAAGAAAAAAAGAAGAGGGGTACTGATGAAAATCAGGGTATTATTCCCCATTAATATTTTGTTCAATCAGCCACGTGTCAAGTGTAATGCATCGCCATATTTAATGACAGTGCTCTTGATCAAGAGGACATGGAGCTGATGTGGTCCTCCGTAACAATGAAGTCAAAGAAGATTACTCTTTGTTTTTGTCTATAAACTACCTAATGCTAACAGTGATATGATATTACAGTATCTGATTTCACACCACCAAATACAGCATGTCTCAAAAAAAATTGTGCAAGTAAAAAGCGCCCTCTTAGGCAATTAGAAAATACCGTTGTGACATGATGCTTACATTAACGTCAAGGGCGTAGTCTTAGCTCTCAAATGCCGTTTGTTTTGTTCAATTTGCTTGTTTCAATCTCGAGATATTATTATTTAACAACGAAAGGGCAAAATCACAATTGTGCCACTTTTACTAGGGAAGAGAGCTGTACATCAATGATAGTTGATGCGTCTAATGCACTCCCCTTTCGGGGCTCGTGCATTAGACGCATCATTCGCATCAACATCAGCGCGCGTGCATTATTTTGTCTAATTTCTCTCCCAACAAGTAATATAAACCTATAATGTCCGTATGCACAAAAGAGTTAGACCGGGTCTAAAGGTAGACCTGGTCTAAGTGGAATTTATTACCATGAGAAAGGACATTTTCCTTTATATTTGCTTAAGTTATTTTGTATTATTTTTAAAGATTGCATTAAAATCTTTAGATTGTGCTAGCTACTCTAGGAAGGAAATAAGAGTAAAGGACCATTCCTGGTGGAACTTAATTCCAGTTAGACCAGGTCTAACTTTAGACCCCGTCTCACTCTTTTGTGCATACGGACCTTAGTGTCTTTTAACATGTCTTGAGTGACTAGGAGAATATTTACCATGATAAAATCATTGACGTGCACATGTATTTAAATTTACAGCAGAATGTGAAATATTTATTCTTTTATTCTGTACAAAAAGATAATCATTATTCCTGCATCATGATAAAATAGTAAAAACAGTAAAAAAAAAAATTGTATTGTGTAATTGGTGCATTCTTTTGATTTCACGAAGGAACCCTTGATAAACTTGATGTTATCACTGATTTACATGTAAAGCCCTCTTCCCTAGTAAAAGTGGCACAATTGGGATTTTACCCTTTCGTCGTTAACTAAGCATATCTTGAGATTAAAACAAGCCAATTGAACAGAATAAACGGCATTTGAGAGCTAAGACTATGCCCTTGACGTTGATGTAAGCATCATGTCACAACGGTATTTTCTAATTGCCAAAGAGGGCGCTTTTCACTTGCACAATTTTTTTTGAGACAGGCTGTAGTATTATACGGTCGTGCGCCCTGAATACATTTCTCAGAAAAAACTATGGATGGCCTAAAGTAAGCATAAATATGAGCAGAAATTTGCATACCTTTGCCTAAATTTGGATTGGTCATGTTTAGTAATATCAAATAATACAGATGGGAGAGATCGAGTATCTTTTGATGATTTTAGCAGTCGTTTCTATACAGAAACACTGGCATGATTTTGTAGGTAAATTAGGTAATTCCCAAACATCACAGACTTCAAGGGCGAGTCGTAAAAAGTAATGACGGTCAACTGATATTTTTCCCAGTCAGAAGGATCAGACTAGGGCTAATTTGAACCATCATAGCTGTCGCTAAGAACTGAGTCGCTCTGGTTTGATAACCACTGCAAAAGAGTAACCAAGAAGCTTCGCTTATTCAGGAAGTTAAAAAAAACCCAAGACCAAGTAAAGCAAAAGATACGTTTACAAAAGTTAGAAAGGAGTACAATCATCAAAGAGGTAGCCAGAAGGAGCTATGACAACAAGTTGAAGAAGAACTCTAAGCAGCAAGATATCTTGGAACACTGTTATCATCCTGTCTGGTAAATCTACCAGAGTTGATATACTAGTGCTGCAGGATGAGCGTCAAGTCTACACTACATCAAAAGACAAAGCTGACAAATTTTGCCAGACCTTTGCCGCTAAATTTCAGCTTGCCAGCACAGAAGAATCTGCTCCTGAAGGTCAGCATTCAGCAACATGCTCAATTGAAAAGCTAGCCTTCAAGGTCAAAGATGTTAGAAGCTTCTCAGGAATCTGCATCCAGATAAAGCTACTGGTCCTGACGAAATTACAAGAGAGTTGCGAAGTTCCGTCCATCTACCTACCGCCCAATATTTCTGATCTGGATCATCAGCAAGGTCGTGGAGGCTGTTCCTCCTTAGAAACCAACGGATCTCGGCTATACAATTTGGATTTAGGCCACACGACAGCACAGCTGACATCCTCACCATTCTTTACCAAGAGTGGTTCAACTCCCTGGACAGACGCAACGATGTGCGTCTGATTGCCTTGGACATCGAAGGAGCATTTGACAAGGTCTGGCATAATGGTCTTTGCTCAAAACTCATGGCAAAAGGAATATCCAGTATCCAGCAAGCTGCTCGCCTAGAGTAGGAGCTACCTGACAGATCGTTCTATCAAAGTTGTCTTATCTGACCAGTCATCAAGTACTTCCTCCATCAATGCATCAGTTTCCCAGGGGTCAATATTGGACCCACTGTTGTTCTCTGTCTTCATTGATGACCTGGGGATGAGTGTGAAAGCTATAACGCAGATGATTCCAAATTGTTCTGTGAGACTGCATCTAGAGACAACCCTGACAATATCAAGAAAGAGAAATCCAGCCAAGTCTGATCACCAAGCCAGCTGAGAAGGAGGAGTTGGAGATTCTGAGAGTCACAGTCGACAGCAAGCTGACCTGGACAAAGTACATTTCTAACGTCTCGTCCAGAGCAGGACGGAAGCTGGGCGCTCTGAGTAGAGTAGCAAGCAAATTTGATGGCAAAAGCAGAGCAACCGTTTACAAGACTCAAGTTCGCAGTGTGATGGAATACGCCTCACTGTCTTGGATGAGTACCTGCGCCACCACTCTAGTAGACTCTATCCAGAGAATGGCCCTTTGAATCATAGGCGTGAGCGAAGATGTAGTACAGATCGAGCTGAACATCACATCTCATCATCAAAGACGTCAAGTGGCTACAGCAACAGTCCTCTACAAAATGCACACCAGTTTGTGCCCGTCATATCTGAAGGCACTGCTACCAAATCATTTGTAGGTAGAAGAGCTACCTGCTCCAGAGCTTGTCCATGCCTTGCCATGCTCTCACAGATCAATGGAGTAGTCGGAGACATATCTGACAACGGCGCACCATCCGTCAAGGGCAGAGTGCATAAACACCTTATTTCATGTGTCTGATGCTTTACTGTACCCCTTCACTCTTTCTGTTCCAAACTGCTGTGAACCACTGATTGCCCCCTGTGGATGTTTTTTTTATAGTGCCTAGGTGCTTAAATTAATTCCCCTCAAATTACTTCGCCCTTCCCTTCATTAAGTTACCTTCTTCTTCAATAAATACGCAAGTAGTTCTTTCCCCCACCTCTCTTAGGCTTCCCATTTGTTTTTATTAAGTCCCTCTTGTTTTTTTTGTTTTGTTTTTTATCTATAGAGTGATCACTGTCTATCCTCGTTTCATTTTTCTAGCCTTTCCTTCCCTCTTAACCCATTATTTCTAAATCTGGTGAAGATAGTATAACAGAGGACTTAGTTAAGGAACATTAATATTATTTGACTTGCCAGGAGAGTTTTGTCATGTTTTTGCTGCGAACGAGGCCCTAAATATGTTTTGGCTTTTAAAATAAGAATCCCTTTAAAATGGGATGTGCTGGGAAGCCTATATGACTAGTCTCCCAATGGCGCCTGAGGAGAGTGCCATATCAGTTATAACCAATCATCATGATTTGGTATTTCAAATTTCAGCAACATGGCGTCAACAACAGAAACAGAAGATGCCTTTACTAAGAGAATGTCTCAATTGGTGGGAGACAGCCATTTGTGTTTGTCTGTAGCATTAGGCGTTCAGACTGGACTGTTTGAAAAGATGGCGGAATGGGACGAACCAAAATCTTCTGAAGAGATTGCTCAAGCCACGGAGTCAAAAGAACGGTAAGATTATTGCTGCTTAGCCAGTTAACCTTTCAACTTTTTACTTTGACTTCCTTTCAACTCATTATTCGAAAACTTTTCAGGGACGCACCATTTGAATTCCATTGGGCCTGGAAGTTGGGGGTCAAGGCAAATTGTTTTTACGCCGACGAAGGCGTCAATTTTTTTAATACTAGGTATTGTCTTGGTGTTATTTTTGTTTTAATTTTCATGCATTGTAGGTGGGGAAAGTTTTTTCAGTGATAGTGGGTAAAGGTGTTTTTTTTTTCATGTACATGTAGTGAGGGATATTTTTTCAAAAACATCCAGCCCACCCCCTGGAAGTCAAATGGTACGTCCCTATGTTCATTTTATGATGACATATATTATGATAAATTGTTTCATTAATTAACCCTAGATTAAGGTTTCTAACAAATTAATGCAAGTATCTTCTCCTGAGTTCGAATATGTACTGAATGGTCAGTGAGTTTATTTTGAATAAAAACAATTTGTTCACTTGTTAAAATGCAGCTACGTTAGGGAGTGGCTTGGAGCTATGGTCACAGGCAGTATTGTTGAATTATCAACAGATTCCTCAGGAGTGGATCGATTCTTGCTACCACCATGTCGTCGTAATGCATTAACAAGAGCAGGGGCTACAGATAGTAGCACTCATTATTCACTGGCTATTCCTGCTCTGGCGGAAGTATTTGGAAAAATTGTAAACTGCTTCAAGAAAGACGGACCAAAAGGTATGGTCAGATTACACTTGTTTAAATGGGCACCACTACCAACACCACACCGCCCTCACCACCAACACACCATCACCATCCCCCCACTACAACCTCCACATGCACCACCATTATCATTGGGCTATTTTAGAAAATAAATACACACCCCCCTATAGAGAAGAAACTTTTCAATAAACGAAATGGCTGGATTTCCAAGTTTGCTTTCTGAAAATATGACGGGAATTCCAGTTGCCAATGTTATCGGAGATGCAGTTAAGGGATCTGGAATGAGCGTTTTGAGCGTTTCGACGGTATTTTTTGTGGGACATGAGAGCACAACAGACATATCGAATTGCATTCTGAATACGAAGAATGTCTTTCTGATATCAAATAATTTTCATTTTTTGAAATTCACGATATGATACAAATTTTATAACAAATTAAAAAAATTTGATATTTTTCACATTTTTGATATAACAGTCCTCGAAGTAAATTTTATAAATCTAATGATTTATTCTTAAAGTGTATGTAGCTGGGAGGAAAAGCCGACGATCAATTGAAAATTTTGACCTTTCATATTGAAGATGTGGATTTTTTTCCCAAAAAGACCTAATTGTTTTGGTGTTTTGGGAAAAAAATTCATATCTTCAATACGAAAGGTCAAAATTTTCAATTGATCGTCGGCTTTTCATCCCACCAACATACACTTTAAGTATAAATGATCAGATTTATAAAGTTTACTTCGAGTACTGTTAAATATCAAAGATATCAATTTTTAATCATTTGCCATAATAGTACAGGAGCAGCAACCTCAAAAAAATGACTTCGTTCATCCCCCACTACATACAAGGTTTGACACCATAGGTAGTTAGTATGGACCCTCTAGATCACTGCTAGGTAGGTAGTGGACTCAAATTGTGGTATCACTTTTTTTTTACAGGTCATTTTATGTATGGACGTATAATCGCATAAAATCACAAAAAATAGGACAAAATTAAGGGGTAGGGGAGATATAAATTCCCATAACTCAACTTTTACTCATAATAATGAATTTATTTTGGTATGAATATGTAGCTAATTGATTGTTCTAATTGCCTAGTATTATTTGAAAGCAAACCTAGGTTTCATTTGATCATGATTGGAAGTGGCCAGTCCATACACTAGTGAAAAATCAGATTTTTCACAACAATGCGTAGGGTGGGTGTTTTTGTGACATTGGCTTCAAATTTTACTATTGTGCCAATTTCTGTTTTCAAAATTAATCAAGTTTCCATTTTTTAATTTTGTTTTTAATATCAAGCATATCTAGGCAAACTTTAATGTTATGGTTCAAATATTTATGTATGTGCATGTTTGCTTGCATGTTGGTTTGTGTTTTGTGGGTTTGGGGGGGGTGGGTGGGTATGTGGGTGTGGGTGCGGGGTGTGTATAGGGTTCAGGGTTGGGGTGTTTTACATGTCTTAATATGTCACTCAGCTGAACTATATAAGTTCTATTAACAAAATTTGTTTGGTAAGTTGCCATTCATGTATTAATTTGAATATTTATATGTGCGGGGTGAGATCAACCGCTGTTTGTCAGGAAAATAGACTGAAAATGTAAAAAAATAGTTACTTTTCCACATGTAGCAGCGTGTGTAACAATATTAAGGGGTAGGGGAAATATAAACCATCATAACTCAACTTCAACTCATGATAATGAATTAATTTTGGAATTAACATGTATCTAATTGATTGTTCAAACGTGTTAGTATTATTTTAAAGCAAGGCAAACATTAATTGTCAGGTAGATAGCCATAAAATGTGAGAAAAGGTTACTTTTCTATGTATAACCATGTCAAATATGGCATTATTAAGGTGGTTCGAAAGGCAAGGTTTAGGGAAATCATGAATTCCAACATTTTTGCAAATATCTCCAAAACCTTTCATGATACAATCTCAAGTGAGTTTGTGCTTATGTAGGGATATGTTGGCCATGTTATGAAGGTAATAAAACCGTTGCCATGGTAACCAAGCAGTCGCTATTGGCTTCTGACCAATCACATTCAAAGTTGGTTTTTTCCTGTTTTTTCGCAAATCACTTAATTTTTCCCAATAGAAGTATACTCACATGTTGAGTCATGTTCCTGCACACCTCCACTGATTTTCCCGTAAAAAGTTTGTAAGTAATATGGAATTTTTGGCCAAAAAACGAAAATTTCACTTTGACCCCCCCTCCACTGGGATTTTTTTGGGGGGAAAATCAGTGGAGGTGTGCAGGAACATGACTCAACATGTGAGTATACTTCTATTGGGAAAAATGAAGTGATTTGCGAAAAAACAGGAAAAACCCAACTTTGAATGTGATTGGTCAGAAGCCAATAGCGACTGCTTGGTTACCATGGCAACGGTTTTATTACCTTCATAACATGGCCAACATATCCCTACATAAGCACAAACTCACTTGAGATTGTATCATGAAAGGTTTTGGAGATATTTGCAAAAATGTTGGAATTCATGATTTCCCTAAACCTTGCCTTAGGGGAAATAAAAACCACCATAACTCAACCTTTACTCATAATAATGAATTCAATTTGGTATCAACACGTAGCTAATTGATTGTTCTAACTTGCCAGTATTATTTTTAACAGAAAAACCATAAGATAGACATAAAATATGATAAAAATGTTAATTTTCCAATGTGTAACAGCGTAAAATTTGACAATATTAAAGGTTAGGGACGTACAAACCAACGTTGATATTCCATGTCTAACAGCGTAAAATATGACAATATTAAGGGTAGGGGACATACAAATCACCAAACTCAAGTTTTACTGATGAAAATGAATTCATTTTGGTATCAATATGTAGCTATTTGATAGTTCTAACTTTCTAGTATTATTTTAAAAGCAAAAAAGTCATTAGTTGTCCGGTAGATAGACATAAAATGTATGAAAATGTTAATATTCAATGTCTAACAGCGTAAAATATGACAATATTAAGGGGTAAGGGGACATACAAATCACCCAAACTCAAGTTTTACTGATGAAAATTAATTCATTTTGGTATCAATATGTAGCTATTTGATTGTTCTCATTTTCTGGCATTATTTTAAAAGCAATTAAATCATTAGTTGTCAGGTAGTTAAACATACAATATGAAAAAAATGTTGATATTCCATGTCTAACAGCGTAAAATATGACAATATTAAGGGGTAGGGGACATACAAATCACCAAAACTCAAGTTTTACTGATGAAAATGAATTCATTTTGGTATCAGTATGTAGCTATTTGATAGTTCTAACCTTCTAGTATTATTTTAAAAGCAATTAATCCATTAGTTGTCCGGTAGATAGACATAAAATGTATGAAAATGTTAATATTCAATGTCTAACGGCGTAAAATATGACAATATTAAGGGGTAGGGGACATACAAATCACCAAAACTCAAGTTTTACTGATGAAAATGAATTCATTTAGGTATCAATATGGTAGCTATTTGATAATTCTAACCTTTTAGTATTATTTTAAAAGCAATTAATCCATTAGTTGTCCAGTAGATAGACATAAAATGTATGAAAATGTTATGATATTCAATGTCTAACAGCGTAAAATATGACAATATTAAGGGTAAGGGGACATACAAATCACCCAAACTCAAGTTTTACTGATGAAAATGAATTCATTTTGGTATCAATATGTAGCTATTTGATAGTTCTAACTTTCTAGTATTATTTTAAAAGCAATTAAGTCATTAGTTGTCCGGTAGATAGACATAAAATGTATGAAAATGTTAATATTCAATGTCTAACAGCGTAAAATATGACAATATTAAGGGTAAGGACATACAAATCACCCAAACTCAAGTTTTGCTGATGAAAATTAATTCATTTTGGTATCAATATGTAGCTATTTGATTGTTCTCATTTTCAGGCATTATTTTAAAAGCAATTAAACCATTAGTTGTCAGATAGTTAAACATACAATATGAAAAAAATGTTGATATTCCATGTCTAACAGCGTAAAATATGACAATATTAAGGGGTAGGGGACATACAAATCACCAAAACTCAAGTTTTACTGATGAAAGTGAATTCATTTTGGTATCAATATGTAGCTATTTGATAGTTCTAACTTTCTAGTATTATTTTAAAAGCAATTAAGCCATTAGTTGTCCGGTAGATAGGCATAAAATGTATGAAAATGTTAATATTCAATGTCTAACAGCGTAAAATATGACAATATTAAGGGGTAATGAGACATACAAATCACCCAAACTCAAGTTTTACTGATGAAAATGAATTCATGTTGGTATCAATATGTAGCTATTTGATAGTTCTAACTTTCTAGTATTATTTAAAAGCAATTAATCCATTAGTTGTCCGGTAGATAGACATAAAATGTATGAAAATGTTATGATATTCCATGTCTAACAGCGTAAAATATGACAATATTAAGGGGTAAGGGGACATACAAATCACCAAAACACAAGTTTCACTGACGAAAATGAATTCCATTTTTGTATCAATATGTAGCTATTTGATTGTTCTCATTTTCTGGCATTATTTTAAAAGCAATTAAGTTTCCCACGAGGGGTTGAAGGTCATAATGGGGCCAATACTAAAAAAATGATCCTATCATGTTGTAATGTTGTAATCTCAAATTGTTCCTCTCATCGCTAAGAATTAAAAAAAAAGACAATTGTCATAGTTCTACGAAGCTTAGTTCAGGGGTTATAACGTCGAATATATCAAAAATATCATAAAGGTCAAATTTTAAAAATGGTCCAATTGCACCAATTAACGTAAGAAACCTCAATCGAATACTACATTCAAATTTTGGTGCAACGATTTGTATTCCCGTGTTCCCTTCACAGTTAATAAGTTGAGTTATGGTAATATTTCCCCTACCCAGTCTTTTGCGATGAAATTTTTTTTTTTTTTTCCCCTCCCCCTTACAAGACTAGTGTGTGTCAACGGTCCCTTACGCTGCTAGATATAGAAAATGACTTCTTCTGACAGTTTCTGTGTATGTACCTGACAACTAATGATCGCTTTGTTTATAGAAAGTTAGAACAGCCAATCAGATACATTTTGATACCAAGATAAATTCATTTTCATGAGTAAAAGTTGAGTTATGGCAGTTATAAATCTCCCCTACCCCTTAATATTGTCATTTTACGCTGTTAGACATAGAAAATTTACCTTTTCCTCACAGTTTCTGTATATCTGCCTGACAAATAATGGTCGCTTTGCTTTAAAATAATACTAGAAAGCTAGACCAATCACTTGGATATATTTTGATACCAAGATGAATTAATTTTCATGAGTAAATGAGTTATGGCAGTTTACATTTCCCCTACCCCATAATACTGTCATATTTATGCTGTTAGACATAGAAAACGTACCTTCTTATCACAGTTTCTGTGTAACTACCTGACAACTAATGATTGCTTTGCTTTATAATAATACTAGACAGTTAGAACAACCAATTAGATACATTTTGATACCAAGATGAATTCATTCTCATGAGTAAATATTGAGTTATGGCAGTTTATATGTCCTCTACCCCTTAATATTGTCATATTTAAGCTGTTAGACATAGAATATTTACCTTTTCCTCACAGTTACTGTGTATCTACCTGACAACTAATGATCGCTTTGCTTTGAAATAATACTAGAAAGTTAGAACAACCACTTAAATACATTTTGATACCAAGATGAATTCATTTTCATGAGTAAAAGTTGAGTTATGGCAGTTATAAATTTCCCCTACCCCTTAAGGGATCTAGAATGAGCGTTTATGGCGTTTCGATAGTATTTTTTGTGGGACATGAGAGCACCTCAGACGTATCGAATTGCATTCTAAATACGAAGCATGTCTTTCTGATATCAAATAATTTTCATTTTTGAAAATCACGATATAATACAAATTTTATGACAAATTATAAAAATTTGATATTTTTCAAATTTTGATATATAACAGTCCTCGAAGTAAATTTTATAAATCTAATGATATATTCTTAAAGTGTATGTAGCTGGGAGGAAAAGCCGACGATCAATTGAAAATTTTGACCTTTCATATTGAAGATATGGATTTTTTCCCAAAAGACCTAATGTTTTTTGGTGTTTTGGGAAAAAAAATCCATATCTCCAATACGAAAGGTCAAAATTTTCAATTGATCGTCGGCTTTTCATCCCACCTACATACACTTTAAGTATAAATCATCAGATTTATAAATTTGACTTCGAGTACTGTTAAATATCAAAAATATCAATTTTTAATGATTTGCCATAAAATGTGTATTACATTGCGAATTTCAAAAAGTCAAAATTATTTGATATCAGAAGGACATCCTTCGTATTCAGAATGCAATTCGATATGTCTGATGTGCTCTAATGTCCCACAATAAATACTGTCCAAACGTTCATACCCCACCCCTTAATATTGTCATTTTACGCTGTTAGACATAGAACATTTACCTTTTCCTCACAGTTTCTGTATATCTGCCTGACAAATAATGATTGCTTTGCTTTAAAATGATACTAGAAAGTTAGAACAATCACTTAGATACATTTTGATACCAAGATGAATTCATTTTCATGAGTAAAAGTTGAGTTATGGCAGTTTATATTTCCCTACCCTTAATATTGTCATATTTACGCTGTTAGACATAGAAAACGTACCCTTTTCTCACAGTGTCTGTGTATCTACCTGACAACTAATGGTCGCTTTGCTTTAAAATAATACTAAAATTTAGAACAATCAATTAGATTTACATATTGAATTGAATTCAATAGAATTTAATACCAAGATGAAGTCAATATCATGAGTAAAATATTGAGTTCGGATGATTTATTTTCCCCTACCCCTTAATATTTTTCTATGTTATGCTGATATACGAGTGAAATCAGTTTTTGTTGGGTTTTTTGGGGTTTTTTCTAAACATTGTTTGTCTTTTTCCCAGTGGTTACTCACGTCCTACACATAAATATTCAAAATATTACATCAATGGAAACTTGTTGTATTGTTGTTGGATTTTGTAAATGGAAGTTGGTGCAGTGTACATGTAGTGACATATTAAGATATGTACACACACACCCCTCCCCTCACCCCCACACATACCCTATGTACACCCAGCACCCCACACACACCTCGTCCCACAGACACCCCCAACGAACTCATACATATTATAATGCTTGGAACTGTTACAATAATGTTTCCCTTGATATGCTTAACATTAAAAACAAAACAAAACATTGAAATTTAAATTAAAAAATTAAAAATGGAAACTGAATCAATTTTGAAAATATAAAGTGGTATAGTTGTGAGATTTGAGGCCAATGTCAAACTTTACACATATGGTTTAAAAAATTAGATTACCACTCATTTATGGACTATATACTTCCAAATATGCTCAAATGAAACCTGTTTTTGTTTAAAAATAATACTAGAAAGTTAGGAAAATCATTTAGCTACATATTGATACCAAAATGAATTCAAAATCACGAGTAAAAGTTGAGTTCTTGGAGTTTATATCTCCCCTACCCCTTAATTTTGTCCTATTTTTGTGATTTTATGCGATTATACGTCCATACATAAAATGACCTGTAAAAAAAAGTGATACCACAATTTGAGTCCACTACCTACCTAGCAGTGATCTAGAGGGTCCATACTAATTACCTATGGTGTCAAACCTTGTATATAGTGGAGGGTGAACCAAGTCCTTATTTAGGCCCCTTGTGGGATCTTGCTCCTGGACTATAAAATGTGTATTACATTGCGAATTTCAAAAAATCAAATTATTTGATATCAAAAGGATATGCTTCGTATTCAGAATGCAATTCGATATGTCTGATGTGCTCTAATGTCCCACAATAATACTGTCCAAACGTTCATACCCCATCCTTTAAGGGCTCGGATAGCCACATTTTCACGTGTTTTGTTGTGGGACCTGAATGCACATCAGGCATATAGAATTGCATTTTGAATAAGAGGCATATCCTTCACGATAAAATTCAAATCCTAATGCAAATGATAAAAAATTTATATTATAGAAATTTAACAGTCCGCGAAGTAAATTTTATAAGTGTATCTAGCTGGGATGAAAAGCCGTCAATCATAGGTAAATTTTGAACTATACGTATTGAAGATATAGATTTTCCCCAAAACACCAAAATATGTATTTTCAATTGATGGTCAGCTTTTCTTCCCAGCCATACTCTAAGTACATTATCATAAGATTTATAGAGCTAAATATCAAAAATTAAAAATATCAAATTTTAGTAATTTGCCCTAAACTTGTATTATATCGCAAATTTCATTAAACCTAAATTGTTTGTTATCAGAAGGACATTCCTTGTATTCAGAATACAATTCGATATGTGTGATGTGCTATCAGGTTCCACAAAAATACTGTACTATTCGATTCCTTAAGTGAATGAAAATCACGAAAATGTCCAAAATGAGCTCTCAAATAAGATTTCCGATTTTGAAATGTTTTTCTGCTAGATTTTTCGCCTTTGGATACTTTAAAAGCGATCACGACTGGATAAAAAAAGGCACGAAATCCGAACTCCTCTATTAGGGGTGTTTTCTGGAATCTCCCGTTATCACACTTTTATTTGAATTGTTCTTCATCTCCTACTTCGTCCTCCTCTTTTTCTCTTTTAATATCTGCTCATTTCGTTTGCTTGTTGCTATCGTTGCTTTTTCCTTTGCTGTTGCTTCTCTTAATCATGTACATTATCCATTGATGTGCAAAAATGTGTTTCATTCTCTCTGTATTTTAAATGCTAGAACGTATTATTGAATATTCAAAATATCTTTGATTGTGTTCATGTATTTTATGCTTGTAAATTATTCAGCGCCTTGAGATTTTAATGTAATGCGCTTTATAAGAATAAAATATTATTATTATTATCATTTATCATCTTTGCCGTCTTAATATCATTTTGATTCTCATTTTCATTTTTCCTATGTTTTGTTTCGCCTACTTCTTTTTCTTTCACTTGTTCGTCTTTCCTTTCCCTTTATTCTCTTCTGTACTTATCTCCCCTTCTTTCTCCGCCTCTCCTGTTCGTCTTCATTTTTCTGCTTTCCCCTATTTTGGTAAAACATTATCTTTACTATTCTAATCTGTTAGCCTTTGAACACAGACGTTTTCGTTACGTTATGTTATATTTACGTTAATATTACAAGTTGTATGATATACCTGTATTTTCTTATCACAGGAGTATCCTATTCAGACTATAGTGATGTACTCTGGATAGCATTAGGCGGCTCGACGGAGGCCAAATACAAGAAACACCTTGTGGCTGATGTTTTACCAGCAGTACCAGGCATGACAGAGGCACTTGGTAGGTCACCCACACTTATGTCCCGAATAAAGCCCGAATTTGTTCCGAAAATAAATCGGCAGCACTAGGCATGCGACCATGAGTTCGGGTATTGTAGTTTTGCTAATTTTGAATCGAGAGGGAATGCTTGTGATCACATTAGGCGGAGGTGCCGTATTTAGCGTTAGATTTGGATATTTAATTATTTTCTTTATTTTCCCCCGGGTATATTGCATCAAATTCATCAAGCATGTAAGGGATTTCCCCATCCTGTTGAAGCAATGTGCAATGCTACTAATTCAAAGTTTAAGAAATCGCACAGATGAAATACACTTGCCACCACCTATGTAGCTATGATCACCCTGCTGACAAAAAAGTAGGATTGTGAAAAGTAATTTGCAATTTTGAAACTCTATAGTTAATATAAACGCATTTAGGGCTAACTTTTATAACGCTGACAATATACATAGGCCCATCCGAGCAGTTGTCATGACATATTATTACCTTCACGACCCATTATTCAAAATAGCGCACTGTGATTTGTTGAAACACGTCAAGTGAAAGACACATTGGTGGTGCTCGGTGGAAGACCTTAAATTAATACAATCAATACCTCAATTTGGTGTGACATGTATCTCATTTTGATAGCGCCAGTTGAACACCTTTTAAACCAATCAATAATCCTATTGTTAAAGAGGATAATAAGCTTCTACCGTACACACAGAAATTTTTTTACACAGGTTATGTAAAAAATATACATAACATTAGGTAGCATATGAACTCCCAAACAAATAGGTATTTTTTTACATAACCATGAATTATGTAAAAATAACATAGCAGATAAGTAAAAAAATACTATGGCTATTAAGTAAAATATTTACATAACTTTTATGTAGAATTTTTTACCTCGGCTATATAGGTATTTTACTACATAATTGTTATGTATTTTTTACACAACTTATGTAAAACATACATAACATTTATGTAGCATATGAACCCCATAACAAATAGGTATTTTTCACACAACCTTAATTAAATTTGTAAAAAAAAACATACCAGTTAAGCAAAAAAAATACTTCATTATTAGGTAGGATTGGGGCTTTCTTTCTTTCTTTCTGTTTTATTTTATGCTGAAACATAATTCATGATAGATTTGAAGTCATCAGATCTTGGTCAACTGTCAGATTCGTTCAACAATACAATTTCATGCATGAAGTAGTTTTATTTTGTTTTTTTTTTTTTTTTTATCAGTTCAACCCGCTATAGTGAATGTTCAATGTAATTTGTAAAGCATTTCTCTCTCGCATGTATTACATGTACGATACAATGCTATAATAATACACTAAGCCACTGAAATGCTTCAAGCCTAATTCCCATTGGTACTGTAGGACTACCTACCAAAGTCATTTCAATGCATTATCACGTCTACACCGTATTACATCGCTATCTATCTCAAAACACACATTGCTATACCATGTATACACGCAGTGTCCGGGCGCAGTATACAGAACGTACAGTATCGTACTGTAATGAATGTCGTAGCACGTAATCATGATCGCGGCAATACGTACGCTGCAATGTCAATTCCAATGTAGATAAATCTAGTAAATGAACCCATAAATAGCCATTTTTAATGTCTCAAAGATATCCATACATGAGCTTATCGAACGAATCTCCAGTTTGGTTCCAACTTATGACTTCGAAACCTACCTATTTGAATGATGTTTCAGGAGGCATGCGCTACACGATCACATACACGTCGTGTCCGCCATGATTGCTTTCGGTCGGCGCTATATTCTTACCTGAAATAGGTAAAAACTACATAAACTCGGCAAAATATCTGGCCAATGTATGTTTTGCCTTTCGAATAGGTGCATTTTAAAATTACATAACAACTGGTAAAACATTTTGATGAAATTTTACTTAACCTGTGTAAAAAATTGTCGAAATTATACACAACATCATTATACTTGGTATTTTTTTACATAATGAAGGTCCGATTTTTCTGTGTGTACGTCTATAGAGTTTTTCAATAGCTCTATTCTTTGTTTGCTTTGGCTAAATGGCTAAATCCTGTTCAAGCGGTGGGTTACAAAGCATTATATTTTGTCTAGGTATGTATAACCAACAATTAACAATGAGAGGACATTCCTGAACATCGTTGACTTGAGGATGATTTGAAATAACCGCTAATTATGACTGTTTGATATTTATTACCAGTAATGTGTAAAAAGAGAACACGTAGAACCGAAAAAGGTTTACCGTTTTGTTGAAGGAGCAAAGTTCAACAAACCATAACCCCGCTTCTGGATATCGTTTGATGTCAAATGATACATGATGTATATTTTCTAAACACGAAATAAAACAAAATTGACCGGGCCGAAGTTACGGCTCATTCGTGGTGTACGGTCACATATGTGGGGACACCTGGACCTATTAATGCCAATACCATTGCCATTAAGTTTCATTTACAAAATGAAATTTATGTAAGTATGAGTGTCAAGCCCGGTTCCGGCACTCCTTGTATCTTGGGTACTCATGCTCGTCAGAAATTTCCCGAAATTAGAGGGTATTTTGAGGTATAACGCGATTCGCGAAACACAAAAATGGGGTCATTATTCAAACCACTTATTCTCGAAATTAAAAAAGGTGCTCTTCATTTACGAATCACTAGTATAAATCATCGTGGTTTCATTATTCTTCATTTACCAAGCCCATGCACAAATCATCTCATTTTCAATCATCCGTTTGGCGCACATGACATCAAATCACATCAACTATACGATGCATACATTCACTGGTACCGTGTATCATACGTATCCTACGTGTTTCCGTCAGAAAGGGGTATATTAGAAATATCGTTCGCGTATTGAAGGGGCGGGCACTGTTGAAGGGTAAAACATTCATGAAATCGCTAAAAAGGGGTGTTTTTATCCTGAAAACTTCGCGAATTGAGATGCAAAACGGTGTTTTCAAAGTTCACCGACGAGCATGAGTACCTGCGGATACACGGAGTGCCGGAAAACATGGTAAAATACACTTAGAACGAACTAAATTTGTATCTACTTTCTCAGAATCCGGAGCCAGTGTTTTGGACATTGGCTGTGGCACCGGCGCAACCAGTACACTTCTTGCAGCTGCCTTTCCGAATAGCACTGTTCTGGCAGTGGACATAAGTGATAAAGCGCTTGAAATCATACAAGCGAAAGTTCTGAAACAGAACCTTAATAACATCACCGTAGCGAAACAAGACGCGTGTAAACTTCCATCAGACTGGGCTGGAAAGTTTGACTTTGTCTTGGCTAATGATGTGGTCCATGATAGTGCCCAGCCGGGAGACATATTACGCTGCTGCTACGATGTGCTGAAGACTGATGGTACATTCGTTATGAACGATATCTACACCCATAGCTCAATGGCTAAGAATATCCAGTTCCCATATGCACCTCTGGTTTACAACTTCAGTGTTTTTCATTGTATGCCCGTATCCTTAAATGAAGATGGTATGGGATTAGGTACAGCCTGGGGTATTGAAAAAGCGGAAGAAATGATAAGAGCTGCAGGGTTTACAGAGGTCCAGTTAACACGATGCCCAACGGATATGGACGCGATGTTTGTATGTAAAAAGACCTAGAGTCATAGGTGGTTGGTAATGGTATACTACAGGGTGTCCCCCAAAAAAGAGAATCCTCATTGCGCTCTAGTTTTCTTCTATTTCTGAAAAGTTGATGAAATATGTTTTGGCATGTAAAGAAATCTTTAACAGTTAGCTTTGATAAACCAAAACAATTATTTCAATCGGCTCACAACTTTTGAAGATAATGTTATTTTAAAGAAATATACCCGTTTTTCACTCTGTCCACGGAGGTGGTTTGGCTACTTCAAGATTGAAAAGGAGTACACGTACCATGCACGAGTATCAAACATTTCTCAATGAAAACTTTATAAAATAACTTTATTCAGAGAATGGCCTTTACGGGAGGGTTTATGGGCTATAGACTTTGTTGAGTGTAGGTAAAATGGATGCGGAATGGGACTTCCTTTGCTTTACTTGCAATTACTTATTTTTTCTTGGTTATTTATGCCTTTTTGCTTTATTATGTTTCTTACTTTCTTACTTTGTTGTTTCTTGCTTTCTTTTTATTAACAACATAAGTAATTTCACTTTTTAGGATAAAAGGTAGCCCTGATAAGGGCTGTTTGGTTTGTCTTTGGTTCTTCTGAAGTGAGTAAGTGAGTTGTACTGTGCTGCTCTGCCCTCTACCTGGTTGCCTCCTTGGCAATTGCGTTGCGTACCATTCTTGTGTGCCGGATACTTTCGAATGCAGCAGTAATACGTTTGCGAAGATCTTGGATTTGCCACACAGGAAGAAATCAAGTGGTGTGAGGTCTGGTGATCTTGCTATGCCACTCCACAGCATGACCCATCCCAACCACTCTGTTTGCTATCCGTGGACAGAGTTAAAAAGGGCATTTCTTTAAAAGTTGTGAGCCGATTGAAATAATTGTAGTTTATTAAAGCTAACGATTAAAGGCTTCTTTACATACCAAAATATATTTGATCAACTTTTCAGAAATAGGAGAAAAAGAGGGCGCAATGAGGGTTTTTTCTTTTTTGGGGGGACACCCTGTATGACTGACTAAATCCTGCTGATACCTTATTTCAACAATCGGTATTTTGTGTATATAATGTATACTAAACAATAAGTGTACGGTAATTACATCACAAATTGGGGAGGAAAGTGTACATCGCAAATAAAAATTCCCTTTAAAAGGGAAGGTCTGCCTCAATGTAGAAGAGGTCTTGTAATTAGATTGGGTCACTGTGAAAGACATTTTTTGGATCAAGCTTTTTAATACATCCGTCATGTTTCATGACAGTCCACAAAAACCATCAACGAAGAGAACATGTACACTGAAACAGCAAAAAACATTAACTCCTATAACTCCTGTTAACTCTTTAATTCATTACTCCAAACTGTACTGTCTTTTCTGCCTTTTACCCATACCGGTACTTATTATTAAGGGATCTGGAATGAGCGTTTTGAGTGTTTCGACAGTATTTTTTGTGGAACATTAGAGCACATCAGACATATCGAATTGCTTTCTGAATACGAAGAATGTCTTTCTGATATCAAATAAGTTTTATTTTTTGAAATTCACGATATAATACAAATTTTATGACAAATTATTAAAATTTGATATTTTTCACATTGATATATAACAGTCCTCGAAGTAAATTTTATAAATCTAATGACATATTCTTAAAGTGTATGTAGCTGGACGGAAAAGCCGACGATCAATCGAAAATTTTGACCTTTCATATTGAAGATATGGATTTTTTTCCCAAAAAGACCTAATTTTTGTTGGTGTTTTGGGAAAAAAATCCATATCTTCAATACGAAAGGTCAAAATTTTCATTTGATCGTCGGCTTTTCATCCCTCCTACATACACTTTACGTATAAATCATCAGATTTATAAAGTTTACTTCGAGTACTGTTAAATAGCAAAAATATCAATTTTTAACCATTTGCCATAAAATGTGTATTATATTGCGAATTTCACAAAATCAAAATTATTTGATATCAGAAGGACATTCTTCGTATTCAGAATGCAATTCGATATGTCTGATGTGCTCTAATGTCCCACAATAAATACTGTCCAAATTCATACCCCACCCCTTAATATTAAGAAGAAATACACCGCAGTTTGTAGTTAATTGGCTATTATAAACTCACCTTACATGCACATTTTATTTTCAAATAATTTTATATTAATTTGCAATGTATAGTTTACTATAGCAGATAGTGGCAAGTATATTATAAATGTATTTAATCAAAAGGACTGATTACTCACTACAATCTTCACTTTGTTAAATACTAGTAGAATACAGTTGTTATGTGCAGGCCGGTATCCATCAATTATATAGTGCTCTTGGACCATTGACACAACAGTGCATAAAGCAAAAGAAACAAAATGTTTAAACTGAATTGAATTTTGCGACAATTATTACCCATAAACATCGTTTTTACGTATTCAAGATATCATATCATAATATTATAATATCATTTTATATATCATATCATATCATATCATATCATATCATATCATATCATATCATATCATATCATATCATAATTATCTATCAACAAAAATGATACACAATTCATAAACATAGAAATATTAAAGACCCAAAGGCCAGGTATTGACACCTTTGCAAAAAAAATACAAACAATATAGCTACTACTATACAGTCTCTTCACTTATACGGGGTATAATAATTATTTAAGTGACTGAAATAATAGACTACCGTACTAACATAATAAACAATAATAAATTTGGATGTAAATGTTTGAAGAGTTTTGCATTTTCTTGAGACATATTATGCCATAAGTTAAGTGAAAATATGTTTTCATGTTGTTGTTTTTGGTGTTTTTTTTTAAAAAATGATAATCATGTTTTTGTGTTAGCTTTTGGGATATGGACGCATGCGAAATGGATTCTGTTGCAATTAGTGGTGGTGATTTTTTAATTTGATTGGACTAATAACTTAAACTACAGCCTGAGTCATGTACAGGTGAACAGCCCTTTGATTTAACTGACCCCCGGAACACTCATTCTCATCTCACACAAGACACATCACACCCGCAACCCATCCGATATTATGTTGAACAATCCAATTTCTCTGCTGAAAATGCCAGATATGTTCATACAGTATAGTAACATAATTTCAGCCCGGTTTCTGATACTTCAATCTCATCATTGAGAATCAACCAGACACCTTATGGGCGTAAACCACCAAATAACTTCTCCATTGAAAAGCATGCACGTAGAAATCAACTTTTTTAAGCGGCGTTTTCTACCAGGCGTGACAATTTTTTCACTTTTTAACGTCTTCCCTGTATTAATTAAGGACTGAAATTTCATTTAAGCTTCAATTTTGGGGAACTTTACAGATTCAGTTTTTTATTAATGCCAAAACTAGCATTAAAACTTGTTCCGTTAGCAGTAATTCGGACAGGGCCTACTTTTCTTGTGAAATCGATTTGTATAATTTCATATCTATTTCAGTCATTAATAGGTTAGCATCTTTCATTTAAATCAGAACATGCCAACCTCACGAAGAACATGGTCCCTAAGGACACCACATTGTCGCCAGTAGCCATATACTTTTAACCGGAACTCATCACCATTGCACCTTTCGCGCAGTGATTTGGTGTCATGCGCCCTTATGGCATAACAGACATTTTAATCGACCGCCCTCAAAATACTAGCGTTAATCAAGTTCACTTGGCATGTTCATGATATACATTGAGGGCATTGTTTGTTCCAGTGTGGAAAACAGGCGGTATAGGACACGCGACACGTGACGTTCGAGGCTGGCGAAAATACAAGGCTGACAGCCCTATTCAAAATAGCCGGTTAGTAGTTATAAATTGAAAAACAACATACTTACAGTGGGATACTTTATCGTACCCAAACGGTTTTAGAGTAAGATAATTTTGCTTTGACACCACATAACAAATTTAGAATTGTTTGCGAAGATTTCATGATTATGGATAGGCCCATACTGCAGTTACTGTCCGTTTTCCTATACACAATACACAGTGCTCTTACCATTGACGCGTAACCTCTACAAATAGCGTATATGTTAGAAGTATGGGTAATTGCATAGTTAACGTCGCTGTGTGAAAAATAACCGGCCAATATTAAAAGTACTGTTCTAGAAAATATAGTTTGGTAACATGTCCTAAATTTTAAGCTAATGTAGGTGTTTGGAAATATTCGCACTTTGGTGTTTTAGGAAGGAATATGTAAACGACAGATAACACCAAAAGATATGAAGAAATTATTTCCAAACCGTGTTACGGCCCACAGCATACACTTAGCATGCTCAGGGAACTTGCACCCAGCTCAGGATGATTGAGCTCTACAGTAAATTCGAATCCAAAGGTCCATTTATTTATTTATTTATTTATTTATTTATTTATTTATTTATTTATTTATTTATTTATTTATTTATTTATTTATTTATTTATTTATTTATTTATTTATTTATTTGTTTATTTGTTTGTGTTAAATTCATGTCTACTGAATGATAAATTCGTTACCCCCTGTCTGTTCATGTAATACGAAAAATATCACTGGTTTGAGGTCGTATCCTTATTTCGCGTACTTTTGTACTCGGGCCGCGTTGCTTTAACTCTGAAGTTGTCAAACAGTTTCTTCACCTGATCATAGATCATGGTTGAAAGTTTCAAGCAGTCCTATTACACTGAGTACATGAACGTAGATGTGACATTTTGTTCTCTTGTAGATCCTACGCGGTCAGGCATAGAATTCGAGGGAGAAGCTCCCTCTTACCAGAACAACAACAGAGGCTGTCTGGATGATTGAGCTCAACAGTAAATTCATATCCAAAAGTCCACAATCTCCAATAACAATACCACCGACAACACCGATCCTTATTTCGCGTACTTTTGTTCTCGAGCCGCGTGGCTTTAACTCTGAAGTTATCGAACACTTTTTCACCTGGTCATAGATCTCTAAAGTTTGTCGATCATCGACAACGATATGGATGATATTCAGGATTGCTGGTTCATAGTCATACAAGGCGAAGTCATTGATGGCTTGATAGCAAATTAAAGGATACGCCATCCATAAGGAGCTTGTATGTATTGGCTAGGTACGCCGTTACCAGGTAGTGACACTTGTCTGAAACCTTCACGATTAGCTTCGTGTAACGTTGCTCGGATCATTGTCCTAACCGCGGGAATATACTTTCCCTATTGTTAATGACAATGTATTTCATTATAATTACCACGTCTATGATAAATTGTTAATGTTTAACAAATTTTAATAATGTAGTTTTCATGTATATAGACTACCCAGCAAACACAAAAACGCTTTAAAACCCTAAAACAAGTTATGTTTTGGGTTTTGGTTTAGGTAAAAACGTTTTAGTAACATTAAGTGTCGGGCTATATAAAGGTCATGAAAACGTTTTAAAATTGTATGAAAACACACTGCAAAAATATTTTCAAAATATTATGGTAAACTATATATTTGCAGTAGGTTATCAAAAATGTTTTGCAGTGTTCTGAAAACGTTTTATACCCTTTATACCATTTATATAACCCGACATATAAACGTGTTCTGACAACCTTTTATAATCTTTTACGAATGATGTCAAAAACTGTTTGTGTTTGCTGGGTATATATTGCTTTAACACCGTTGTCCAAGAAACGCAAAATAAATATAATCCACATGTTCAATGATCATGTCTGTAAATTTCAAGTAGTTCTATACAGGAACGTGGATATGACATTCTGTTCTCTTGTAGATCCTACACGGTCACGCATAGAATTCGAGGGAGAAGCTCCCTCAAATGTTTTGTAGTGTTCTGAAAACGTTTTATACCATTTATATACCATTTTATATAACCCGACATTTAAACGTTTTCTGACAACCTTTTATAATCTTTTACGAATTATGTCGAAAACGGTTTGTGTTTTCTGGGTATATTGCTTTTACACCTTGTCCACGAAACGCAAAATAAATAGAATCCACATGTTCAATGATCATGTTTGTAAATTTCAAGCAGTTCTATTACAGGAATGTGGATATGACATTTTGTTCTCTTGTAGATCCTACGCGGTCACGCATAGAATTAGAGGGAGACTGCTTACCAAAACAACAACAACAGAGGTTGTCTGGATGATTTAGTTCTACAGTAAAATCGGATCCAAAGGTACACAATCTCCAATAACAATACCACCGACAACACCGATCCTTATTTCGCGTACTTTTGTTCTCGAGCCGCGTGGCTTTAACTCTGAAGTTGTCGAACACTTTCTTCACCTGGTCATAGATCTCTAAAGTTTGACGATCATCCACAACGATATGAATGGTATTCAGAATTGCTGGTTCGTAGTCATACAAGGCGAAGTCATTGATGGCTTGATAGCAGAGTAATGGGTAGATCTTTGCTGGATTGATACGCCATCCATAAGGTGCTTGTATGTATTGGCTTGGTACGGCGTTACCAGGTAGTGACACTTGTCTGAAGCCTTCGTGATTAGCTTCACGTAACGTTGCTTGGATCATCGTCCTTAATCTCGGGAACTTACCCGGATCACTTGATAACGTTATATTGAACATAGTCCTGGATCCAACACTGATCTTCGTCACCCCATCAGCTATTTCAGTACCTCCCAAGTCATCCTCCTCTGGATGTGCAAAGTTGATCAATGCTTGGTTGTTATTACCAGTGTTGTGAACACGTGTCACAATGGTTGTTACTTCTCCTATCTGCAGCGGATCAAGATCAAGACGTGATACTGGGATTGATGGTAATTCAACATCCGCGACAACTCGTGGTGGTTGGCCTAAACCAAGCGGGAAACCAAGATCAATCTCATCTGAATTGATGGTTGATTCTGAGTATATTTTGTTGTTCGTCTCTTGTACATGACTTCGTGCATAGTAATCATCTTCTTCACTTGATGTTTCACTAGATCCAGATGATGAAGTAGTCGTTTCTGATGACGTAGAGGAAGAGACTGTTTGGCTATCATAATCACTTCGGCGTCCTATTCGAATTGTATCCTTTTCACTGTAATCACTTGGAAGTTTCAAGTGCCGATCGTGATCCGGAAGATATTCTGACATTTCGATGTACTCATGATCTGGGTCACCTGTCTTGTCTTTGTTGGTGTCTGGAAATCGATGTCTTGAAATCGCTGGGGGCACTTTAAGTAATGTATTTGGCTTTTCGGTTTGTCTAGCTGCCTCAATGTCCACGTCTATGTCAACCTGTTCATCCACCATTACATCTTTGTACAATTCAAGCTCATGTACTTCTCTAGCGTGCATATATGATGGCAGTTCATGTCTCGTTTCCGAAACTATTACACGAATAAAATGAAGGTATGTTGGTCGTTCACGATTGGCAAAGTGTTCAAATGCTTGAAACATATTCCGTATATTTGTACCGTGTTGCAGTACCATCGGTAGCGCAGGAAAACTAAGCGATCTGATCCTATCTTGATCAGCCAATTTGAGCGCAGACATGATGGTTTCTTGAAGATGCTCGGGATTATCCGTAACATTGAGATGTAAAATCCGTTTCTGGTTTAGTTTTCCGCCATTGGTCATAACCACACCGCGAACAGCAACCAATCTGTTTTTAGAACTCAAAGTTTTATACTGCGATTCAACTTCATCTCCAGCTTTTGTCAACAGCTGTAAAGAAGTCTCCGTAGCCTTAGGAAGAACATTGAATGATTTCTTCGTTGCTTTTTCAGACGGCTTCACACCAGACCAAAAGTTAAGTGTTGGTACCTTTAATTGTTCTCCGCCTATTCCCGGTAGTTTCACACGCAGTATTTCCCCTTTGATAAGTTCAGCCGTAGATAGTCTGGATGCTGCACCCGTTGATGGTTGCTCTTTTTCTTGCTCATCTTCTACCTGTGAGAAATCACCGAGAACTCTGTATATTCCAACAGCATCGACATCATCATTACAAATATCACCGTGAATTATTTGTACTTGAACACGCCCTGTACCTTCTGTACCGATTGGTATATGGGCATCCATGTTGCCAATATTGTAATATTACATACGCAATAATTTTAGTTCACATAATGCTTGCAGCCAAAGTCAAACTTTGAGGTTACAAAAATAAAGTTCCCAACGAGTATTTGCTTTCGATCAGTTGACCTTAAAATTGGGCAAATATGCGTGTAATCGTGGAAAGGCAATTGTGGTACCTGCTGGTATTTGTACAATGTGATACAAATTGGAGTGTATACAACTGAAATGTTATAATTATATTTCAATCATTATAATTTGTATAAAGTATTATACTATACTGAAATCCAGGTGTCCCATATACATTTTATAAGCAATAATTTACAAATGGAATCCTTTGATGGTTTCTGTGTTCAGTCATGTAAATAACATGTACATGATATAATTAGGCTTTATTGTATTGTATCATAGAGTATGGAAGACAATACCATCAGTAAGAGAGGGTAGTGGCAGGGAAGGGGTTTTAGAAACGTTATAGGGATCTGTTGTTTGATATCCTCAGGGTGTCCCTGAAAGAACTGTATCGTCGGGAACTGAATTTGTTGGATATTTGAAGGCATAAACCAAACATAACTAAAAAAAACCGATGTGGTTGAGGAATATATCAGCTATCACACATTTTTTTGAATTTTGGATATTGACCGCTCCGTTTTTGAAACAAAGTAGTTCTACGCATCTACATCATTTGCAATCCTTTCCACGGAGTCAAATATCTATCAATGACAATAAAACGCCTCATGCGCCGATGATGCGCAGTGATTAGCACTCCCAATACAGATCATCGATTGATATTTGAATCCGTGGAAAGGTTTGAAAATGAGGGAGTTTCGTAAAATTCTTATATTTCAGGAACGGTGTGGTCAATTGTAAAAATTCAAAAAGTTTTATGATAGCTGATTTTTTCTTCAACCACGTCAATTCTTTAGTAATGTTTAGTTGTGGCGTTAAAATACGCAAACAAACAATTAAGTTTCCGACGATACAGTTCTTTCAGGGACACCCTGTATTATTGTGAATGCATTTGAAAACATATTATATCTTCTCTCTCAGCCGTCGTGCTAATAAATGTACAGAAATGTCAATGCAATTTTAGATTTCTCTTAAAAAAGATTGTTTTTAAGATGAAAACACAGTTTAAAACAAGCGATTCAATTTATGTCACATATTAACAATTTCAAATCAATGTAATTTTTATCGCAGGATATTGACCTTTTCCGATGATTGATATGTAATATTATCATCACGTGTTTTTGTTATTTGTTTATGTCAAATGTAAATATCATTTTCCACCGTGAAGCTCCTCATTAAAACAGCTCAAATATAAGTATAGATATCGCGTGTTTTTAATGAGCAGATACCAAATATGGATGCACATATCAAGGGTTTCATTAACATTTCAAGGGTCTATCCCGCATATCCATATTGTACGGTTTCTGATCAATGTTTCGTTGCTTTCTTACCATTTATTTGCTCGTTTCTTTGTGTTGAAGCCAAAATATACGATGTCGGTCAAATTCAATTTGGCAAGTCTTTCCCAAACATCAAATAATATTTGCAGTAGGGGTGGCCTTAATTTTCTAGAATATATCAATGAATACTATAGCATTGTCAGATTCTATAACTTTTCACAAAATGTGCTGTTTTGTGAAAACAAAACAGAGCAAAAAGAAACAAAAGCAAAAAAAAAAAAAAAAAAAAAAAAAAAAAAAAACCGAGAAAACTGATGCTGAAACGTTAATGTTGGTATTTTATTTTAAATAGGCATGTACATGTACATAACATGACGTCAAAATAAGGTCGGTTTTTCTATTAAAACAAAATTCAGTCAAAAATCACACTCACAAAATCTGTGAATGTACCTTTAATATAAGTATTTCAAAAATATTTTTTATTGTCAACAATGGATACATTTGTAAAATAGTGCAAACTAAAAATAGTTTCAAAATCACATGTATGCAAATGTGCACAATGCTATATTTATCTCATGACAATGGAAGGAAATATTTGCAGCTTACACCGGCATGACCTGTAAGGTAAAGCCCAAAGTTTTCCGCGTTGCAGATTTTCTGCGGAAAAAAAGCAGAATTACGATGAAAAGCAGAAAAGGCAGTTTTCATAAAAAGTGAATAAAAAACATCAAAACCCCACAAAAATGAAAATATTGAACAATATGATATAGCCTAAATATTAAAATCGGCTGCAAAATGTAACATAATAAAATAGCTTAAAATGTGGAATATACATCAGAACAAAATTGTAAAATTAAGATTTTTGCGAGCAAAGTTAATTTTTTTGAAAATTGCAAAATTTACAAAGCAGAATAAAGCAGAATTTGACATTTTGTAAAGCAGAAAATTTTGGGCTTTACTGTAAGGTGTTTGTAATATAATGATATGCGTGGACTCATCATAATCCTGTGCAAGTATTTGAACTATAATATGACGATGAATAATACAGCACGGCTATAGTAAACAGTAACATTAATCAAGATCGGCTCTTAAAGGGATATAGCACTCTTAGAAAAAACGTTTCTAAGTAGAACCTAAAATGGTCCTTGATCTGTCCTGTATGTGGAACCTTAAATGGTTCTACAAAGAAGAGAAAAGGGTTCTGGAAGGTTAGAAAGAACCATTTTAGTCTTGAAAAGGGTTCTGAAAAGGCCAGAAAGAATCATTTTGGGATTGTTTAATTTTTCAAGAACCCTTGTTCTTGATAAACACACATAATATTTATATGACCGGTAAACACACTCAAATCCGTATTTCATGTGCCAAATATTGACCTATATAGTGTAGCAGTGTTATGTTGAGAAAATGGTTAATTTGTTTTTCAGCTTAATTCGGATGTGTTGAGCCAGTCCCCAAAATATACTTTTCTTATATTATAGCCTACATGCCCTTGCTACTCTAAAGATAATTTATGGTGAAAATCTATTTTAAAAAATAGAAGGAGAAAAAATAAATCCCGCCAACACCAATCCTTCATCCTCATATTGCCATGATAGAGCAAGCCTGGTAATAAATGTTTAATAAACAGATTTGGAACACAATCAATCACAAACTTACTTCATGTACTTGGATCATAATAATGGGTCGCCTGGCTAACAGTAACAGTCACACATCCACGTTTCTTGCCTGTACACGGTATACAAGTATGGCTTAGAGAGTTAAAAAATCAACCCTTTAAAAAGACTTTTGAAATGCACAAAACCCTATTAATACCAATTAGGGGTGCACTAACGTTGTTTGAGGGATTGTGAACAATCGAAATATTTTGATTTTGGCGCGAGGGAAATTCCGATTAAACACAAAGTCATTAAAGCGTCACGTCGCTTTTCACTTTAAAATTTCATCTGCGTCACATTTTTTTTTTTTTTTGTGTAAACCATGACAGACATACGCTTAGGTCCTGATGGAACCAGTCTCAAGTAAAATGCTGAAGCCAAGCTGTATTACTAGAAGCTTAAAGCATTTATTGGCCTGTATGAAGCGAAAAGAAAGAAACAGAGAAAACGACAAAGAAAAGAAAGCCCACAAATTTGTTCTCAGTATTGAGCAGAGAAATACGAAATTGGGATATAATTTCCATGCCACGATACAAAGGCTGCCTTCTTTTAAATTGAAAACAAAATGCAATTCCATTTTCCTTGTAAATGTTCGAATAGCCAATTATGGACATCCGGTTAGCGACCAATCACCCAAGCGCAATAATGCGATGTCCAAAATACGGTAACTCGCATTTGCGTCCGCGTGGTTACAAATATTGAAATATAATTGGATCGCACCCCTCTGGTGTTTATTCATGAGGCTATGAATTATGCATGGTGTGTTTTAATGCAAATAATTATTTCAACTACGGTAATGTCAAGGTGGCGCTAAAACAATGAAATTGTGCATGTGTTCTTTGCTTTTTCCTACCCGGTTTCCTATATACAAAGCCAAATTTTAAAAAAATTAAAAAAATCAGGTCTGAATTCTTGCATGGCTGCGTATACGAAGAATATTAATGCGTACTCGTGTAGGATGAGAATGTTTCACACGCCTACAATTCCGTACAGTGCCCAATTAGTTAAATTTGGCAAAACAGCAAAAGGTAAGGGCAGAAAAAGTCAGCATCCGAAAGTCTGCGTCTTACATCTCTGTACAAAATTTTTCGAAGACCCCGGGATCTAGATGGTGCGCAACACATAATGCGTCATGAGAATGTAAAAGGTCGTATTTGCATTTTCCTCAATTTGCAGGAGAGAGGCATATTTGTGTTTCAAACGTGTTTTTTTTTTCTTTTTTGAATGACAGAAATTTTAATGAAAAAATAATTCAGGAGAAATTAATATATTGTCGTATCTACATATCTGATATCCCGTGAAATACAATAATGTCTTATCTGCATAGATTTTTTTGTATTCAACACAAGTTCATGATATATCTTCAGGCTTTTTATATAGGCTAAAAGCAAAATCTTACAAAACATTGTTAAGGCGAATACAGAATGTTTAAAACAAATGTTATCCAACTACTATAAACAAAAAATTTAATTGTCTTACTTCACTCGTACCTGTAGAATGAAAATGGCGTAACTGCACATCTGATTTCCAGTTAATGTAAGGAAGTTGTATGTGGCAGATACGACTTTCTCGCATCCATAAACAGATCAGCTTTTCGTGCAAGGAAGTCGTATCTGCGCCTAATTATCTAAATAACCTTAGAATTAATAACATAATGCACTTCATAAATATCATAATGCCTTTAGATTTACATTTTTATAATTAATGAAAAGCTCAACTTCGCCAAAATTGCATAACCGACCTTCTTCTTCCTGACATCCACAAGACGATATATCAAGTGCCGTTCATTGATTTATAGATATAGATCTTGCCTTCATGTTAGCTTAGATATGTCTGGATTTCCTTGACACATTTCTTTTCTGCGGACCGCCGGGAACAGGAAAAACAACATTGATTATGTAAGGTATACGGTAAAGGCCGAGATGGACCTTAGTATTTAGAGGAGTTCAGTAAGTGGTAAACTTGTGGGTTGAGCAAGCATCAAAATAATCGGGCACCCAGGAGCCATTTACCCAATGGTCATAACATTTTGGCTCCTGGTCCACACCAAAATCATATGAACCAGGCTCTACTTTAAAAAAAAATAGAGCCTGGTAGTTAAAGCAGATTTTATATTTAATGTGTACAATTGGAATTTAAATGACTCTTAGCTCTTTAGTGGCTCCTGGTTCACTAAATAATCACAGGACCAGGAGCTCCTTGTCCAGATCTGCTTATTTTGAGGCTTGGGGTGAGGATTTGTAAGGTGGAGTGTGTACTTGACACCTGCTCCATTATTCATGTCGATGTACTTTTAATGCCCCATATCCAGATGACAAAGCATAAGATTCAAACAATCATGTTTAATATTTGAACTATTAGTACCGGCCACTAAAGTTGCTCATATTATATGCATAGCCTCTCACCAATATGTACACGCCATACTATCTCGCACAAATATTTTCCCAAGCTCTGACGACTCATCGTTATTTATTCCAAACTGTTAAACTTCAAGATGTTAAAAACCCGAAGCATCTACCTAGTATGTGCATATTTAAAATGTTTACACACGCATCGTGCATACGTTTTATTAAGTTAAAAGATCGAACTGAAATCTTGTTAGTGAGCGGTACAACCGCACATCGATTTACTGAACGTACTTGTATGCTCAGTAACAAGATATGAGTAAAAAAAGGAAATAGTGATTTTAGCCTGCCACGGTTTAAGCCATGTAAGTGTAGATTTATGTTAATCGAGAGATGTTAAGTAAATTAACACGATTGACCTGCTGAGAGGTTTTAGTTGACAGTTTGGTGACAAGATCTTGATGAAGGGCTGCGGCTTCAGGGTAACAAACACCTTGCAAGGCACTCAATTAGATTGCTCCGATCTTTTGTGTGAAAACATTACTGGTCACACCACTCCACGCCATACATAAATTCTGCCAGTCACATTTCCCCAATATGAAATTTTTTAAAAATAAAATTTTAATTTTACTTCATTAAATTTTGGCGGAGGCGGGGTTCGAACTCACGGCGGCGGACTGCTTTGGATACACTATGAACCCAGCGCCTTAGACCACTGGGCCACTTGTCTTCTTGGAATTCATTTGAAACTTATTTGAAGATATAATCGCAACTTCAACATAGGCCTACCACGTGACAAGCAAAGGCAGAAAACGTACCATATTTTGGAATTTTATTTGCCTAAAAACATTTATGTGTATTATTAGCGCTCAATTATTGTTAACTGCGTGTTTTATACAAAAAAATCCAATAATAAACATGATAACTGGGCGTCTGTATGGACAATACATTATATCGATTTTGACACGTGCTTGTGTCTCAGTACATTTCCATGGTCAGTAAAATACTATAGAGGAAAACCTACCATTTTCTTGTATACACGTTCGATGTTTTTATCAATTACATAAAAAATCCATTTTAGACCCCAAATGTTTTTTCAGGAAATAAAAGATTAGATTACCATAAAAACGAAACAGTAATCTTTTGCCGGGTCTAATGTAATATTCACATAGGATTTTCAACGTTTTTTCTATCCTTATTTTTGCTCAATTAAAAAAATATTTTGGCGTATATAAAGTTGAAATAAAATTCTCTGCTTCTTAAACGACATCAAATGTGCCACAATTGGGTATCACGAATCGTTATATATGATGTCCAGTTAATATTCATATTTTCTTTTATACAGAGGATGCTTCAGTTTTGACAGGAAAAATATTTTCTTGAAAACCCTCTCACTCGGTTATTTTAAAAAGGTAACCACGCTTCCCTAGAATGTGCAATAAATTAGCATTAAAATTTTTCTTATTCTAACAGCAAGCGTTTCTAGAATGTATTATGGCGAAATGTGGTGTAATTACTGGTGTTCAGTTCAAATATATAATTATGTTATCTGCAGGGAGGGCTATAAGCGAACGGAGGCTGATTTTTAGAGCTTTAATTCAGAAAAGGCATAGTACTGTTGGCAGTGACATTGGTCCATCGATGATACTGTGCCATTTTTTTGTTTGGGAGCACTATTATCTTTATAATTTATTGTGTAGATTTACAGATCACAAATAATACTTTTCGAACTATAATTAATTATTAGTTGATAAAGGTTTCAAAAACAGGAGATGATCGACATTCTCACCCCAAACACCCCCCCCCCACATACACACACACCCCATCCTATATCCAAATGGAGATTTTGGCATCAATCGTCCCAGTGAAAATTTTTGCCTGAAATATGTTCCGTAAGTGGTAATCCCCTGTAGTGGGTACCGTTATTAATAATGTTCTTCTATGGGTCGTTTGGAAACACGTTTTTGCTTTTAATATTAAAAAGCTAGGGCAATTGAACTTACGACTTCGGAATCAGATTATTTTGGTACATGGAATATAATGTTGGTTGTTGTTCTTGTTTTGTTTTGTTTTTGTTTTGTTTGTTTGTTTCTTCATTACAACATAGAAATAACGGGTTTTTTTTTCTCCTGCGATACGTCCGTATGAGCGGCCGTACATACCAGAAAACTAAAACAGTGTTTCTATAAATTGTAAATTAAATCAATTCAGTTGAGGTCACTGATGGAAATTCAAATGCGGACAAGCACCTCAAAGTGAGAACTGTCCTAACTACACACATTTGAATTAGGGATTTAACTCAGAGACGTGCAGGCAATAAATGATGACAACCAACTAACACATAATAGTTAAACTTAACACGAGCCCGTAGGGCGAAATGAATTTCCGAGGCGTTCAAATCAATAAGCAATTCGATGAATCACATGTTTTAAGGCAAAATTCAAATTAGTTGTTATACATTTCCTATTTGACAATAGTTACATTTTGATGACAGTGGTGTTTTAGGACAATGGACTGTATAATGTTGACCAGGTAGATGTATGGCCGTACTAATAGAGGTCCGAAGATGACGGATGATGACACGCCGTCCATGTAGGAGGAAGGGTTGTTAAGGTGTTACTGATATTGAGGCTACCCTGACGTTGTTTTTAAACATGTTAAATAGCAAACTCACGGCTCACTATTTAGATAGGTGTAAGCTTTATAGTTTTCCAGGCAGGTTCAATATATAAGTATGGTAAGTAAGAAATCACAACATTAAATTTTTAAAGTTTGGTCACACGTTAATTACATCTTGGTCCAACTGTAAGGGTTGACAATTCCCCAGCCGACTCATCAACACGTACCATTGTTCAATCATTTTGCTAAAGCGCTATAATACCAGATCAGGAAAATTTATCAGGAAAAAAAAAAAAAAGCAACACAACATATATAATTAACAATGAATTGTTATTATCAGCAGTACCGGTACAATGATGTACATGCTATCAGCAGTAGATAGCAATTTATACTTTCAGCAGTAGATAGCAATTCATGCTATCAGCAATTCATGTTATCAGCAATTCATGCTATCGGCAATTCATGCTATCAGTAGTATATAGCAATTAATGCTATCACTAGTAGATAGCAATTAATGCTATCAGCAGTAGATGGCAATTAATGCTATCAGCAGTGGATAGCAATTAATGCTATCAGCAGTAGATAGCAATAAATGCTATCAGCAGTAGATAGCAATAAATGCTATCAGCAGTAGATAGCAATTAATGCTATCAGCAGTAGATAGCAATTAATGCTACCAGCAGTAGATAGCAATTAATGCTATCAGCAGTAGATAGCAATTAATGCTATCAGCAGTAGATAGCAATAAATGCTATCAGCAGTAGATAGCAATAAATGCTATCAGCAGTAGATAGCAATTAATGCTATCAGCAGTAGATAGCAATTAATGCTACCAGCAGTAGATAGCAATTAATGCTATCAGCAGTAGATAGCAATTAATGCTATCAGCAGTAGGTAGCAATAAATGCTATCAGCAGTAGATAGCAATTAATGCTATCAGCAGTAGATAGCAATTAATGCTATCAGCAGTAGATAGCAATTAATGCTATCAGCAGTAGATAGCAATTAATGCTATCAGCAGTAGATAGCAATAAATGCTATCAGCAGTAGATAGCAATATTTATGCTATCAGCAGTAGATAGCAATTAATGCTATCAGCAGTAGATAGCAATTAATGCTATCAGCAGTAGATAGCAATTAACGCTATCAGCAGTAGATAGCAATTAACGCTATCAGCAGTAGACAGCAATTAATGCTATCAGCAGTAGATAGCAATTAATAATATCAGCAGTAGATAGCAATTAATGCTATCAGCAGTATAAACCAATTAATAATATCAGCAGTAGATAGCAATTAATAATATCACAGTAGATTGTAATATTCATGCTATCAGCAGTAAATAACAATTCATGATATCAGCAGCAATTCATGCTATCAGCAGTGGATAGTATTTCATGCTATCAACAGTAGATAGCAATATGCATGCTGTCAGAGGTAGATACTATATCAATTCGTGCTATCAGCAGTAGATAGCAATTCATGATGTCATTAGCGGTAGATAGCAATATAAATACCGTACATGATATCATGTGATATAAGCAGTACTATACTGCTTATATCACATGATAGCATACGGTATACTATAATAGTATACCATAAAACTACACGAAAATATGGAGTAGGGCCTCAAGTGAATTACAATGTATTATTGTAAATAACATTTTGTGCTATACAATACTATTTTATAGACATGTGCTTAAGTTTGTAAATTCATCTGTGTTAATTAATATGAGACTATCATCTCTTGTGTAAATTATAATGTACTGAAGATATAATTCCTAATAAATATGAGATGTAAATAGTGTATTGAAAAATAACTTTCATAACAAAATGACGGATATAAACAATAAACAATAATAACATTGAATATGGAAATAATGAAATATGTTTCTTTTGAAATATAAGTAGCGAAAATTGGACACCAGAAAAGTGCTTATAGCTGCTTTTTATGTACGACATTAGATTGCTGCTGCTAAGAACATAGATGAAACTAAAGATTGTCGATAAGAAAAGGGTTAAAATAACCTGTCGCCTGTGGTAAACAAACACCAAAATCCTTTAAAAAGTCATGGTTTAAGATATCTTGACATATTATTGTCTTTGAGGCTATAATCGATCATTTAACTGGGTCACAATAAGCCGAAGCTGACTTTTTGATATTCGAGGTCTTACTGTGGATATAAAACCACCATATGGAAATGCAAGACAACACTGATCCAGAAAGATGTATAGTAGTGTCTTGAAAAAGAATATTCATAACAAAATAACAAAAAATAGCACTAAATAAAAACAACGAATTTCGTATTCATATATGTGGTGTGATCAAACAAATTCAGGCTGAAGTCGGACATGTTCAATTTTCATTTTTTTTTTGTTGGATTGTAAACAGCATTTGCAAATCTACATTTTGTGGAAAACCCATTGAGTTTGGACAACCATTTCAAAGATATGGAGCAGTTAAAGAGTTTCCAAAACAATAGGAAACAAAAGGAAATATTTCCTTCGTTTGGCTGTATCTCAAAATCAGTATTTCCGACTTCCGACTGATTTTGCTTGATCACATCACATATCTATTTATCTACGATTACTATCGGTAGAAATAATGTATCGACAAAAGACGTCATCCTCATAAAAATAGTAATTGCCTAGTCATATTTGACCAATTTGAGGGTTTTGCCTAAATCAGCTTTTCATTATAAGAGATACCTCTGGTAACAATACCTAATTCACGAGTTAAATATAAATTAAAGGTGCGTAACCCGATTGTGATCAGATTGTGTCATCTACCTCCCATTGAGGACTATACTTTCTTATTCTAAGTTTTTAGTTAAATAATTGCAAACATGTGTATCCTAGTGGCTCATAAAAACGCGCAGTGACTTATAGTGCGCTATGCACAGGCACAACGCCTAGACGTTGATCCACAAGCCCCAGTACACTCTTCGTAGAACACGACCTCCGAGTGGTAAACGTCAAACTACTATGTTCTTGTCCATAAAATTGAATGAAACATATACACCACTGATCGACAAGGAAAACATTTGTCTAGAATATATGCTAGTATTAAATGCTATCTACTGCTGATAGCACTATATTGGTATCTACTAATAGCATGCACTGTTGTTTACAATATATGATAACATTAATTGCTATCTACTGCTGATAGCATTGTATTGGTATCTACTACTGGTAGCATGCACTGTTGTCTACAATAGATGATAGCATTAATTGCTATCTACTGCTGATAGCATTGTATTGGTATCTACTACTGATAGCATGCACTGCTGTCTACAATAAATGATAGCATTAATTGCTATCTACTGCTGATAACATTATATTGGTATCTACTACTGATAGCATGCACTGCTGTCTACAATAGATGATAACATTAATTGCTATCTACTGCTGATAGCATTTCATTGGTATCTACTACTGATAGCATGCACTGTTGTCTACAATAGATGATAACATTAATTGCTATCTACTGCTGATAGCATTTCATTGGTATCTACTACTGATAGCATGCACTGCTGTCTACAATAGATGATAACATTAATTGCTTTCTACTGCTGATATCATTGTATTGGTATCTACTACTGATAGCATGCACTGCTGTCTACAATAGATGATAACATTAATTGGTATCTACTGCTGATAGCATGCATAATATTGGTATCTACTACTGATAGCATGCACTGTTGTCTACAATAGATGATAACATTAATTGCTATCTACTGCTGATAGCATTTCATTGGTATCTACTACTGATAGCATGCACTGTTGTCTACAATAGATGATAGCATTAATTGCTTTCTACTGCTGATAGCATTGTATTGGTATCTACTACTGATAGCATGCACTGTTGTCTACAATAGATGATAACATTAATTGGTATCTACTGCTGATAGCATTGTATTGGTATCTACTACTGATAGCATGCACTGTTGTCTACAATAGATGATAACATTAATTGCTTTCTACTGCTGATAGCATTGTATTGGTATCTACTACTGATAGCATGCACTGTTGTCTACAATAGATGATAGCATTAATTGCTTTCTACTGCTGATAGCATTGTATTGGTATCTACTACTGATAGCATGCACTGTTGTCTACAATAGATGATAACATTAATTGCTTTCTACTGCTGATAGCATTGTATTGGTATCTACTACTGATAGCATGCACTGCTGTCTACAATAGATGATAACATTAATTGGTATCTACTGCTGATAGCATGCATAATATTGGTATCTACTACTGATAGCATGCACTGTTGTCTACAATAGATGATAACATTAATTGCTATCTACTGCTGATAGCATTTCATTGGTATCTACTACTGATAGCATGCACTGTTGTCTACAATAGATGATAGCATTAATTGCTTTCTACTGCTGATAGCATTGTATTGGTATCTACTACTGATAGCATGCACTGCTGTCTACAATAGATGATAACATTAATTGGTATCTACTGCTGATAGCATGCATAATATTGGTATCTACTACTGATAGCATGCACTGTTGTCTACAATAGATGATAGCATTAATTGCTATCTACTGCTGATAGCATTGTATTGGTATCTACTACTGATAGCATGCACTGCTGTCTACAATAAATGATAGCATCAATTGTTATCTACTGCTGATATTATATTGGTATCTACTACTGATAGTATGCACTGCTGTCTATAATACGGTAGATGATAACATTAATTGCTATCTACTGCTGATAGTATTAATTGGTACTGCTAAGTACTGCTGACAGTATTATATTAGAGCTTATTGGTATCTATAACTATCACTATTAGCATGTACTACTGTCTATAATAACATATATACCATTTATTGTTACTTACTTCTGATTGCATGTAATTGGCAAAAAGCTACTACTGATAGCATACACTGCTGTCTAGCTGACAGCATATATTGCTATCTACTGCTGATAGCATTATTGGTATAATGCTACTAATAGTATAGGTGATTGCATTCAAAAGGTAATAACAACAATATAAGAGATCCTTTTTTTTTTATCTAGATGATAACACACACACAAATTAATGAATCATTAACAAACATATGTTTTGCATTATCTACATCTCGTTTATTTATCATTTTGTTATAAAAACATTCATAATTCTTATACACACAATATGATTACAATCTTTCAAAAATTAAGCAGATTTCTTTGCCTGCAAATTAAATACAGGGCACAGATACCCATATGGCGGCATATTCTACGGATTTATGTGATATTAAAGATAAGGTAACACAATTAATCATATCCAAATAAGCGTAACAAGAATTGGTAGATAGGTAGCCTCCGTTTGCTAGACACACAACTTGTTCGACACGATAAACCCTTATACTAAGGCATAAGTAACCCGATCTTTGTTGTTGATTGGCTCTCTTGTTGATTATCGTTTCGAGCAACGGAAATGTCGAACAAGGCCAGTGATAGGATATGTAATAATTAATCAACCATGTTCATGTTCGCGCCATATTTTGAATATTGTTTGTTATAGAAAACAAAATCGCTGTTACAGAGCAAAAAAAAAAGTATGTGCCAATAGCTCCCGTTTGTTGAATTTTGAAATTACATTACGACTATATTTGGAGCCATGTACAAAGGCTAACTTCGTTGGACTAAAATACACACTACCCCTGCGGAAGATTTTGAAAATATCTGCCACAGGGGGAGTATGAATTTCAAATGGAATTAACACATTAGCAGCTCCGTTTGAAACTCACTCTCCCTCAGGGGAAGATTCAGGTTGAATCTTTCTCAGAGGGTGTATATAAAATGCAAATGGAGCATTCTTATGTGCTAATTCCATCTGAAATTCATACTCCCCCTGTGGAAGATATTTCCAAAATCTTCCACAGGGGGAGTGTGCATTTTAAATGGAATAGCCCATTAGATGTCTGGAGCACAAATGGGTTAACCACATTGGTTTAACCTTAGCCTAACCCTTTTATGCACCAGGTTGCAGTTAGCCTGGATATGTGCTCCAGTTAGGCCGAGAAAAAAAATACGTGTTTCTCGTCCGCGCCCTCCTCCTCTTTTGAAGATTTTTCAAATTTCTTTTTATTTTGTAAACATTCAGGTATAACTTGTTGAAAAAGATGTTTCAGAAGTTGAAACTTATTTTACGGCTTTGTAAATGCATAATACATCTTTTAAGAAGAGTTTTGTGATCGCTAGAGGGGCCTACCTCTCAAAACAATAAAATAAAAAGGGCCTCCTCCTTTTTCTCAGATATTAATCTGTATATCGAATACCCAAAATATGGTGCCAAATACAGGTATTTAGCGCCGTTTTCCAATAAAAAATTGAAAATAAAAAGCCCCTCATCCTCCTAATTTTTAAAAACCCGGACGAGAAACATATTTTTATTTTTACTTGGCCTTAGTCGATGTAACAGAGCTTTAAAAACTTGTTTGACTCATGAGTCAATGGTGTTGTAATTAATTGTTTTTTGACTGTCGCTAGGAAAGAAGCATCATGATCATTTGTATTCACTCAAGACTTGACATCTTTGCGATGCATGTTTAGTATTAGGCCAAAAAAAAAAAAAAAGGTTTGTCTCACGAACCCGCGCGCATAAGTATGTGAAAGCGATACAGCGCGTTTGTCTACGCGCTGACCGCCTTTTAAAGGTTTTTTTTTTTTTCCCCGATTTTTCCGGTTCCCGATAGTTCGACCAACGTAGTAAAAATGAATTCCTCAATGTCAGAAAACCATCGAAAATGTCAGGCAGCGCGTATGCCATTAGTGTTGCAGATAGCCCGTAACCCACACCGTAGCCTCAGTCTCGCTAGTTTCACGCCATCCTTGCAACGGCACGGAGCGTAAAGCCGACGAAGCAAAGTGGATGCAATATAAAGGACTTAGCCTACGGAGAACTCTGCGATCGAGTGAAGCCATGTTGTTTTCATAAATTTTTGTATTTTTTTGTAGCTGTTTTTTAACGAATTTTTTACCGTTTATTTCAACATGATTGTTCGTATTCGTATAGTTAAAACAGGGGGGACTGTGCTGAGGAATTGGGCACTGCATCGGTGCGCCGATTCGGTTACTCTGAATGCCCTAAAAAATGAGTTGGTGTCGGGGCGAAGAATTACAGAATATTAACATTGTAAATTTGTTGCTTCTCTTTCATTGTAAGACCACTTGTAGTTTTCCAATACCTGTCTTGTGATTTTCATTTGTCTCAGGCTAAAAAAAAAAAAAAAAAAAAAAAAAACGCATTAGCATAGCTTCTAAACCAAAAAAAAAAAAAAAAAAAAAAAAAGCATAGCACTTAGCTTTTTTGGCAAATGTTCGTGAGACAAACCTTTTTTTTTTTTTGGCCTTATGAGAACTACCTGCCGATTGGCTAAAAAGAAGTTTTCATTATCAATTGGGCCAATCAGCAACATTGTTAGAAAAATTTCACCACGCCAAAAAAATGGGGGAATTATTTGCAAAGCTCCATTCTGATTGGTGATTAAAGTGAAGATATCATGTAATTGATCAATCAGAGGCAATGTTATTTCGAGAGGTAGTGCTTTAACAAATGGCAGCTTTTTGAGACGACTTACTTCCTGGACTAGTAACCATAGATTGCTCACAAAAGTACATCCACCTGAATACTAGTACTATAAATGACTATGAAACCGGGTATAAAACGGTATTGCACACTTTATTTTCTTTTGTAGACGCGTACTTTAGTGCAATTGAGTGCTTTCAATGATCAAGGTAAAGTTAATGCAATCATACTCGTAATACCTAAACAACCATAACAATAATCGGTCTGTTGCACATGCAGACTATAAAGTCAAGAGCGCAGATGCAAAAGCAGATACACGCCATTTTCAAACTTTTTGAGTTTAAGGTCATAACAACTGCCTTATAATGGTTGGTTTAAACTGACACCATACTTTAAAATTACAAGGTAAATGTTTGAAAATTTGATCAAAAGTAGCATTTTATTATTATTTCCTATATAGTTGAACAGTTATATTTGCATGTATCTTAAATTGAGAAAAAAATGATATCGGTTTTTGCATATGACTTACACTGTCTTATTTGGGAATGGTTGTACCAAATTGGATACATTCATATCAGTCAAGCAGCTACAATTATAAATTATAAATCCTATCCCTTCACCTTTTGAAGACCAGACCAGTCTAATCAGTACAAATATAAAGTGCTATCACCCTGATATTACTTATTCATCATGATGTTCATATTAATGTGCAATTTATAGTCACTGTGTGTCGTTAAGTGCATATTTATCATCGTATCATTATAACTTGGTGATAAAATGAGTGATGGAATCGTCAATAAATGATAAGAACATGGTGAATGGACCGCTTCCTCAACATGGTGTACTGATTTAAAAAAAAATCAGTTTTAAACAAATCTTGGTAGGGCCAACTTAAAGTCAGCGAAGGGACACACATGCAGAGTACAATCACTTGGTACCATACGCTCATCTGTCAGGATAAAGTTCTTTAACCCTAAAAAAAGGTTTTGTACACTCGTAAACATAGTAAAGACCTTTGGTTGTATTGGGCTATTCCATTTATAAATCCACACTACTCCTGTAAAAAATAGTCACAATAGGCAGCTCCATTTGAAACTCACCCTCCCTCTGTGGAAGATTCAGGTTGAATCTTTTTCAGAGGGTGTATGAAATGCGAATGGAGCTGCCTAATGTGTTCATTCCATTTGAAATTCATACTCCCCCTGTGAAAGATATTTCCAAAATCTTCCACAAGGGTACATGTAGTGTAGATTTTAAATGGAATAGCCCATTAGGTAAAAAAGCTCATCCTCCTAAAATTTAAAGTCAACTTTTGACCTAAGTTTCTTGAATAGAGGTCATTGAGCTACGCAGGTGGAAATGATACAATTCTTTGGCCTCATCACAATGGCATAGTTTTTTAACCTCAATTAAACAATCATAGTGCAAAATTTGACCTCAGGTTGAAGAGTATGAGTTTTTGTAACCAAATTTTCAAAGGTCATTCAATGAATGTACAAATGTATTGGGGTTAAAGAACTGTGCCCGGAATGATGAACATATTGTGGATCCTAGTGACAGTGTATGAAATTCTACAACGCTTTTAGTCAGTTCAGAAAGAGGGACTAGATAGAACAGGAGGAAGAAAATACGTCATATTGAAGTTGGCTATACCTTTGCATTGTTTCTAAAATAAAAATAAAAATACCTTAGCTTTCCCATTTGCATGCCAGTTTTAATAGTCTTCAATGTATCAAAAACTGACAAAAAGTGAAGTAAGCGAGTCTTATATATACATTATTTACATAATTGGTGCTTTTGGTGCAATAGGTGTACTGGTATAGTTCCTTTCCGTATACAACATCGGATGTGACACATTACCACTACTCTTCCGACATTGGTCAAGAGCCATATATACTCTATTCTCATCAAATTTGTCATCGAGTTCGAGATAAATCTCTTGATGACTCTGAAGTCCACCGATCCGTTGTAGAGTTGTCATGTCTCTTTTTGCACGATGAAGTTTAAGCGCAACAGCGACAGCCATGATGCAAAATGTTAGCGCGATAATCCCTGCGAGAAATGTGGCTATCACCCAGTAAAGTATGGACGCTGAGTTTCTATTACAAATGGCGGAACATTTGAACGCGGTTGATTCAGTATTTGTATTTAATATGTCACCTGTATTATCAGTATTAGGGTTTCTGTTTATTGGTTGTATGGGATAACTTGGTGATCTTACATCAGTCTTGATAGCGATTGTTCCGTACGGATTGGGTAATACTCTAAGCGGACCTACATGACATGTACTCATCTTATCCGGGAAGGTATGACTTGTTACTTTACAGAAAAACATTGCCCCGTCGTCACTTACTACAGGCTTAAAAGATACCGACGCATAAATCCTAGATTCGGTTGATACGATTTGACTTTGAGCAATTTTACCATCACCTGTTCGACTCCAGTTTACATCGATAATAGACCGCGCTCCAATTGATGAACAGTTAAGAGTCACCATTGTCCCGGCCATAACTGGTGATAATGTTTCTGGAATGCACGAAGGTGGATCTGATGGAAAATATTGGAATTTAATAGGTGTTGAACCTTCGCTAATAACACTAAGTTTCACAGGATCCAAGACCTTACATGTGTACACTCCTTCATCGGATCGGCTAGCTTTGATAATAGTTAAAAAGTAAACAATACTTCCGTCTTCTAATTGCCGTACAGCAAGAAACATCCTAGAGTCATCCTCTAAGGCAATTACTGTGTTCCAAGACAAAGTCTGCGTCTGGTTGCCAAGATCTCGAGATATGCGCACCTCATGCTTACTCTGAAGATCTGTTACTTGACAACGTAGTGATAAGATACCAGTTTCTTTTACTGGATTCACTGGTGCTGACACTGACACTGTTGTTTCGGCCAAGATACCGATGGTTAAAGACAACATGGTAACACACAAGATGATTAAGATGGTGACAGTTGAACATGCCATTATTTTATAGATGAAGAACTCCCAACAGATTCTGCAGAAAGTTGATGAGATAGTCCTATAAAGTTCTCTCGCATGGAATGTATTCTATAATCTTCAAGATAGTCCACTGTGAGCAAATTCTAACAAACAATCCAAGTAATGTTACAGGAGTAACAACCGATGATCCAGATCAGCTTGAAACCACTCAGCCACAGTAATACATCAGCAGAATTCTGCTCTGGTGACAATTCAAAGATGCATAAACTTCAAGTTGATATTCAATGTTTCCCCACCGATGAGACGAATCGTATTGTATTCGCTCTTCTTCTATTATAACAATGCATGCATACTGTATATCAAATCTTTCTTAGCGGCATTTTACAGAGAAAACTCAAAAAGCCTGTAAACTCAACAACATGTAGAAGATAACTAAAAGCATGTATGAAGTTGCCTAGTTGTGAAACGCTAATGGAGTGCCTAAGGGCTTTAACAAAATTCTTCAAAGCGTAAATTTATTCCTTTTGCATCTCGCGCCGTGTTTGCTTCCATAATTAATATTCATGCCTTCGATCGGATTCCTTCTGCTGTACGCTCATGCCTATTGTCAAAATTAAAATTCATATTCTAACAAACTCCATGTAACCCATGCAAATGAGCTGTGAAGTGGCGTTAGCTAGTGTTTTTATTCGATGTTGATCGTCATAAATTTCTCCTCTGTGAAGATAGAAAAATAAAATAAATTTAATGTTTGATATTGCTTTTCGATGATGTCTGCAAACTCAGAGTGCTGGTTGATACGCTACACGAATGGGAATTGTGTTTGACAAGCACAATCTTTACTGTTTGTTAACTTAGCCCAGGGCTAAATAAGTTGACAAGATAGACCTAGTTGTATCGGCGATGATAAAAGGTTTGTCAGTGAGTAAAAGTACAAAAATGCACAAGATTTCCAAAGAGAATTCAAAGCTTAATTTCACAATTACCAGTCAAACATGGGTTTGATTATTTGCTCGTTACTGCGAGAGACGCGAGGGAAAACGAACTCGACTTTGCACATCGATATCAAATGTAAAAATAGTTTAAACATTTCATTATTATAATAAACACCAAATGATTAAAACGTACTTTATATTTTTTACTTAAGGCCCGCATTCCTAAACCATTAAGCATACTATTTATCGCGTCTTGGCAAGATATAACAATACAAATCGTCGAAAAGTAAACAATATCAATAATACAAATTTCAACGAGATTTATATTAAAATGTATGAATCGACGCGTGTAAAATAACAATCGTTGTGTCATTTGTTAAGCCTTTCCCCTCAAAACTCTCAACCAGACATTTTACGACCATTTCAAGTTAAAACTTCATCAGAATTCCGCAAACTTCCCTTTTTCCATCAGTACAAACCACAATTCACGGGTCATATTGAAATTTTATTTTCTTATCAAACATATGCTTTTATCAAAGCGTTAAGTATTGAACAATAGTTTATGTCTTTCACGTTTTGCTTGTACGTGACACACAATCTTGTAGACACAGTATAAGATTAATACCCCTCTGGCGATAGATGGTATTCAAATTGTTGGTTATGCTAATCTGGGCGTAAATGTAGATGGTATTGTATATGCATGCGTACTGCGCCAGCTGGTTAACTCTTCCCAACACCACTGGTTTTACGATTTATATACATATGTAAATAAGATCACCGAATATTAATCAAATGTAACTCAAGAACCACTGAACCAATAATGTGTGTTTTATTCCTCTGAACTATTATCGTAAGCTTAACAATTTTAAGAACTATTTTAAATTGTAGAGCTTGCTGAATGTGCTGTATCCGATTTGATAGAGAGGTTTGGTACTTCAAATGTATATGTATTTTCTCTTTTATGTTATAAAAACTACTGATTCAGTGATTATAAATATTATTATAAATCAAAATAAACACGATTGTTTCCGTTGAAAATACCTTTCACGACAATTTTGAATAATGTTTTATAAGCATGATAAGTGAATTTAAAGCAATAATATCAGGTTTTGAAGTTGGTAAAATTTTGGTATACCTCGGGTATTCGCCGGCAGATGGTTATCATGTAGACCCTGAGGAAAGACGTTTTGCATCAATGGATGAATTAACCATGGAACAGGTTTACATCTTCCGGAGATAACAAAAGGAAGATAATTCAGTATCTAAGTCACACAATCAGATTGTGATGCTAACATGATTATATATACAACACGAATGATCATCAGTGGTTGGCCAAGGAGAAGGTGTCTGAATTAAAACAGAAAAATTGGTTGGCTCTTTTTACACCACATGCTACATGTCGTCAATATTTTTAGGAACATGTGAAAGCTTTTAGCAACGGGTTGACAGCTATCAAGATATAGTATTGTCTTTTCTATCTTGCATTCCGGAAACAGTATCACCAGTTATGGCCGGGACAATGGTGACTCCTAATTATTATTTTTTTAGGAGCAAGGACTTGCTCGATATTTTTTAAATTTCAATAACACAAAACAACAAGTAACATGCCATAACGTACAATGTGTTTAGCATTGGGCTGTCCCGTAATCATGGTAATAGATAGTCAGTAGTCAGTAATCAAGTAACCCGGGTCTCTAAATCTCTCTCTACTTCCCGCCAAATTCAGACCAGTATCTGATTTTAAAGAATACAAACATTGAATCTACACACCAAAACTGCACGAAAGATGAATCAGAACATATGTAATATCAGGAACCAGAACATAACAGTAACAGAATGGTCTCATTTCTTGCCACTGGCCAGAAACGCGCAAGAAGCGGTACACGACGTGGTACAATTGGTAGCTGCCCGAGGGATCTCAGTGTATCCGATTCGAACTTCACGTATATTGGCACAATTTATCAGCATTAACTTACTTGTAATATAAATAATAAAGGTCCACAATTATTTCAGTGGTAATAAATGTAATAATCATACACACAACAAAGACATATCCTGTTTTGTCACGTATTATTGTAAGCTCAAATTCAATTTCAACAGATCGAAAATTATCAATGTTAGCCGCCATTTTGGGTCATTAAATGATGACAGGTTTGGTAAGATAAATAAAGGCTCGTTTATTATCATACAATCAAACCTATTTACTAATATTCCAAAACTTACTATTTGTTCCGTAACTAAAAAGAAACTTACCATTATCCCAACTATGTTTAATTGTTATCATTTTTATTATATTAGAAAATGAAATGCATTTTGTCTTTTTGTTTTGTTTGTTTGTTTCTTTTTTTTTTCTTTTTTGCTTAAACGATGACGCTGGGACATAGTTTCCATGTTATAATCATCAGCTTATCAATATTCCGGGGCAATGTTTAACCCCTCATGGTAATACAAAGGACCACCTCTGGATCACCCTATGAGGTTTTCATCCAGCATAAAAAACGCGTTTGCATGCTTACGCCCAAACGCCTTAAGCTAATCGTCGATCCATCCTCTGTGCTCATCTTAGTGATAAGTTTTTACCCAAGCACCTTATCCGGCGATATGGCCGACTATCAAAAAAATCCACACTACCCCTGTGGAAGATTTTGGAAATGTCTTCCACAGGGGGAGTATGTTTTTCAAATGTAATTGGTCAGAGTTAATCATTTTGAAACCCATACTCCCCCTGTACTGTGGCTTTACCTATATCTTCCACAACTGGAGTGAGTATTTCAAATGGAAGTTACCTAATTGTGTATTCTATTCGAAATTGATACGCCCTCTGTGGCAGACTTCACATAAATTTTCCACAGGGGTAGTGTGGATTTTAAATGGAATAGCCCAATACATTTCTGTCACATTTGATGCTATTTTGAGCATATTCAACTTATTTCCGTTTAAAACATGCAACTTCTGTGAAAAACAGAAATATTCTGTAAATAATGCAGAAATATTTTTTTGTTTTTTCGGAAATATTTCTAACATACAAGTTACATTCTAACATATTTCTAACACATTATTTGTGTTCATCTATTGATTGTTGTTCATGTGTAGATGAAGTTGTAATGTAAATTATTTTTATGATGTAGTGTAGGATAATCTCTGTTTCGCGCCTTGAGCGCCATTGATTTGGTGGAGATGTGCGCATTAGGAATTCACATTATTATTATTATTATTATTATTATTATTATTATTATTATTATTATTATTATTATTATTATTATTATTATTATTATTATTATTATTATTATTATTATTATTATTATTATTATTATTATTATTATTATTATTATCATTATTAATATTATTATTATTATTATTATTATTATTATTATTATTATTATTATTATTATTATTATTGTTATTATTATTAGTAACATGCAAGGTACTCTCGATGTTAAAAATATCTTTGGACTGAAATGTTTGAATTTAAAACTAGTTTTGCCATGCAGATGAAACATAACTCAGTCCTTATCCTTTGGCGCAACTGGCAGTACAAGTAAAGAAGTTAGCATTCAACTATGTTTGGAAAAAAGGTAGCTTTCAACTAAGTATGGTAACAAAAGGTAGCTTTCAACTAAGTTTGGTAACAAGGAAAAAAGGTAGCATTCAACTAAGTTTGGTAACAAGGAAAAAAAAATAGCATTCAACTTAGTTTGGTAACAAGGAAAAAAGGTAGCATTCAACTAAGTTTGGTAACAAGGAAAAAAGGTAGCATTCAACTAAGTTTGGAAAAAAGGTAGCTTTCAACTAAGTTTGGTAACAAGGAAAAAAGGTCGCCTTCAACTAAGTTTGGTAACAAGGGAAAAAGTAGCATTCAACTTAGTTTGGTACCAAGGAAAAAAGGTAGCATTCAACTAAGTTTGGTAACAAGGAAAAAAGGTAGCATTCAACTTAGTTTGGTAACAAGGAAAAAAGGTAGCATTCAACTAAGTTTGGTAACAAGGAAAAAAGGTAGCTTTCAACTAAGTTTGGTAACACGGAAAAAGGTTAGCATTCAACTTAGTTTGGTAACAAGGAAAACAAAATTTAATCTTATTTTTATTGAGCTTTTCTTCAACTATAAAACAACCAAATTCGAAGTTAAGATTTGTGTGGATAAAATTCAATTAATGTGTTATTGGTTAAGGTGGTGCTACACCCCCTGATAAATTTTGTGACTAATTTTGCATTTTTCTCAAAAAATAACTAAACACTGGTAACAAAAAATATGTATATTATAGGGGCAAGGAATCCAGTTACTTCACTGAAATTTCATTGATTCAAGACAAGTGGTTCATTATGTTAAGAAATGAGGTGCATTCTAGCTGTACCTCTTTTCTTATCATAAATGACGTACCGCTTGACGCTTGTCTTGAGTCACTGAAATTCCAGTGTAATAACTGGATTTCTTGTCCCTATAATATAGATAAATACACATTTATCAAGGGGTGTAGTACCACCTTGACATGTTTACTTTCTTCTTTCATGATTTCTTTTAATCATTTGTGCATTCAATGTCTTTAAGCATTCTTTAAGCATGTTAAAATCAGATTCTGGTCTGAATGTGGCAAAAAAAAAGAGAGTTAGACAACTGTTTAAAAATTTTTAGCATTTCTATTTCATTAGAGAATAAAAGGCATTCTGTTTTGCTTGTGATGACGCTGGGAAATGGAACTAGTTTCCCACGTTATAATCCCCAGATTAATATGTAGCTATATACGGGGGGCAATGTTTAACCATGGATAGAAGGGCCATCTCTGGGCCACATACGCTTTTCATGCAACATAAAGTGCGAGTGCTTACGCCCAAACGCCTTAAGCTAATCGTAGATTCATCCTTTTCGCTGATCTTTAGTGATACAATTTTTACACCAGCATCTTACACGGGGGTAGGGCTGATCATCACAAATGATCAGGGGGTTCAAGACCACCATAGGTTTCTAGAGTAATTTTTTTTTTTTCATTTTGCTCTTGTAAAATTAATTTAAGATGGGCTATCATTATGGCGTTATAGTGATGTCATATGGTGGATGTTAGTACTTATTTTGCTATCAAGTGCTAAGCGTGTTACTAAAGAATACTTCATTAAAACATTAAGGGTTAATGTATACTTACACAAAGTATCAATTTATATACAATTATACATGACTATACAAAGTCTTTATTTAGATGCATACTTACAGAAAAAGTAACAACTTATATACAATAATATACATGGCTATACAATTTGTAAGCAATTTTATCACAATTGTTTTTACACTTTTATTGTAACAAAAAGAAAAGAGATGTGCTAAAATTGGTGCATTATTATTTTCATCAAACATCAACGAATTACGTGTTGTAAGTGAATAAATGTTACAGTTTAAACATGCAATTTAACTGAATTTACACCCAATTGCTCATAAAAGCGCGTGACTTTCAATGATTTGAAAAGCGAAAAAAAAAAGCAATGGCCCGATGGCTGGAATTGTATATTGCGTATGGGATGGATGTGTTTGGATGATTTCCTTTTTACGACAGCATCGCGTCATGAGACTTCTACACGCATACACACTGTAAAGGTCCGTTCATACTACCACCGCATTTGCGATGCGTTGCTTTGCGATGCCGATATATCGATTACTTTTTGCCGCAAGTCGTCGCATGTCAAGTTAAAATGTATTTAACTTTATTGCGATGTCGCAATACAGTAGATTGCAGTACGTTGCAGTGCGGCAACGCACCGCATCGCAAAGCAACGCAAATGCGGTGGTAGTATGAACGGACCTTAAGGCGCTGTAACAAACTTCTAAGAAACGCGCCCACTACGCGATTATTTCTCGGATGTGGATCCAAATGCCGCGTAGATACGTTCCATTATGGATGGGAGATCGCGTTGATACGCATTGATCAATCCCACTATACTCACCCATTTTAGAGATTTATTAGAAGCCCGATATGCATTCATATAATTGTGATAATTGAGTTATAAATCACAAAGATGTGAACATTAATCTTCCTAATAAATAACTCTAGAAACACTACACGCATTTATTTATAAACATGGTAAACATAACTTTTGCGTTGCTTAGAAAAGTCTGCAGAGATTAAAAAAATGCAAAATCTGTAATCACAGTCAAACGCACGTAACTACATATAGCTCTTTCATAACATTTAAGTACACGCAGAGAAATTTTTACATAACGTTATGAAGTGTAGAACCTCATAACAATTAAGTAAAATTAACCTTAAAACTATGTATTTACCAAACTATGTAAAATTTTAATTAATTTGATTTTATGTGAAAAGTTATCTGTATGCAATGTTTTACGTCATTTTTCTTGTCAACAAGTTAACAATTGATAAAAATGAAGTTGCAAAAAGCCTAAAATTTCATTCTGTAATATCATGTTTCTTTTGTATTGTATTAAAAAACTACTTAAAACTCTGTTTAAAAAGACTGTACATACGTACAAGAGTTCAACAGCGTCAGGTATTTATATACATTAATGGATCCTTTGTACAGTCGGAGTTCTTGAATATGTCGCTTCTGGTTTGATCATATCGTTCGACGTGACTACAACATGTTTAGCGGGTTTTTCAAGTGTCATATAAACTCTGTTCTCATCCACTCTACCATCAAGATCAACGTAAATATCCTCAGTGGCACATGTGTAAATAGGTCTCATTTTCTGTGAGCCTGTTAAGCGGCAAACTCTTACAAGTAATGTTACGCCGATAACAAAAAAGATAAATGCCGAAAAACTGGCGACACTGGTCGCAAGAATCCAATAAAGAACCGGGGAGTTGAATACCGAACACATCTCGTCGCATCTTGATGATATGCTTTCTCCTAACCTAGGGTTATTCAGAGTTCTTAATGTAGGTTCCGATGATGCAAAATTAGGAGATATAAATAACGGTGTGACTCCAGGTAATCCGCCATCTTGGTTTGAAGAAGTAGGTGCTCGGGGTAATACATAAATTGGTCCGACATGGCAAGATTTGACAATTTCAGGAAATGCCTCGCTACTTATCTGACATATGTACATCGATTCTGAATCCTTAAGAGTTGGTCGAAGGTTTAGAACCGAATACGTGACGCCATTTTGTGTAACTTGTTTTGTTTCAGGAACACTTCCGGTGCCGGTTCGAATCCACGTAAGTGATACCAAAGGATTGCCCGCATTCGAACTACAATTAAATGTAATCTCCGAGCCTGCGTAAACAGTTAACTCCTGCGGATGGTTACAAAGTGGAAAACTCTCGTCAGGAAAGAAAGAAATGTCAATGTTTACCGAATCGACAGCTACTTCACTGAGTGTGCCAGCAGTACTTATGACTTTACAACTATAGATACCCTCGTCTTCTCTCGTCGCGTCGATAATCGATAAAAAGTAAACTAACGAGGCATCATCTAGTTGTCTTACGGCTAAAAATACACGATCTTCAACAGAAGAGAGTATATCGTTATTCCACGAGATACGGCTAGTTTTAGATTGTCCACTTAACTGCCTAGAAATCGTCACTTCATATCCGTCTTCGATGTTCCACACTCTGCAATGAACTGACAATATCCCTCCAGTCTTAACGGGGTTAACGGTACTTGTTACTTCGACGATTGTTTCTGCCACAAGTTCCTTAACGATGACCATCCATACAAGTAGTTTGAATGGAAACAGGATGGTCCAAAATCTTGTACAGATATCCATTGTCATAAGCAGGTGGTTTTGTTAAATTGAACACTGTTATGTTGTATGGTTGGTAGCAAGTTTAGGTACCTCACCAAATGCTCACTAAGCTTATTATAGATAGATATGCAATTCACTCACTCACTTTAGACTGTCCGATTGCCTTATGGTTGTATATAGTACCCCGTTAAATTAAGGGCCACGCGATGACAACCAACCGGGCATGCAGGTCCTGATAATTAGTATCGACTCGTTTGAAACCTCAGCAGGGAGATGTCAGTGCTCCCTTCGATGTTTAGCTCTAAGCATCAAGAAATTGTACATCATGTTCGCACCTCACGTAAGATTTCAATTCAAATCAATCGCCTGGTCAGGTGGATAAATACACGCAAATCCCTATAGAGTTAGAAAATCAGTTTGGATGGTCGAAAACTCACTGAGATATGGTCGTCTTTTTTCCCCGTTAGATGACAGGTTTCTCTTACAGCTTCTTACGTTATTCGCTCCTGTTAATACTGTATGATACAAGATGTTATCCCATGAGCCGTGGATGATAAAAATACTCCTCTCCTTCTGTCTGCATGTCCCATATCATATAGGCATATAGATCCAAAAAGTTGAAACTAAATCGTACTGGGTATAAGCTAAAATCATTACGCAGCTTAAACCGATCTTTCAATATACAAATGAGCTCGTCTTTAAAGTTTCGGTTCCTATTTCATTAAGCTTTGTTTAAACTAGATAATTGTAATTAAAGCTTCTCTGATTTCAAACTCATCCGCGCACCACTTTGTCAGTGTGTCATATCAAATCAGAAGTAAAACCAAGAGACGAACTGAAGCCAGAGACATGTAAGGTCAGGTACATCATTTACTAGTTTCCAATTTATTTGAGAAAATAAGAAAAATGATAACTCGCCCTCTGGCTGCTCATTACCGCTACGCATGTTGGGTTTCTCACCGTTCTCCAATTATAGAATATAATTAATTATATTAAACGGGATTGAGTTCGACACGAAGGGTATTGTATTTACTATTGTATGAGGGCATAACATTTTAGTGCAGATTTTAACATTTTGTACTTAACTTGTCTTGTGGGAATAAGGATAAACGCGGCAGATGTAATTGATGTAGATGCAAATACTTCGGCCTTTGAACCAATGGTATGGGAGGATGCTAAAGATTATTTGTCGGATTAAAAATTGTGATGAAGCACGCACTTATGCAAATGAGTTAATGATGTTGATTAATTGAACTACTCCAGTTGAAATCCATACACCCCCTGTGAAAGACATGACTGTTATCTCCCACACAGGGGTTGTAGATTTCAAATGGAGTCACCTATTCAGGTAACCCTATTTGCAATTCAGAAAATTAAGGTCATGTCTTCCATATGTGGTGTAGGGATTTAAACTGAAATGGCCCATTACTCCAATATTATTGTTGAAATCTATAATCGTCAGGAAATCATTAATTGTGGATTAGATGATAACTCCCAATATACCATCAATTAATACGAATTAAAACGAATAGCAAACCATCTGCGTGTTGAATATGTTCCCATTGAAATCACTTGATATACACGTGCTTGCTTGAACATTAATAACATATGCTATACAGATTATACTAAATCACAAAATCAGTCAAATTATCATACTGCATTTAGCATGTTTAGAAATATCTTAATACAGAATAACACAGACACTAAAATTGAATAAAACATCGGTCTCAAAAGAAATAAAAAAGATCATTGAAACACCACAAAGCAAATAAGGATTAAAAAAAGTATTAGAATGGTATATTGTTCTTAAACGGAAAATGAGATTACGAGTGCAATAACAAAACAATTAATTAAGATCTTAATGTATTCCTATACGTCGTATAGTCGCGTTGTACAATAATGTTATCATAGTGTTGTTTAACATTTTGTTTTATTTCTTTTCAAGACGTTGCTTATTTAATATTTGGTATCTGTATTTCTCTGTATTTAGATATTTCTAAACATGCTAACGACAGTATAAGAATTTACTGATTTATTCCTGTTAGTGTACCATCTGCATCTGTTGCATTTTATTGCCTAAATTTGTGCGCATCGTGTAAATCTAGGGCCAAAGTGCTTTGCTGTGATTGGTTGCACATATTGACATAATGTAGATATGGATGTTCGGTTAAATGTTTAGCGCGCGAGGGGAAAGGGAGTGCTTTAAGAGTGCAACCGTTATGCCAACTAGATAGTTAACCAAGTGTTAAGGATTGAATTGTAACATGAGGTGCGTCCATGACATCGTAGTTAATGTAATTAATATCTTTTAGCATCAGGCTTCGGTAGCTTATTTTATCATAGAGGAAATTGATATAAGATTATTATCGCTTAAACTGACCTGAATAAATGCTTAAAGTTACACACACCACATACCTGGATTCTTTTCAGGATCTGTGCACACACCAATACACTCTAAATTTTGCAACGGATAATGTAGTTTTGAACAAATTGTTGAACCGTTTGTTGCACTGTCTTGATGCTACGTACTTTGAATAAACCTGTGTACAGACAGTGCCTATATGACTGTCAATTGTCTTTTGGAAAAGGGCTCGTAATTGGTAAAAGTAATTTCTTGGCTATTTATAGTGTACTAACACATAATTGTCCCGAAAATACAAAAATTAACGCATTATACTTTCGGGACAATGTGTTAGTGCACTAACACATAGTTGCCCGAAAATACATGGTGTATTTTGTATAAAGAGCAAAGAAATTGTCTTCTAACAATTACGAGCCCTTTACCAAAAAAGACTAATTTTGACACATATGGCCATTTAATGGTTATTATATCATATAAGCAGTCTGCATGTACACATGTTTATTCAAAGTACGTATAACATTAAGAGAGTGCAACAAACAGTTCAACCATTTGTTCACAACTACATTAACCGTTGCAAAATCTAGAATGTATGGAAGCATCCAGGCGCATGGCTCTGTATATGAGACACACCACAGATATTGGAACACATGTGGGCACAATATAATAAACTCATAAAATAATAGTAATGAAATTAATTAGATGATTAAACGCAAGTGTGAAACTCATGCTGATCGTATATTTATTTCATACTTGGTAAAATGTATTTAATTTATCAGAATCTTTTAAGGTTAGCAATTATTTCAAACTGTTGCGATTTGCTTGTTCATACCATCTTGCAAATGGTAGTGCGCTTTGGCAAAAGTTGCATTGATCATTTCATAGCCAGTGTGTTGAAGAATTCAAATATCACAGGTTTTACTTTTATAGGTCCGGTGGTTCTTGAGTTATGTTGCAGAGATGGCTGAAACAAACACTTGCATAACGTACACAACTCATTAACAACAATAAATCAAGTAAGATTTCAAAGTATATTATTTGTAGAATGAACTTTTGCAAAAATCAAAGTGTCATTTTTCAATAATATTGATTTTTTTTCTACCATTTGATTTGTTTATTACCATGACAAACGAACAATGTTTTACATTGTTTAATGCTTTGTTGTATTATATTTTATTTCAATTAAACCAAAAAAAATCTCTACATTATGACTACATGTATTCGGTACACCTCTTACATTGATTTTTCCGCGCCGATAATTTCCTTATTGAAGTATAACACCACAATGAGAATAACATATGAATGTAATGATTTTCATCTTTTTAATCATGATACCAGGTGATTTATCTGTCTCCATATTCACCTCCATCAGAGAGATCTCATATCGTCAACCTGTTACGATAATTGCTTAAGTCATTTTTTGTGGTTCAAGCATGTGACATAAAAATCACCATTATTATTTCTGATTATTCCTTTAATTTGTCTCATTATCATTTGTTCTTGTGCAAACATTAGTGAATAAATATGTTTAAATACATGCTTGTAATTTATTCTCAAAATTACAAAAAATGACTTAGGCAATTATCGTAGCAGGCTGACGATATGTGACATGATATTATATATGTGTTGTACGTGCTTAAACCACCATAAGTACTGATCATACTGATGAATTATTCTCTGTATAATACCACAATAAACCTCATTTACGAAATTGGATTTTCTTTGAAACACAAAATACACAAAAGAAATATGAAATACGCCGTATTTTGCACACCGCAGTGCCAAGCACGCTTTAACAAATTGCTTCAGTGGTGTGTTTATGACAGCCTTACCGTACAGATGGGACCTAATGCCTATTAACTAATTATACATACGCCTTTTTAACAGGAGCGCCACCCCTTAAGAGGTGTTAAATTTCCAGATTGTATCCCTGCTTTGGTATCTTTTAAATTGGTCCTACCTGCATTTAATGCATGCACTCTCGTCTAATCGCATATCATTTTAGATATTGGGCCAACACTTTCTAATCGGGTTTCTCTTGTATCATTCATACACATACATCCATGGCGCAGGTCGTGTGTACTTCAAAATCGAAACAGAATTTTGCTAAATACAGACGCTAACAAAACCATCTGCTGGGAAAGATATGTTACATTTTCATATCTGTGTAACTAAACACGCTGCGCTTTGGAATCAATATCGATACAGCTCTTCTCTAATCACCAAGTAGATGAATTTATTCAGATGTTGGAGTAAACTGTGCGCCGGGATCTGTTTACCAGGAAATGTAAACAACAGAGAAGACTGTTTGAAAAATTGAAATAGTTATTCATTTGAACAGCTAACTAGCTCGAGGTGGATATATGTTGCTCTGGTTTCCAATTATACCGTTGGATTGAATGTAATTGGTGGACCTTTCTTCTTTGTTTTGATGTAACTAACTCAAGCTAATGCAAGCTTTGAATTCGGCAATTAGTGTGTTTTGATTAATTCGCGGAGTAATGAATATGATGTAAGGTGGATAATTTGCAGAGGACACCGATTATACAATGGAATTAAAAACGATTACGATGTTATCGACAAGAACAATGCTTAATTGTATAATGTTGTTTTACCACTTCCAGCGGACGCTTTGTGAAATCAACGTTGTGGCGGCTGTTAAGGGTGCTCCTATAAAAAGGGGTGAAGTACTTGCTTATCTTTGCCATGTGGAGAATCCCCAACCAGATTCTGAATACAGCGTCAAGATATCTCGAGTAGTAGACTCTTCCCTTAAACCTCAAATACTGTCTTACGACGGAGGCACATTTACCAATGTGGATGATCGTATATTTGTAGCGCTTCGACAACAATCCGATGGATCGACTAGTTATCTGTTATCGATTACAAATGTCGATTTTGATGATCAAGGCCGATATATATGTACTGTAGAGTCTCATAATCGAGATGAAGACGATTATGAACAAATTGCTGACGTAAGCATTCAATATTTTCCAAGTGACAATAACTTGGAATGTTCGCCCAAAGAATCAATTACAGTTTTTGAAGGAGCACCGTTTTTCGCAACTTGTAGCACCGATATCGGGAACCCTCCTGTTGAGATTACATGGACGAAATCAGGTGTAAATGTAATAGCTTCAACTTTTAATTCAAATTATACTGTATTTTCTACATTAAATGTTACCACATCTTTAGAAGATAATGGTGCATTTTATATATGTAAGTTTACAAGCTCAGCATTTCCGCATGCGAGCAGCAAACACTGTATAGTCGGTCCGTTGAACGTTATACCTGTTTATAGATCGACCAGCCCCGAGCCTTCATTAATACAAACCACGGAAGGGAATACGAAATCCGTAGGCCATGTAAAATGTGACTCGTGCTCTACACATCCGTCAACATTATACTGGATTGCTGGGGGAGTTGCATCAGGAATCGTCGCTCTTATTTTATTTATTGGGGATATTTTGCTAATAATTAAGCTGAAAAAACTACGCGGTGCTTGGGGTGATTATAAAACATACTCTCTTGCACCCTCCGTAGCAGAGACTAACTATATGTATCTACCCAGATCATCTCCCCTGGAGGGTAACCGAATGTATATGACATTAGAAAGAACGGATCCTCAACAGTCGAACTATCACTATAGTGAGGAGATATATAGGCCGCCTACGCCAATTCATTATGCTATTTCACCGACTAATGAGACATATACGGAATCCCATGTTTAATATGAAATATATTTATAATTCTAACTATGGGGCAAAATGTATCAAATTATGTATTCTTTTTCGAACAAATTAATAAGTATAAATATTCAGATGAATGCAATAGCTGCTCTTTGTCGCTGGAATTTCTATATATCTGCTACCAAGATCCTACAATCAAAGACTAGTTTGCGTCTGGCATCAGGGCAATGACGCGGAGTGATTGGTTACTGACCTGCGCAGTATGGCATTTTCGGTCCAGTTGACAGGACGTCATACGCAAACTAGTCTTTTTAATTTGATCTGGAATTATAAAGTGTGGGCTTGCTTCTACATGTTATACATGCCCAGAAAAAAAAGGTTCTGAAATATGCCCTCTATCGTTCTGTAAAAACCAAAAAGTTCTATAAAGGCCAAAAATGGTTCGCAAAGGGTTAAATGACACTTTAACCTGAGAGGGTTCTTTCAGTGTAAACATGGTAAAGAACTTTTTTCTTGTAGGGGACAAAAATGGTTCTTTGGCTCTCTCAGTTTAAAGAACCTTTTTTTCTTGTAGAGGACAAAAAGGTTGACTTCCAAGAACTTCTTTCTTGCAGAGGACAAAAAGGATTCTTGAAGGTCTTTAGTACCTTTCTTCAATGTTCTTTCTGAGAGCAAACAATTCTTATAATAAAAAGGAAACCGTTTTAATGTTTTGAAGTCCAAAATCTCAGTCATCCAGAATTAAAGATGAAGATGCTCAATAAACTTGAGTAAGGTTTTATCTGTTGACAAATAAAGACCCATAGTGCCCCGGACCAAGATCTCGTATGTTCTTTGGGCATTAAAATAAATCATGGTTATGAAACCTCATTATTATCTCCACGAGAATTCACCTTTTCGGTGAATCCCATAATCCTTTTCGTTTGGACCCTGATGTTATTATGCCGATGCGCACATCGTTGCTGCGCACCTCACGACGGAACGATGTGCACTTCGGCGTAACACAGGTGACGATATCAGGGTTTCAAATAAGCAAAGGCTTATGGGATTTACCAAAAAGGCGAATTATTCTAGGAACCACTGACGCATAAATGTCCTTTGATGAAGTGTATGACTTTTTTTTCATGTCAAATAATGCAAAAAGCAGCCATTACAGACACAAATCTGTTACATTTGCAAAACAAAATGCAATGCACAATATCAACGGTTTTGCCTTCGGACAAGTATGAAGCACACCCACATACACACCCTTTATTTGCATATGAATACCAGTCGTGAAAACCATATTAGCAATAAAGTATAATATTTCTCTAAAAGCGACTGATTTTCCATACGTTGTTTAATTTTTGTATTACAAATAATTATTGCAAAGCCACAACATATTTTAGTTAATATTAATTTGAAAGAAAGCATTTTTATATCGAAACACAAGAGTATCATTTCATAATTGTATTATAGCGAAGTGTAATTAGATTATAGATACATAAAATACAGAACTATACCGTGATTCTGCAAACGTAACTACAATATTGGTTCAAAATTACTAGCTTTGGATGAATTTAACTCTCTTCACGAGGGTGTCGACTGCAGACGACATGTTTTTAAAAAAAATCAAAAATTCAAAAATTTCAGAAAAGTACATTTTCATGACTATAATTGGAATCAGCATGAAAATTGCATTAAAATGAGTACAAACAAGCATAGTATTGGTTCAGTAATTCTTAAGATAGCTCTTGATATTTTGAGAAAATATTTCAAAACTTGAATTTTTTCCGTTGATGAAGCTCATGGCTAGCATGCAGAGCATTAAGCATACACTAACCGATTGTATTTTATATTGTTTTTCAAGTTTTGAGCTATTTTATTTGAGATCCACATTCCCTTTGCGGAAGATTTTGCTAATGTCGTCTACAGATGGAGTACGGATTTTAAATAGAATGGATAATTGGGTAACTTCTATTTGAAATACTCTAGTTGTGGAAGATATAGCCATATAAAGGCCGCCAAAAATTCTACTTAAAAAACATACTCCCTCTGTGGAAGACTTTTCTTAAAATGTCCACAGAGGGATGACAAATTTCACATGGAATAGTCCATTACTACATGTATGAATATGATGTGTTTTTATATGACTTGTACATATTTTGTAGTTTGAATGATGAAATAATAAATATCATATAGATATCCTGAAATGGGTATTCTTGTCAAGAGTACTGCATTATTTGAAGTACGATTTTCAAAAGAAAAATCCATATCGGCTTACATGTCTACTGGCATTCCAATGCGCATGTTGACCGTGATATTAAAGTGGTACTACACCCCCTGATAAATTTTTTGACTAATTTTGCATTTTCTCAAAAAATAACTATATACTGGTAACAAAAGTTATGTATATTATAGGGAGGGGGGGGGACGGCAAGAAATCCAATAATTACTTCACTGAAATTTCAGTGATTCAAGGCAAGTGGTTTATTATACGAGGGCCATTCAAAAAGTTCTACCTCCATAACCACATATCGGTTATCTTACATGACAGGATATTGAAAGTACTCATGATTATTATTTGTTGAAAATGTGATTTTTGGTTGTTTTAACTTATGAACCAATTAATATGACTTGAACCAGCAAGTGCTCACCCGATCGAATTCAACAACCTATGGAAAAGGGTCGATATGAAGGTTATTCTGAACATGCATCGACTTTATTGTGCAAAAGACGTGATACCCTGTAAAACTGTACTATCTGCAGGCATTAGATATTGATTAAATTATTTGAAGGACAATAAACTTAATAAATTTAATAATTTTTAGAAATAAATCTGTAATGATTTCTACATAGATGTTAAAAACCTTTTTAATCAAAATTTGACATTCTTTTTAAACCGTTTTCGACGTACCAAATCTATATTCACTTTAACCAACACATCCTAACAACCAAAAATCACATTTTAATCAAATACCTTTTATTTTATAGCCAAGATATAAGAGTATAACCATGGGTAATTTCAATATCCTGCCACGTAATATAACAGAGATGTGATGATGGAGGTAGAACTTTTTGAATGATCCTCGTATGTATGCTAAGAAATGAGGTACATTCTAGCGGTACCTCTTTTCTTATCATAAATAACGTACCGCTTGTCTTGAGTCACTGAAATTCTAGTGTAGTAACTGGATTCCTTGCCCCTATACATAACTTTTGTTGCCGGTGTGTTATTATTTTTTGAGAAAAATGCAAGAATAGTCACAGATTTATCAAGGGGTGTAGTACCATCTTAATGTCAAACTTATACAATTGCGCACCTTTTAAGCCATAACCCCCAGACCTACCAGTACACACCCCACACCCATGCACCCCTACACCTTAAATATACCATGCACGCTGTCCAACGTACTTTTTGTTGATGCAGCAAAAGTTATAGTAATGCTATCTTACCAGCAACTGGAGACACGCGCAATAATAATCATGTCACCAAATGCGCAATTATGTATTTCTATTTTTAATCATTTTTTTAAAATTATTTTTTATTATTATCTATTTATTTATCTATTTACTTATTTACCGTATTTATTTATTTATTTATTTATCTATCTATCTATTTATCAATTTACCTTTTTATTTATTTACTTCTTTATTTGCTTTACAAATAAAATTCGTTTTATTTCGTATCAAATTCGTCATGCTTGTAAGACAACAGATTTATTTATTTATCAAGAATAAAATGAAATATCATATTAAAATTTAGTACAACTTAAGCATTGTTGATGTTTACAACAGGAAATCCCTTTGTTATATGAAAATATGTGGAATATACAGGGTTAACATAATACAATGAAATATCATAGATCATGTGCATGACATGTTGAGAAGCATTTTATTCTGATCATTGTTTGTCGTCACATTCTAAATTGAAAACAAAAGTTATTTGAGGCTGTGCAATATGTTTTACATATCACATGGAATAGGAGACGTGATCAATAACGTTGGAATTCTACATGGGTGAATATTAAACCACCTCATCGCAGTCAGCTATATAGATTGACGTGCGAATATGTTTACTCTCAGGACATGTTGTAGCATGCATATTGAAATAATAGCAGTCGCTGGCTGTCGGTGTCTCGTGATTTATGACATGATATAGAGTCATAATTCATGTATTATTTCACTTTTATACAATAATATCAAGCCAAATTATTTTCCTTCATGTCTTCCTTCCTTCCCTCATAAAGTGCAGACTTTACGGTAAAAGACATACCACGCATGATAAACATGCGTTTTTATGCGTACAAGTTGAGAAAAAAATAGTTTAAAACATATATCTAATATAAAAAGTTAAATTTTTACTGTTATTAAAGGAGTATTTCGTGATCCTAGCATCCTCTATTTATGTCATTTTTCATTAGATATCCACGAAAAAACCTATTCCCAAAATTTCAGTTGATTACGATTTTGCGTTCGCGAGTTATGCAAGATTATGTGTATTACACTGCTCCATAGACAATGCGTTGTAATTTCGTTCTGGTGCACCAGAACGAAATTCAAATTTGACGATATCTTTGCTAAACGAATTAATCTGCAAGAGATATTTTGTACATAAACATTATGTAGCCACAGGTTTCCAGTGATATAAAAATCTCAACTTTTTTTGAGAAAAGTGGGGGGATGAGGCTGTGGATCACGAAATGCCCCTTTAAAGCACTTCAGGCTTAGTCTTTTACGTGGTATTTTAGTACACCACTGGGCATTATAATTATGCAAAAAGTAGAAGTCCGAGTAAAATTGAGGGCGTCGCTGTGAAGCAAATCACATATTATGGCTTTAAGTACTTCGCTCTGTAGGGTATAATTATCAGAGACATGAAAATTTTCCTGTCTTAATTTCATCTTTTCCTTCTTCACTTCTTTACAATATCATCATCATCATGGTCACGCTCATGACGATGATGATGATTACAACCTCGTCATCGTCATCATCATCAGCATCATCATCATCATCATTAACATCATCATTATCATCATCATCATCATCATCATCATCATCATCATCATCATCATCAACGTCGTTAGCAGCATCATCATCATCATTAACATCATCATCATCATCATCATCATCATCATCATCATCATCATCATCATCATCATCATCATCATCATCATCAACGTCGTTAACATCAACATCAATTCATCACCACTATCACATTAAGATGAAATGGTCCGAATGGACAATTTCATCTAGTGTCAATCATCTATTTGCAAAATTAACACATTCACCAATCTGAAAAAAAGATGATAGGACAAGTTAAAATTAACCTGCCACAAAAAGTTTGACGATAGAAATGCTCTAAAAAGATCACCAATTAGATTAATTGAAATTCGCTGATTGATGGCATTTTTATTTTTTGGCATCTGTCATCTACATGGTGCTACTTGCTTCATAATATTCTTGTATACGTGGAAGAGGGAAAATGAAAATATAAAAGGGAAATGTTCCACGTTTTGTGTTTTTAATTATTTCAATGGATTTTGCATTCTTTGTATATTTTGGCAGTAAGGAACAGGTTGATGTACTCTAAATAAATATTACTCAATGTTGAGTAAAAAGTGAACAGAGTAACAAAATGAGTGAATAAAACTCAATGTTGATTAAATTGTACTCAAATTGAGTAAACATTTAAGGGCTCTGGTATGATTGCTTGGGCAGAGACTTTTGTGGGACATGAGAGCACATCAGACATATCGAATTGTATTCGGAATACGAAGAATGTCTTTCTGATATCATATAATTTTGATTTTTTTTTAATTCGCGATATAATACATATTTTATGATATGTGCTAAGGCCTAAAGTGTATGTAGTTGGGATGAAAAGCCGACGATCAATTGAAAATATTTACCTTTTGTATTGAAGATATGGATTTTTCCCAAAAAATAAAAAAAGGTCTTTTGAGAGAAAAATGTATACTTTCAATATGAAAGGTTAAAATTTCCAATTGATCGTCGGCTTTTCATCAAAGCTACATACACTTTAAGTATTATCATTAGATTTATAAAGTTTACTTCAAGGACATGTTATATATCAAAAATTTTAAAAATATCAAATTTTAATAATATGTCATAACATTTGTATTATATCGCGAATTTCAAACAATCAAAAATTCCTATGTCTGATGTGCTATCATGTCCCACAAAAAAAAAATCGGTACGAATAGGGTGCAAAGTTGATAGACTTGAGTCCAGTTCTCGTTTACGATGTTTAGGGTTAGCAATAGCAATGCCCCAGCAAACACAAAACGTTTTCGACATCATTCGCAAAAGGTTATAAAAGGTTGTCAGAAAACGTTTAAATGTCGGGTTATATAAAGGGTACATTAATGGTATAAAACGTTTTCATTGCATTAAATAACATTTGTTGGTAATTTACTGCACAGCAAACACAAATGTTTTACAGAAAACATTTAAATGTCGGGTTATATAAAGGGTATAAAACGTTTTAATAACATTCCAAAAACATTCTGGAAAACTTGGTGCAAAACATTCTAAACAGAATGTTATTTTGGGGTTGAAAAAATATTTTGCATAAAATGTTTGCCCAAAATATTTACAATAACGTTTTTAAAATGTTTTCACGACCTTTATATAACCCGACATTTAAATGTTATTAAAACGTTTTGTAAAAAACATTTTAAAAACATTTCTATGTTTACTGGGTGCAAATATTTAAACATAATGTTATTTAAGTATTTACAAAAAAAAAAAAAAAAAATGTTTGCAAAAATAGTTTACAATGACATTTCGAAAACATTTTAAAAATATTGTTGTAGTGTGTTTTCATACAAAACGTTTTAAAACGATTTCATGACCTTTATATAACCCGACATTTTAATGTTATTAAAACGTTTTTACCTAAACCAAAACCCAAAATATAACTTGTTTAAAACGTTTTAAAAACGTTTTTGTGTTTGCTGGGGCACCATAGCAATTCGCCGTAGAAGTGACGTAATAATCGGATTAACTACCAGAGCAATAGATGAATACAATGTAGTTCAGGGCGATATATTCAAAATTGTATTCATCTATTGCTATGGTAGTTAATCCGATTAATTACGTCACTTCTACGTCGAATAGATGAATACAATATATCGCCATGGACTACAAGCAGGTTGTACTCCTCCCCTGTGTCTGTCTGAGGTGCGAGTAATCAGCATGATATAAATATTGTGTTGAGAAAAGTCAATAGTCCCGTCAAGTGAAACTTTGGGGACGTGATATTAATAACTTACATTCAAATAATTGAACATTGTGATACCTTCGTGATTTAGGACGTTATGGAGACGCCTCGTCTACCTTTCCACCAATAACGCCCTCTATTTTGTTTTCGGATAACACATTGATCAACCATTTTCACAGAAGATAACGCTACACAAGAGGGCGTTTTTACAGTATCCCAACTCTTCTATGGGGGAGCATGTCGAGATTAATTGAGAGGTTGCAAATTCTTACGCCAATGCTTATTTTATTCAAAATTACTATGTGAGTTGTTCTCAACACAGGCGATAGGCATGGCAATACGTGTTAAATACTGAATAAAATTCAGTCATGATTTTCAAACTGTAAATAGTATGAGTTGGCATACTATTTACACACAAAATGTCACAAACGTTCATGCCTAAATGTCATAAGCATTATCTGAGTAAGAATAAAAGAAATAGTAACAATAAAAATGACAAACTATGCCAGTTTTAACTTAAGGCTACATGCTCTTTTTGGTTGAAATTTTTGGCGGGAAATAATCCCGCACAATATTAAAGTAATCTTCCACAACTAAATATCATAGTCAGGAAATTAATGATGCATCTGGTAGCTTAGATCATAACTTTCATATACTTTAGTTGCAATTATCTCAGAAAATTCTTGATTTGTTTTTACAGAGTCTTGAATGGACGAGGTTTATGATCAAAAAACGTCACTCGGTGTATTTTGAAATTCGAGGCCATAACTCTTCTCAAATTAGCCCCAAATCATAATTTATTATATACACGTGTAGCAAACACCAATGGGAATAATTGGACGTTGTTTGCGGAGCCTAAATTTGATTTGATTTTATTTCAAAATATTTCTAGTGTGAGAATTTTGACCTGTCAATCCCTTTTCGGATTTCGCATCCGAATTCATTAAAATGTGATATATTGAATTAATAATGAGTACGCTTACCTTTCTGCAACACTTCCCGGTACCATTGCGCATCTGGTGACAGCCAATATTTTGGCTGAAAACAGTCCCTTCCTATCATTTTTGAACAAAATATTCCTCGAAATCACGTACATGACACGTATATATTGGGACAGCGAGGAAATGAAGAGAGCCATTTACGGTGGGGTAGGCTATTGGAAGCTATTATGGTACCAGGCATGTCAAGCAGATGCATACATAAGGGCGGTATATTCAAATGCTATTGTCTGGATCATTGAGTATCGATCGCGCAAGTAGGCTTATACACGTAGATGTGTGTTGTCGCTCCCCTGGTTTTGACATAAATTACAAGGACGTCTTGAATGACCCAGCGTTTTTATTATAGTTATTAGAAAATTAATCGTCGTTTATTACGAGTCCTAAGAGTCATACCAGTTCAATTCATCAAAATTAATTTGTATTAAATGAAAAACAAACAGACAACTAGAGTCCAATGTCTTACTATGACTGTATTACTACCAAAATCTGCTTTTCAATACACTAGAAACGTGTTGATATGTATATCTTTGAAAATCGTCAGACATTAACCACAGGTACCGCCGTGCCACAGTGGCATCGTTCACTGTTCAGCATAGAACCCTGGTGTAAATTTTAGTATTTTTTGTTCTTTTTACTAATACGCTGTGCCGTTTTTCAAACACGCCCCTGAATGAAACTCATGGGCAAGTACCCTTAAATGATACTGTGTTCACTGATAAATGTCAATTATACAATGTACAAGCATACAGGAACCAGTATAAAGCTCCAAACACTTCAAGAACTTTTGGGCAGACGAAATTCATTACACCAAACCCTTTGGACGTTTGCCTCCCGGGTTTGCCTCACTTGTTGTACTTGCTATTGACAATTCAATGTTACATCAGTAAACAAACCCCGGGTTTTAAACAATGCTTGACACAAGAGCAACATTATCATTTTGAATCTTTTTGGTGACAAAGGTTTCTGAAGATAATTGGCCCTTTTGTATTTTTAACTGAACTGTCACAAACACTAGACCAAAATAACATTGTTGCTTTAATATTATTTGCAGCATGATCTTTTGAACTTCAATAGAAGTAAGTTAAATGATGTAAACCAATGTATATATCAAAGTATATAGAAAACTACTTCGGGTCGAATATAGAAGATTCGGGTGTCATGAACGTCACCAGAATAATGTTTTACTTTAATAATAACACTGTGTTCACTGATACTAAACTTGGGGCAGACGTGTAAATTCATTACATCAAGCACTTTGGAATTTTCCTCGCTTGGTATACTTGCTATAGACAATAATGTTACATCAGTAAACAAACCACTGCAGACTTTTACATGCATGGAACTAGAGCAAAAATGCAAAAATTAAAGTTCTCTTGTTCATGTTGTTGGTCACAAATGTTTCCGAAGAATGTCCCTTTTGTATATTTAACTGCATGGACTGTCACATAAACTAGACAAAAATAACATTATTGTTGCTTATTATTTATTCTCCTGGTTAAATAAAGCAAACCAAAATATATCAAAGTAGAAAACATTATATAAACGGGTCAAAGAAGGTTCCAAATGTCATAAACGTTAACAGAAGTAAGAATACAAATGACCTATAGTAAGAATAAAAATGAGAAAATAGGATAATTTTTACTTTAATAATACTGTGTTCACTGATAAATACCAAATTATACATACAAGCAAGCAGGAACCTTTTGACAGGAGAACTTTTGGGCAGATGAAATTCATTACACCAAACCCTTTGGAAATTTCCTCTCTTGGTGTACTTGCTATCAACAATTCAATGTTACATCAGCAAAACAAACCCCGGGTTGTACACCATACATGAAACTAGAACAAAAGTAAGTTAACATTTTGCCTCTTGTTGTTCAAAAACGTTTCCGAAGAATGTCTCTTTTGTATAAACTGGACTGTCACAAAAACTAGCCCAAAATAACATTGTTACTTATTATTAACGTTATCTTTTGTACTTTAATAGAAGTAAGTTAAATTAAGTATACCAAAATATATCAAAGTAGAAACCATTATAATAAACAGGTCGAAGAAGGTTCCAAATGTCATAAATGTTAACAGAAGTAAGAATACAAATGACAAAGTAAGAATAAAAAGTACAAACCAAGATAATTTTTACTTTAATAATACAGTGTTCACTGATGAAGACCAAATATACATTATACTAGCAAACACGAACCAGTTTAAAGCCCCAAACACTTCAGAGAAATTTGGGGCAGACATAATGCACAACAGGGATCGCGTATAGGCTGTATCAAAATGATTGGTACCTATCAATTTTGATATTCCGAGGCATTGGATACTCCCAGCAAACACAAAACGTTTTCGACATTATTCGCAAAAGGTTAGAAAAGCTTGCCAAAAAACGTTTAAATGTCGGGTTTTATAAAGGGTATATAAAGGATATAAAACATTTGTATAACATTCAAGAATATTTTATAATAACTTACTACAAATATTCTAACATAATGTTATTTAACTGTTGACAAAATATTTCGCAAAAATGTTTTGCAAAAATTAATTTACAATAACATTTTTATAACATTTTAGGGTCACTAATGAAAAAACGGGAATTCGTATAAAAACGCATGAAATCGCCATGTTTGAAAATTGCCTCAAAATTGGGCAACATTTTGTAACTATACAAAATTTTTAGTAAATATTTGTAAAATCTGCCAAAACTGGTAAAATCGGCTCAACAAGTGTAAAATCAGAGGAATATTAAAAAAAAATACTCACATTATTGTTTGGGTAAAATCACAAATATTTATCGACCGCACACGAAAAAGAAAAGAAAAGAAAAGACAAATCAAAATAAAAAACAATGAAAAATATTTGAAAAATAAAAAAAGGACTGATATAGCGATTTCCCTTTTCTTTTTCTTTTTTGGCTAGTTCTTGCTCCATTATTATTAAATCAGAAAAACGCAAACAGTTTCTATCTTGCAATGGATGTGCAACTTCATGATGAAAGTCTATTTACCCACATTTTCCACACACGTGTCAATTGTCTTGTACTTATACAATATTTACTAATGCAGTAACTACCCCTTACAAAGAATAAGCTATAGACACTGCACTTGCATGTCAATGCGATATTTCTGAAAATAAAATGGTTGAAAGACATTTCTCCAATTTAGCGAATTTACAGATTTATGCTTTGGTTCTCGACGGATCTCAGAAAATCCCATAATTCGCAGCTCTGTTTAATTCAAGAACACAATAATCCCCCATAATTACATTCCCTCATTTCATATATTGAGTGTTAGTTTTGGTTTTAGTTTTGGTCACGTGGTTTCCTATTATCCTGCCTAAGCTCTTGATTATTGATATCTTTGTTTGTACCCTTTGTTAGAAACATACAATTTGAGCAAGGAGTTCGGTTTTCATTTCAGTTTCTTATAATTATAATGGTGTGAAGAAGATTATCACTTGGTTTGAGGTTACCTGATCTATATAAGTATACAAAAGAAATGTTTAAATTTCGCAGTGCAATATTCACGAGCAGAGAAATCGAGCACGTCAATCTACATTGAAAAACGTGATTTAGAAAATCCAATAAGCCAAAGAGCGTGTAAGCACCGCCCGCTGTGATATCCGAAATAATTATGTTAGCACAATATAGCCTTGTTCACACAGTCGGATTTAAGTCACTTAATACCGGTAATAAGTCACTTATATCCGACGGTGTGAACACGACTTTTGCCATTATAATACCCTATATGTCCTCCCAGCACAATAGTGTTATGATTGCGGACCAGATCTGCTCTACTTTTTAATCCCTTGATTTTTGGTTTCTGAACAGAAGAGAAACCAAAACTTATAATTTGAAATGAGGGATTGTATAAAAAATAATTCTGCACACTAACCATGATAACACACTAAATCAAGCAGGCGTTATCTGCCAATGAGTGCATGCAAGCAGTATCACCGACCGATGTCACCATAATCGACGATGTGCCGATGCAGTAAAAATGTTGCTACAAAAATGTGAAGAAGAACCTATTGCTCTGCAGTGACGTCATCACAGGGCAATCGTCGCAACCTTTTCCCTCCCGTGAAATATCAGGGAAATAGTAGCAATACTTTATGTCATGTGATATATATAGCATCCACCAATCAAATGGTAGGAATTATTTTGTTATGCAAAATATTAATAGAAGTGAATATTACCTTAAATGCCATACATAATTTGGTAAATATTTTACTTAACCCTAGAACTACTGAGCCATATTTTGTAACATGAACTGCGAAGGGGGGGTTGCAGCCCTCTAATTTGCAATTATAAACGATATCAGAATGGTCGACTGCAGCTCATATATACCGTTATATCTGGTATCATATCGTATAGCTATGGTATGATACCAAAATAAGTACAGGCATTCGTCACATAATGTCGTTATGATGTCATAATGTGAGGGTGCCATGTAAATTTTGGAAATTCTGGCTATGCACAAAAGTATAGGCAAATTTGATTTTCGGCTAAAAATTCTATGAACATGTGATTTTCACCGAATTTTCTCCCAAATATAAAAGGCAGTGACTATTTCAACCTAACTAACAAGTAAAAAGTTAGTGACTCTTTAAATAATTTTACAAGAGTGAAATAAAAATCATGGATGTTATGGTAGAAACCGTCCCCATGGTTATCTTTGTTGTATGATGTTTTATGGCTACATAACGCTATGTACCATCACATCGCTTTACTTTGTATTTAGCCTTAAGGGTTGGGGTATGAACGCTTGGACAGTATTTATTGTGGGACATTAGAGCACATCAGACACATCGAATTGCATTCTGAATACGAAGCATGTCCTTCTGATATCAAATAATTTTGATTTTTTGAAATTCGCAATGTATAAAATACACATTTTATGGCAAATGATTAAAAATTGATATTTTTGATATTTAACAGTACTCGAAGTAAACTTTATAAATCTGATGATTTATACTTAAAGTGAATGTAGGTGGGATGAAAAGCCGACGATCAATTGAAAATTTCGACCTTTCGTATTGAAGATATGGATTTTTTTCCCAAAACACCAAAAAAAAAAAAAGGTCTTTTTGGGAAAAAATCCATATCTTCAATATGAAAGGTCAAAATTTTCAATTGATCGTCGGCTTTTCCTCCCAGCTACATACACTTTAAGAATATGTCATTAGATTTATAAAATTTACTTCGAGGACTGTTATATATCAAAAATGTGAAAAATATAAAATTTTAATAATTTGTCATAAGATTTGTATTATAGCGTGAATTTCAAAAAATGAAAAAACTTGATATCAGAAAGACATTCTTCGTATTCAGAATGCAATTCGATTTGTCTGATGTGCTCTCATGTCCCACAAAAAATACTGTCGAAACGCTCAAAACGCTCATTCCAGATCCCTTAAAGGGTACTACACCCCTGGCCAATTTTTGCATTTTTCTCAAAAATGATAGCGCATTGGTTACAAGTAAGATATGTATATTATAGGGGCAAGGACTACAACTACTGCACTGAAAATTTTATTTCAGCACAGACAACAGTTGTGGAGTTACAGTCAAAAATGAGGAAAACCAATATTTGATCAATAAATCAATAACTACTTGTCTTGAATCACTGAAATTCCAGTGTAGTAACTGGATTCCTTGCCCCTATAATATTCATAATTTTTGTTACCAGTGTTTTATTAGTTTTTGAGAAAAATCCAAAAATAGTCACAAATTTATCAAGGGGTGTAGTACCACCTTAAGAGCCACGTCAATTTTATTGTTATTTTCAGGCAAGAATGGCACTGGTGTCCAATTAGAATTTACACCCGCCCTTGACTAATATGTGTCAGCATTTATGAGACAATTAATTAGTGCATTGTTTCTATAAAGTATTATAGTGTTCGAAATTAATCTTTAATGGTCATTCTGTACCTTGGGTTTATAATCTAAGGGCCCTCATCTATTTTTACATTCCTGAATTCAAATAGTAAAATTTTGAAGTTATACTTAACTAGGGTCCATATTTTACATTTTTGTGACACATTGCACGATGTTGTAAGACTTCAGACTCGCAAAACAACAACAGGTAATTGCTATAGATTGCTGGCATTGAGTTAGACTATGCCATAGTCGAATTTTGATTAAAAAATATGTTATTATTAATCATGATGAACGCATTCCGTTGAACTCAAAATTATACTGATATTTATTAGAATTAAAGTGTTCAATAGTAAAATGGTCATAAAGAGTTTATATAATTAGATGATTAGTGACAATAAAAGTTATATTGAATGTAACATATCTTGCATAATTATAATTGCTCACTTAATATTGAGCAAATTTGATTTTGGAATCTACCAGTTTATTGATCGCGAAAGCCCGAGTAAAAAATCCGACTATGTACTTTGACTTTTAAGCAGAACTTTACCCCGGGACTTTGGTCTCTAAAACACACTGTCAAGGTAGTAAGACGCGCTAAATGTACGTCCATACACACCACTGAGAGTTTAACTTTCGCGCCAGATCAAACGTGCCGCAAATTCCATAGATTGCTGTGTACGATGTAGTTAATGGTAATTGCACGTGCCCGGAGGATTTAAACCATAGCGAGATCTGGGCGACCAATCACAAGCCAGATCCATTTAAAGATGCATTACGTCATGGCCAATTTTAGAGTCCCGTGTTCACATTTTAACCGCAAGTCAAAGTATAAGTAGTCCATTTGGGAATTTAACAAACAGAGGGAGTAGGGTGACTGAAAATATCAGATGTGAAAATCTATCAATTGCACACAAATTAATACAAATCAGGGTTTTATGCTTAAATGTAATAGCCAGAGTATGCAAAATGGTCAAGTGGACTTGCGTACTTCGACACAATTTCAAATAAAAAAAAGGTCATCATTCTTAGCTTAGTAGATCTGTGTTTGTCCACTCTCATTACACAATCTACTCCATGACGTATAAGAATCAGACAATCAAAACCATGCAGCTGCAATTATTCAGAATGTTATTTGAATGAAACTCTTATATATATTTCCCAATTAGCTACAAGCTCTTTGTTTCTGAAGTCTAATATTAAAGAGCAAAAATTAACCATTGTTTTTCTGAGGCAATCATTAAATTATGCATTACTTGGCAAAAAACTATGTATTTCCATTCTTAACACCCATACTGTTCTTTGTTGTACCAATGCATAGCTATAAGTCTTTCCTATCAAGAACAATCATTTACGACGTCATAATGTGAGTGTTTAAAATTCAGACCATTTTTTCTTCTTCGCGAAGGTGTTTAACCCCTCTTCACGACAGCTATAAGTCTTTCCTATTCAGAAATATAATTTACGGGGATGGATAAATGGCGAGTTAAGTGACGGTAAGTTATGGGCGAGTTACTGTTAGACCATTGGGCGAGTTACTGTTAGACCATTGGGCGAGTTACTGTTAGACCATTAGGCGAGTTAATGTACGGTTAGACCATTGGGCGAGTTTCTGTTAGACCATTGGGTGAGTTACAGTTAGACCAATGGGCGAGTTACTGTTAGACCATTGGATGAGTTACTGTTAGGCCAATTGGGATGGGTTAAGGTGTGGTGGGTAGGATAGAGCGTGGGAGTTGAGTTAAGGTAATTTTGGGGTCATTCAGGGTCATCTGCGGTCAAATCACTATAGATTGTCGCAGGTTTATGAAATTTGGTGGGAACGAACATTGAAGCGAGACAAAAAAATGTTCAAGGTCATTTTGGGACCATCAAGCAAGGCCAAATCGCCATAGATCGTTGTATGTTCATGGAATTTGGTGGGAATGATTACAGAACAAAGACAAGAAATGGCATGGTCATTTTGGGGCCATTCCAATTATATGACTAAACTAAGCATCAGAACTCTATCAAAAAAACAAAAATTACTTTGTTTTGTCCTCTTTTAATTTTAACCCAAACAAGAAGGCAAAACGAAGAAAATTACTATTTCATTCCAGCACCTATACAATGTGTGTGTTAGCTCGCCGATTATCTTATTATCATGAATATTGGCGTAGTTCCACACAGCTAGGACGAACAAACAAGACGTAAGACTAATAGCGATATATGCACACAGTTTATACGTCACTGATTCAATGATTCATTAATGCATGTAATATGTCTAGCCACCACTAGATCAGTGAACTCTGAATAAAACTGGAGATCTCTGGTTTTATTACAAAAACTTAACTTTTACTGTAATTAAAGCTCTTCCAGATTAGTCACATACTGTACACCATTGAGTATTACAATCATGCAAAAAGTAGAAATTTAACTTTAAAAAAATGTTCCTATTTGTAAATTTAAATTACAAACTAATTTCGCCAAATAGTCTAACCATAACTCGCCAAATGGTCTAACTGTAACTCGCCAATTGGTCTAACAGTAACTCGCCCAATGGTCTAACAGTAACTCGCCCATTGGTCTAACAGTACAGTAACTCGCCCATTGGTCTAAAAGTAACTCGCCCATTGGTCTAACATTAACTCGCCAATTGGTCTAACAGTAACTCGCCCAATGGTCTAACAGTAACTCACCCTTAACTTGCCGCCACATAACTCGCCAACTAACCATTCCCTAATTTACGACGTCATAATGTGAGTGTTTTTTTTTATAACATCCAGACCATTCTTTTCTTCTTCGCGAAATGCGATTTTCACATGGTGCTGTTGATGATCCCATCGTGGCTTTAGTCATGTGGGTGTTTAACTCTCTTCACGCGGGAAACTTGAACTTTTTCCGTTGAAGCCCATGGCGCTTGGCCCGCACGCAGAACATTAACCCCTCTTCACGAGGGTGTCAGCTGCAGATAAGAAGTTTCAAATTTTCTTTAAAAATGCATTTTCATGAACATATTTGGAATAAGCATGAAAATGCATTAAAACGAGTACAAACAAGCCTAACATTTATTTACTGGTTCTTTAGATAGCTCTTGATATTTTGAGCAAATCTCTCTTTTTTCTGTTGAACATTGTTGAAGCCTATGGCTATAGCACGCAAAACATTTTATTTCAGCGTTTTAGAGCACCTAGTTGAACACCATCATAAGGGTTTGGTTAGTAAGAGAAGGGTTATCGTACGGTAGTTGTATGTAGCATCAAAGTCCCATTGACTCACTTAGCATACATTTTACACGAAACTGGGGTAAAGCACTTTACGTGATGCAGTACGTCTCTAAAGAATGCTTTAACCAATAAATTGTCTACAGGGTTTTATTCCCACTTCGCATTAAAATTCTCGTAGTGGATGGTAAATTATGATGTTTAGTGAAAATGTTTGAGTCTCTTGTTTTAAAGATTGGTAATTCCATTTAATATCAATGTGCGAGAAACGTATTTATAAATGTCAATGTATTTATTACAGCGAACACCCAACTCTATATATGTGATGCAACAAGCAAAATCAGTCGGAACTCGGAAATATTTCCTCTTGTTTTGGAAACTTTAATTGCTGATATCTTTGGATCTGGTTGTTCAATTTCAATGGGGTTTTCTGCAAAATGCAGCTTTGTAAATGCTTATGACTATCCTATGAGAAACAGAAAATTAAATATTTCTGAATTCCGACTGATTTCGCTTGATCGCATCAAATTATGTTTTTCTCGTCGACTTCACTCGATGCGTTGTTTTATGTATTTATTTTTTATAGCAGTATAAACATGCTGTTTGGCCCCCCGATTTGAAATATCTTGTATATCTCTTTTTAATGTACAGATGGTTTTTTTTAAAGCAGAAAGAAACACCTGTACATATTCCCACAAACCCCTACAGGGAACAAAACAACAACAGACAAATCTTAGTAAATGCTATAGATTGTTAGTATTGAGTCCGTCTTACTTACTTCAACACAATATCGGAGCATCCCTTATTTCAAACACTGCTTCAAGTATAGAATTTAATATCAAAACAAGTTTGAAAATAAATGTTTAAAAAAGTCATCATTCTTAGCTTGTCAGATCCGTGTTCGTCCATCTCATTACACAATCTACTCCATGACGTATAAGAATCAGACAATAAAAACCATGCAGCCGGAATTATTCAGAATGTTATTTGAATGAAACTCTTATTATATTTCCCCATTAGCTACAAGCTTTGAGCTACAAGAAGGAGTACAATTTTCGTCATTTTGGTGTGTAAAACAAATATGAAAGAAAATGACATTTATAAAGCAAATAATGACGGCACTTATCCAGGGAGTACTTAAACAGATAGTAATAAAAGTCTGCAGTGTTTTTATACTCATGGGTTTAATGTGCGAATCGTTTTTCTTGAAGCAACGAGCACCAATTGCTTGCCTGTCAAATCTGATTTGTCGAGAGACATGTATGCCCCAGAAGTTGCTGCAGATGATGCATCAAGCTTATGTTCTAATTTCTCGTATATTGCATCCGTTCTAGCGACAGGAGATCTGGGTCTTGGCCTATTTTGAATAAATTGTTGATGCCGTCGAAATGTTTTCAGTTTTATCCATATACAAAACGTTACAATGAAGAATATGACAGCGGTAATGCCGGTCGTAAGAGTACATATTATCCAAAACAATGTTTCCGAATTGGGCGAGGTAAGAGAACATTGATGTGAACAGTCACGTGATCTGCTAATTGGATCTTCATTCGGCATACCAGTTGTTATTACTGCTCCGTTCGGTCTCTTGGATGGTTTATATCCTGTGTCCGATGATGGGTTACGTAGCACCTTCATAGGGCCAATATGACATGTTTGGGATTTTGCAGGAAACGCCAAACTTGTTGCCGTACATGAAATTAATGCTTTGTCATCTGCTTGCGAAACCCGCATGCTTAGAATAGCACTGACAGTATTTTGTTCTTTATTCATTGTTACAACATTTGAAGTAATTGTTCTACCCATACGAGTCCATGTTAACGAAACCATTGGGTTCCCAATCTCGGAAGTGCAGTTCAACAATACCGATTCTCCTTCTGTTAATATTAACGCTTTATTGGCTACACAATCCGGAGCAACACGTGGAAAATACTGGACAATTATATGAACAGTAGAGTTACTAAGCAATCCTTCATCCTTTTTCGAAACAACTTTACAAGAATAACTCCCTTCATCTTCCCTAGTTACGTCTGTGATTGTTAACAGGTAAACAATAGATCCACTAACATCATTCCGAGTTGCAAGATAAACGCGATCATCAACTGATTGTAGTACATCATCATTCCATGATATCCTCTCCTTCCTCCTGCAAGAGTTCTTCGCGAGAATGTCACTTCGCCTTCATCTGTATTAAGTCCCCATATCTCGCAATGAATTGAGAGCATGTCTCCTTCTCTTACAGGGCTGGTTAAGGATCTCGCTGATATGCGTAGAGACGATGCACATGATATAATTTGCAGAAAAAGTAAAAGTTTTACTCCCTCCATTCTTTTATCCATATCAACACGTGCTCAATCGGATATTGTTGGTAACGCAACTAGCTAATTTCCTATTTAAGAGGAAGATTATAGCTTAAAAAGTATCTCGTTGCAATGCAGTCTCTAAGCAATAATCAGCCCCGCATGCAGAACTTTCACCATTACAAGAGAGAATATTACAGCACCATGTCTCATCGGTGGCTCCATTCGGCACTTTACTATCTTCAGTAAGCGAGTTAAATCTTGCGCAGGACGCCGATCGAAACAAAGTACTATTTGCAGCAGATAAATCGATTCCGTTGGCAAACACATTTCTTATGAAGCAAATCAAGTCACTCAGTTCAAGTTAACCGATTGCATAAACCTATCAAATAATCGTTGTTTGCTGAATTTCAAGTTTCTCTGAATTAACATATTTTCTCTCAATAGTAAAATCAAATCATCAGGTTTAATAAAAAGATATTGAAAAGTTTATGAAATATACAGACATGAAATTTAATAACTTGACTATATTTGACCATGCAGAAGTTTAAATACAGCATGTTATTACAATCGAAGGAAAGCGGAGAGCCTCTTCGTTTTTATTTGCTAAGAGCGCTGATGGGTGAAATTTGCCGAGTGTACTATTGTGGATTTTAATAAAATGCATGCTATATATACACTAAAAACCGTATCATTGATCAGAAACATGATTGCATTTTGTTTTATTTTAGTCCATACAAAATACAGAAACTATACACAAGAAACAGTAATTCTATTTTATATACTGTGATATTAGTCTTTGTTTCTGAAGTCTAATATTAAAGAGCCGCAATTAACTATTGTTTTACTGAGGCAATCTTTGGGTATTAGTCTATAATTAAATTATGCCTTACTTGGCAAAAAACTATGCATTTCCACTCTTAACACCCATACTGTTCTTTTTTGTACCAATACACAGCTTTGAGTATAATCTATCCAGAAATATCATTATGACGTCATGATGCGAGTGTACCATCTTTATAAAATCCATTCCATTTTTCTTCTTCGCGAAATGCGATTTTCACATGGTGCTCTTGATGATCCCATCGTGGCTCCAGTGATGTGGGTGTTTAATCTCTCTTCACGCGGGTGTGAAGCATACGAAAATGTTTGTTAAAAAGTTAAAAAAAATTTAGATTTACAAAGTTTCCTGACCATTATTTTGAATCAGCATGAAAAATGTATTAAAATGAGTACAAACAAGCCCAGTTTTGGTTCAGTGGTTCTTAAGATAGCTCTTGATATTTTGAGCAAATATCTCAAAACTTGGACTTATTCTGTTAAAGCCTTTGACGTTAGCACACAAAACATTTTATTTTAGCGTTTTAGAGCACCTAGTCGAACACTGTCATAAGGGTTTGGTTAGTAAGAGAAGGGTTATCGTACGGTAGTTGCATATAGCATCGTAGTCCCATTGACTCACTTAGCATACATTTTACACGAAACTGGGGTAAAGCACTTTACGTGATGCAGTACGTCTCTAAAGAATGCTTTAACCAATAAATTGTCTACAGGGTTTTATTCCCACTTCGCATTGAAATTCTTCTAGTGGTGGGTAAATTATGATGTTTAGTGAAAATGTTGGAGTCTCTTGTTTTAAAGATGGGTAATTCCATTTAATATCAATGTGCGTGAAACGTAAATGTCAATGTATTTATTACGGCGAACACCCAACTCTATATTATGCTATTATCGTCTCGTTCATTCGATGCGATGTTTAATGTATTTATTTTCTGCAATACAAACATTTTGTTTGAAATACCTTGTATAGCTTTTTTTAATATCTCTTCTTAACTCTGTATAATTGAATGATTAATTATAGTCATATGCTGTTTTTTTAGCATTATTTATTTTTCAACTTATATAGCCTATATACATGACTTGTCGAGCTTATACTTATTTAATTTAAGGTTGTCACAATTGCATTGAGTTTTTGTTGTGTAACTGTTGCTTTAGCCTTACTATAATAGTTTTTGTTGTGTAACTGTTGCTTTAGCCTTACTACAATTATAGTTTTTGTTGTGTAACTGTTGCTTTATCCTTACTACAATAGTTTTTGTTGTGTAACTGTTGCTTTACAGTGGCTTTAGCCTTACTACACTAGTTTTTGTTGTGTAACTGTTGCTTTAGCCTTACTACAATAGTTTTTGTTGTGTAACTGTTGTCTTTGTACAACTGACTGTATATTGAGTTATCGACTTCAAGAGTTCAATAATTGTCGATGCGAAATTTTCGAAATTGCATTCATCGGTGACCTTAAACAATGTCACATTTGAAGCATGCATTTATTTACCCTTCCCCTGATATAAATCTGCAGAAAACAGCTATAGTCGATTTGGCTTATGGAGACAGTGACGTCAGTACTTTGTCAAAATTACTTCGTGCATGTACAGATGCACCGCTGTTTATCGCGCCAATTACCTGCGTTAAGGTTATTGATTATTTTAAACCGTTGTGATTTGGTAGTTCACAGCATCTTACGAATGGTAGTGAGCTTTTGCAAAAACTGCATTGCTCAATTCATAGCGAGCGTATAGAAGAATTAAAATATCACAGATATACTTTTATAGCTGCTGCGGTTCTTGAGTTACGTTGTAAAGAGGGCTGAAACAACAACACTTTTGTAAAACGTACATAACTCATTAACAACAATAAATTAAGCAAGTTTGCAAAGTATACGATTTGTAGAATGAACTTTTGCAAAACAACAAGGTGTTAATTTTCAATAATATATTGATCTAGATAATGAAAATCGATTTTAGGTTGCTTCGACCAACAATACCTCGTCTACCCTTAACGCGTTCGATTTAATACTACGCCTATAGCAAGCCATAGGGCCCATTACGTATTGCGGCAACGCGTTGCTTTCGAAAGCAACGCGTTGCTTTCAATAAGCAACGTGTTGTTAAATCAGCCAATAGAAAGGGAGCTTTTGGCAACGCGTTGCCTTCGAAAACAACGCGTTGCTTCCAAAGCAATGCGTTGTTTTCATTGCTCAACTCACTAGGTCGGCAACGCGTTGTTTAGGTTGGCCAATCATCTCAACGCTTTCAAGAGCTGTTGTTTCTAATGATTAATAGTTGTATGTAACATACATTGATCTGCATCATCATCTGTAAGCGGAGAGAATATTTTAGGATCACTGCCTTCATCACTTAATGGACATTTAATAAGTATACATGTTCAGTACGTGTGGAAAAATAAAGCATTGCCATTTGAACAGCACCAGTCATGTTTTCATGTTTAACCCAGGTATACCCCATGTAGTAAATACTAGTATATGTAATATGCTGTGTAGTTGACGGAGAGGAAGGTCACTCCAACCATGCTCCAACGGGTCACTATACACGCAATCGCTGTATGTATATAAGGCGAAGTGGCGAAGGTCAAGCCATTGTCCGTTGTTGTTTTTATCTTGGATCATAGGCCCGGTTATGAATATGTTATGATGTACATGTAGTACATAGACTTAAAATCACTGATATAATTATCAATATCCCTACCATGCGTGTGTTCCAATTAACATAGGCCTATGCATAAATTTAGGATTTTATTATTATTATTATTAAATTAAAATAATAATTTACACATGTCACTTGTATGACCCACCCTAGGACCCCCGGGGGATGTGCGTCATGGTTGGGTCATTTACCAACCAATTAGTGACGCAGGGTACGGTCATTTACTCAATATGTGCGTCACAACATACCCCGAGGGGTGCGTCAGTGTCAATCACTTTACCTAGGTGCGTCAATGGTTAGGTGCATCAGTGTCAGTCAAAATACCTAAATGGTGAGTCAAATTTGCGTCATGAGGACAGTCATAATCCTTAACATGTGCGTCACAATTTTGACGAGGGGCTCAGTCATTGTCGGCAAATGTCCGTCATTGTTTAGACGCACATGTGGGTCATGGTATAGTTAAATCCGACGCACCTTTGTAAAGTGACTCACCACCCCGGGGGTCATGGGGTGGGTCATACAAGTGACACATGCTTTCTGTATTCATTGTTTCCCTTATACTAATAGTATAAGGGAAACAATGAATACAGAAAGCATAGAAACCACGTGGTATCATCGACGACCGAGTCTTCTATAAGATTCGCTGTGATTGGTGCTCTTTGCAACACGCTCTAAAATGAAAGCAACGCGTTGCTTTTGGCATCTTTACATACTGCAGTTACTGTCCGTTTTCCTATACACAATACACAGTGCTCTTACCATTGACGCGTGACCTCTACAAATAGCCTACGTTAAAAGTATGGGGATTTGCCTAGTTAACGTCGCTGTGTGAAAAATAACCGGCCAATATTAAAAGTACCGGTACTATTCTAAAGTTCTAGAAAATATAGTTTTGTAACATGTCCTAAATTTTTAGCTAATTTAGATGTTTGGAAATATGCGTACTTTGGTGTTTTAGTGTATGTTATAGGTAATAGTACATTGCCTAGTTAACGTCGCTGTGTGAAAAATAACCGGCCAATATTAAAAGTACTCTTCTAAAATTCTAGAAAATATAGTTTTGTAACATGTCCTAAATTTTTAGCTAATTTAGATGTTTGGAAATATGCGTACTTTGGTGTTTTAGGAAGGATATGTAAACGACAGATAACACCAAAAATATGAAGAAATTATTTCCAAACCGTGTTAAGTCTGCAAACCACCATGCTTCTCATTTTCAAGAACGCTGGTTAACAATAAGCACGTATTGTCTCATTTCGTAAACAAAGACCACACAGAATTGTTCTCTAGCGCTCGCTTTATAATCGTTCACCCAACTGAAACTATAATCCCAGCGCATTGCTCCACTGTACGTGTAAAGCAGAAACATATGTTGTGTGTATTTAACCAGAGAAGATATGATTTAATCAGTTGAGCTGTTTTCAATGAGTGTTATCTTGGTTTAATAGCTTTTAATGGGGTTTAAGTCCTGCAAAGGTCGAGGTGAATTCTACTGTAGACATGACTGCATCATGAAACAACGCGTTGCTTTGGAAAGCATCGCGTTGCCAAAAGCTTTGTTCCTATTGGCTGGTTTAACAACGCGTTGTTTATTGAAAGCAACGCGTTGCCGCAATACGTAATGGGCCCAATAGCTTGCTATATTATACGCCCACTGGAGCACGCAATGAAGTCACTGCCCCGAGGATATGAACAGGGCAGATATCATGTAATTTTTATTGCCATATCTCAAAAAATAACAAATATTAGACAAAATCGCTTGGGGGGGGGGGTGAGGAACAATTTAGGGCTAGCTCTGCACACAGACAATCGGCTGTTTCAGGTGTAATCCATACACCCTCTATAGAAGACATTAACCTTAATCTTCCACACAGGGAGTGTGATGTTCAAATGTGGTTACCTGCCAGGGTGACTCCATTTAAAATCTGCACCATAGGGGATGTGACTGCAATAGCCTAATATACTCTCCGAGAGCGAAAAAATGCCTGATTTTAGTCTTCTTCTTACCATGCTTACCGGTAGAAGTAGAAGAAAATCAGGCATTTTGTCTGATTTCTTACTTGAAAGGGGGGAAGTGCGAAGGGGAATCCTCCAAATCAAAATGCTATATAAAACGGCTGTTTTATGTATTTGTCTCTAAAGTATATACGTATCCTCGCGTAACGTACTTTTGATCATATTCGTTAATCACTACAACTTGTCATTTCAATATGTAACTAATTTGGTATTCAAACATTGATGTAACAGCGTTCGTGATTGATCGAGAGCCGAGCATAAACAACGTTAATGCCGGCCCGGTGGCCCGGATGCATGATCACGGGAAAGGAAGATGAAGGAAAATCAAATTTTTGTTCACGGCAGTGAACATTTCCCCCACTTGAACCCATATCTCATATGCACAGTTTATCCCTTACATACACTGCAGTGGCGTACCGTGGCCGCCCCAACCCCGGGGGGCTGAAGAAAATTCAATTTTGCCGCCCCTTCCTCAACAGCCCGAAAAGGTTGACCCAATTTTTTTCTCGGTCGTTTGAAAAAGTGAAGAGCAAAAAAAAAAAAAAAAAAAACGCTTTCAAGCGGAAGCGCCCAAAAAGCACCACATTTCGATGTATAGTACCATTTTTTTTAAATTTGCCGCCCTTTTTTGTTTACTAATTCATTTTACCGCCCCTTCGTTTTTGCCGCCCCTATCAATATTAATTGAATTTCAATAAGCCTATGATAGTGATAATGAGTTTCTTGCTGGATGGAGAGTTATATAGCCAGAGGATGTAGGAGTCATTATGCCTCAAATCACTAATTTATTGTAAAATCAGTGCAGAGCAGGTTAGATATGAAAATGGAAGAACAAATTTCTATACACCTGATCCGTGAACTGTGTCTTTTTGAAAGACTCTTCTTGTTTAAAATAATGTTTTATAATTTTTTTATTATTTTGATGCAATAAGAACCACAAAGTGTTCTGGAATATATGAACGGCGCAAGCGGCCCCTCGGGCATAAACAACCGTTTAGTCATGAAAATATATGAATGAATCCCTAAGTTATGGCGATTTGGGATGTCTGCTGTGATCACCCTTATCAGGTCTCTTGAACAAAACTGCTATTGGTTAAAAATCAAGCAAAAACAATCACACCATTGCTCTTCAAAATGAGTTGCAGAAACATGTTTTATTATCATAGAAATGATAACATAATACATTACAAACATTACAAGGTATTGTTAAACATAGAGTAAATCCGGATTATGTCTGCTAAATTTATATAAAGGTTGATGTGCAGATTGACAGCTTCGTCCCACCACCTTCGTTCACCCCATCACAATTGATCACAATCACAGTTGGTATCTGGAGAATTCTCGGTTACTCCTTCATGTAATTATACACGAAATTAGGGTTAGGGTTAGGATTAGGGTTATAGGGTTAGGGTTAGGGTTAGGATTAGGGTTAGGGTTATGGTTAGGGTTATGGTTAGGATTTCAGTTAGTGTTAGGATTAGCTTACACGAAATAATTACATGAAGGATCGACCGAATTCTCACTATTTCATAGCCCCGGTAACATTTTAGGATATATAAAACGGAATTCTATTTCAGGAATATCAGTGAAAATAAGAAAATTAGATTTCCACTGTTGCCATGCAAAGGTCTCTATTGTTGATGGGGTAAAGTGTGGGGTGTGTCTGTGGGGGTGTATTTGGGTAGGGGGCGATGCGTGAAAGGATAAGGCTGTCGACCGGGTCACCTACCTTTGAATAACAAAATGATGGGGATGTTCTTATAATCTAGGTAAACAAACAAACAAATAATCTTTTAACAACGAAGTTTAGCCTCAAGTTTATTTCACTAAAATTAATACAAGAATCGATCATATTAAAACATTAGATAACACGGTTCTTGCTTTATGGACATAATTTAAAATGACCGAGGTTTCCAAGATTGGGAACTCAACAAATAGTTTGGCCCGTAAGTCAGTTTTTAGTCGTTACAAACAACCATGTCAGTTCGTTTGCGTTAATAAAGTAACATCATAACATAAACACACAGACATCATCAAATTATACATCATATGCACGTGTATCTCAAAAATGTTACTATGATACTTTTTGTCAAGAAGAAAAGCGATATTGACAACATTTTGCCGTTTGTGGTTTGTATATCATGATGTCGGCCAAGTTATATATATTTTTTTCTTTTTTGTGTGATTTAGAGTTTAGTTTTTAAGGTGATAGTCAATTTACTAGGGCATGATGCCAAAATTCACCGAATTGTCCAATGTCTATACAGGGTGTTCCTGGAAGAACTGTATTGTAGGGAACTGATTTTTAAAGGTATTTCAAAGCATAAGCCTGGTATCTAAACGTAACTACATGAACTAACCGATGTGGTTGAGGAATAGTCAGCTATCACATACTTTTTGTAATTTTGGCAATTGACCACTCCGTTTTTTTAAGAAAATAATTTACGAAACTACCTCATTTCCAATCCTTTCCACGGAGTCAAATATCTATCAATAGAGAGCTTGCGGAATGAAGTTACTTTAACTTTAACTTTAACGTCTAGAGGATTATAGAGGATTATGTATTCAAAACCACTCTGCCATTAAAGCCGCTTGAAGTTAAAGTTAACGCGAGAATCTATAGTGTGCCGTAAATTATGATGAAATACGTCATACTTTAGAACAATAGTTTGCCTATTTCCTCATAGACTACATAATTACCACTTATGTATTATCTAGTTAATATACCAATTATTGGAAATCTAATTTGGTTTGGGTAAAAAACATGCTACATGTTGATGAAAATTACTGATTGAATTCAATCAAAATAAATTTTGTTCCAAACGTCACACTTGATATATAATTTTGTGTGTGCTCATGACGTACACCAAATCAGCTTGCGGAACCAAGTTTTGGCTTGACTTCAACACCAAGGGATTAATTTCCCGTAAAATGGTCTGGTTTTACTTGAGCCAGCAGTGTACGATACTTCTGGAAGAGTAAAGCAGGTGCATAACATTTTTATATATAACATGTCATAGGTTGTGTCTGGTAAGAGAGAGAGAGAGGGGGTAGGGAGGAGGAGAGGGAGGGCATTGGAAGCGGACAGGGAGGTGTTTTGCTGGTAGCCGGGGGGGCTCCCCGTGGGACATCTTCTCTTCCTTCTTGACCCTTCCCTTTTGGATGCAGGCCACGCCCTCCTAACAGAAAAACCCTGACAAAATCACTGGGGAGGGGGAAACAGGAGTGCGAGTGGGTAATTATAGGGGGGTCAAGTTTGAGAGAGCGAGTACAGATAGAGGGGAAGGAGGGGAAAATAAGGAGAATGTAGGGAAGGGGAAACAGGAGGGGAAGGGGGAGAGAGATTCAGAAGGAGGGGAAAGAAATAAAGAATATGTATTTCATTAGGCTTTGCGAAGTAAATTGGAATATGGAATTGACAAAGCTGACGAGCCTTTATTAAATAATATTATATATATATAGGCCTATAACTATCGTAAGAATATTAATTGAAACGTATAGGGCCTAGCTAGTTTCAAAATAATATGATAAGGAGATTAACGCTGGGTCCCGACATAATCCATGTTGAGTGGTATCGCGAGTTCATTCATGTTTACTCAAACGAAGCTCTTAAGGTAGAGTCTTTTGTCTTGAAGTGGGACTAATAACCACTTGACTAAACAAAAGAGAGACATTTGGATGTAATTTTGGTAACAAGCTCTTACACATGCCCTTCTTTTGAACGCACATTGATACACATGTCCCGAGTTTAAGCAACAAGACGCTGTTGGTACAGAAACCAATCTGACGTTCGCGTTGAAGTGAATTTGAGCAAGAAATCGAATCGATATTTTTGAAGTTGCCGTTAAAGTTCCAGTAACTTCATTCCGCAAACTCTCTAATGACAATAGACACCTCATGCGCTGATGATGCGCAGTGATTAGCACAACGAATATATATCATCATCGATTGCTATTTGAATCCATGGAAAAGTTTGAAAACCGGCGAGGGAGTTTCGTACAATTCTTAAATTGCAAGAACGGTGTGGTCAATTATCAAAATTCAAAAAGTATGTGATAGCTGATTTAATCCAATCCTTAACCACACCAGTTTAGTTGTGGCGTTAGAATACCCAAACCCAAAACAGTTTTCGACGATACGGTACGTCTTTCAGGGACTGTACATTAAGCCACAGACAATTCAAGAGATACTGATCACACATCGTTATAGATACGGAAAAATGGACCAACTGCGAATTTCTCTACCTCACAAAATCTTCGGATGTATATGCTCAAATGCAATGGGTTAAAATAAACCTATCGTATTGTGTAATAACTGTTTTATATCGGGTAAAGAAAAGAGAACCCTTATATGTGATGCGATCAAGCAAAATCAGTTGGAACTCGGATATATTAAATTTTCAGCTTCTTATAGGATAGTAAAAAGCATTTACAAATCTGGATTTTGCAGAAACCCCATTGAGACTGAACAACCAGTTGCAAAGATATGCGCAATTAAAGAGTTTCCAAAACAATAGAAAACAAAAGGAAATATTTCCTTTGTTTGGCTATATCTCAAAATCAATATTTCCGAGTTCCGACTGATTTAGCTTGATCGCATCACACATACTTTATATTTTTCCTTGGCTTATATCAGATATATTGTTGAGATACATGCTGTATTGGGCTAGTCCAACTGAAATCCATAACCCCCATGGAAGAGATGAAGTCAATTTTCCACACAATGTAGATTTCAAATGGAGTCACCCATTCAGGTAGCCACAATTGAAATTCACACTCTCTCTGTTGGAGATTAATGTCATGTCTTCCATAGGGGTGTATGGATTTCAAATGAAACTAGTGGCAAATGGTGGTCATAGACCACAAACCTAGCTGGGGCATGTTGGTGTTTTGGAGGTATCTGACCCCTGCAAAATGTTTCAAAAATGTTCCCCTGGTCATGAGGTTTGTTGTCACCGAGTTTGAGTCCTATACGACTTACAGATGCCCAGAAAGTTAAATTTTACGATTTGACCCAGATGACCTTTGACCTGAGCTCTGTACAGCATTCCAAAGTGTTCCCCTGGTCAGTAAATTTGTTATCACAGAGTTTGAGCCCTGTACCCCTTACAGATGTCCAGAAAATGCATTTCTAAAATTTGACCTCTGCATGACCTTTGCCCTGACCCCTTCAAACTGTTCCCATGTTCATGAGATTAGTTGTCACTGAGTTTGAGCCCCATAACCCATACAGATATCCAGAAAATGAAATTATATGATTTGACCCCAGTTAACCTTTGACATGACCCCTGCAAAGTGTTCCAAAATATTCCCCTGGTCATTAAGTTTGTTGTCACAGAGTTTGAGCACTGTACACCTTACAGATGTCCAGAAAATGCATTTCTAAAATTTGACCTCTGCATGACCTTTGACCTGACCCTGTAAAATGTTCCCCTGGTCATGAGATTTGTTGTTACTGAGTGTGAGCCCCACACCCCTTACAGATATCGAGATAAGGCAAAATAGATTTTACCCCCTTAATGACCTTTGACTCCAATTCTGTGTGCAAGGTATGGGCACTGGGTAAAGCCAATGCACATGTGTAAGTGATGTCATTGTGCTATGTAATATGTGGCAGAAGAAGCATTTTGTAGGTATTTGATTATATACCGGTAATGCCCCCTTAATGACCTTTGACCCCAATTCTGTTTGCACCCTATGGGCATTGGATATAGCCGATACATATGTGCAAGTTACGTAATTGTAGGGTGTAACATGTAGGAGGAGAAGCATTTTGAAATTAATTGCCAGAAAGAAAGAAAGAAAGAAAGAAGAAAGATCCGATAGCAAAACAGTACCTAGCTCGGGGGGTTGAAAACCCCCAGCTAGGTAATACCCATTACATACATAGCAGTACAATTACACATAATTTCACTGCACTGATGACGGTGCAACTACATATTGGTCCTTATTCTCCACATCAACAATAACGGCAGCCTTTTGCAAACAGTTCCTTTGTAACTCCATATATGTTTTGTTATTATTCCGTTTATATTCTAACTTTTCATATGTATCATCTGAAGGATATCGTGTAACAAAAGTGGAAATTGTTTGCTCCTCAAGGGATGCGTGTCTGTAAAGCTTCACTGAAAATATAACAATGATTATTAACAGTGTGAGTGCTGAAATACCTGCTAAAATTGTGGCTAGAATCCAATAGAATACCGGTCCATCAAGAGCTGAGCAACGATTCAAACACGCCGTTTGAAGCGATTCCGTTGGTATTATATTATTTTTATTATTAGAGCGTTTTGTAGTATCGATAATTACCTGGGTAGGAATTTTTGGTGCAGTTTGAACTACGTGGCCATTTTGTGTCACAACCAATGGTCCAACATGACAACTTTTGCTCTGAAAAGGAAACGCAACACTGGTGATTTCACATAAAAACATAGCACCGTTGTCGTGGATAGTTGGTTGAAAACGTAACACAGATACCACTGTTTGGTTATGAACCTCCTGTAATGGAATCAGTACATCATTTGATCCAGTACGCTTCCATTTAACATTCACTGTAGGGTTTCCCATATCGGATACACAATTCATCGCTATATCTTGTCCTGCTTCAACATGAAGCTTATCATTGGGAAAGCAATAGGGAGAGGTGTCTTCCGGAAAGTGCATTACATCAACTTCAATACTACCATTAACAATCTTGTTAAGGTTCGAACTTGCCGTACAAGTATACAATCCCGCATCGTTTCTGGTTACTTTCATGATTGATAAAAAATAAACTGACGAGCCATCTTCAAGTTGCCTAACTGCAAGAAAGATGCGTTCTTCATCCGTAAGCGTCAGCACAGAGTTCCAAGTTAATACGGTTTGGCTTTTAGCATCTTTAAGTTGCCGGGATAGAGTTATGATTTGGTCAGATTCAAGTCCCCAAACTTGGCAGTGAATAGAGAGGATACCACCATCTTTAACAGGGTTAACAGGAGAAGATGTTTTGATAATAACTTCAGCAACAGTAGTGCAGACTGTGATTAGGATCAGGAGTTTCCCCAAAACCTCCATGATGATTTCGTATGGTTGCTCCACGTATAGTGGTCTTCTTGTGGATGGATCAAGGCAGTGTGATGTTCAACTTCTAAGTTACTCAAAATATGTACATTCGTGATGTCTTAAAACAGATATCGTGTCAAATCACACAGCATAACCATATCCATATTTTTGTCACGAGTCGTAATACTCAGAAGTTATCATTCAAATGCCAAGTCGCGTATGACTGTAAAGATATGCAGTGTTTCAAGTCGTATCAATTCCAAGATCAGTTGATGAACAAACATAATATAATAAAACACACACGCCTAAGTTGATACGTCAGGAAATCAGAAATGATAGCGTGCAGTATTATAGATCTGTCCAATTTTCTTTTAGCCCCTGTATGTTGACAGTACCATTGCCAATCTCTTTGTGATATCCTCACGGCAGGTCCAAAATGTATTCATCAGGCTTTTTTTGAAGTCTGCAGGGATGATATTGTAAGGATAATACAGCAGGTGCCGCATAGCAAACCCAAGTAAATTAGGTTGATATCCAACCAAGATAGCGATTGCTCACTCTTCTATCCGCGAAGGCGGAGAAATGCTATTATGTGATAAAATCTCTCGAGCTGTTCGTCCCCATATAGAAGAAAATGAACAAATACCCTAAAAAGCCACATCGTTTTCTCTTATATTAGGTTTTTACCATTTGCGTGCTGGGGTGTTTATATTGGATGATAGTTAAAGTAGGGTTGTTACCAACACAAAATTGTTTCGTAATAAAGATTGCCAATCATTTTATGAAAACAATGGTGATGTTAATGGGAATGGTATTAACTCATTAATGGGGTATAATGTATGGATGTATGTAATTTGAGATGAAACAATGTCATCATGTCTATTAAGCACTTAAAACGTTTCGTTCGCGGGATAATGTTGAAGAAAACGAACAATGTAATTTATTGTCATTGAAAACGACAACTATTCGGAGGCATATATGGAATATTATTTTCATTATCAATGGATAAAAACCTGCTGAGACGTTAATGCAACTTCATCCGTTGTTGGTAATAACCGCAAATGGACTTCAATCGTTCTCGATGAAAAGACTTGTGACGTTGTATTTCTAAGGAATGGAATTGCAATTACATATAGCGCTGCAGGCTTTATGCTACTCATAGAAAACACGCTATACAAATACGGCTGAGGAAGTTTTTCCCTCCCCTTTTTGCCGTGCTTACATTGTCATGATTGTAGGTACTTTTCAAGAAATCCCATTTCGGTTTTACTTAACATAGTAATGAACGACGGACTATGAGTAAAGAACTCGACTTCAATAATAATCACGAGGGGATAGCGCAAAGAGATTGAACATATTTTAACATTAATTTTTAACTGTAATGACATGGAAATGCATTAGCTAAAGGGAAATATTGTTACGTTTAGACGAAATTGCCATTTTGCTAATGTAGAAGTAATTATCATTGCTTTCAGTTTTATAAAAAAGAATGGGAATTACTCCTTGTTGAAAGCAAATTACTTGTGTTTTACTTCAAAAAAGTGTCATGTATATTGGGGTTTTTTTGCTACTCGCTCTCTCTCTCTCCCTCTCCCTCCCTCTCGCTCTCTCTCCCCCTCTTTCTCTCCCCTCTCGCTCGCTCTCCCTTCTTGTCTCTTACATTTATGTATTATTTTCAAGAGATGACACTTCCCTTAAAAATAGTTACATGTGTTTAGTATTTTGCAAGCAGAAAATATCACGTACAAACATGCAAATACATTCATCGTGACGCCAGCGCATTCCAGGCACTGACGTTATACTCGATCGCTTTTGCAGAAAAGGCAAATCGCACGCATCCTCAGTGAGCAAATTCGCCGTCATTTTACACACTGAGCATTTGTGTGATTTCGGCTTTCGGCAAAAGCGATCGAGTATAAATTCAACTACAGCCTACGCTCTTATATCACGATATTTGGCTAATACCTAAGGACTCTTGTTTATGCAATGCAAAAACAGCAGGGCAACACTTAATAAACACTTGAACACTTAATAAACACTTACTTATACAGTGAAGGTATAGGGGTATTAATTTATAAACACTAAAATAACACTAAAATACGTAAAAATATGTTGCATGCTCAACACAAAATAAATGTTAAAAATCACACTTTTAAAACTTTTTTTAAAAATCTTGTGTTAAAACATAAACATATTCAGATTTTACGTATTTTAGTGATATTTTAGTGTTTATAAATTAACACCCCTATAACTTCACTTGACAAGCAAGTGTTTATTAAGTGTTCAAGTGTTTATTAATTGTTGCTCTACTATTTTTGCAGTGTAGTGAGAAATCCGATTTGATATTTAAAGCTAAATCTAACATTTGAACAATAAATACTTAAGAGTAAAATAGTTCAGATTAAAAGGTCGGATCGCCACATCTTCACCCTCGCCCCTCCTCATATCCCCACACTAACCACTCACTCCCAATATTATATAAAGGACACAAACGAAAAAGTAAAGAATACATTTTTCAGTAAAAAGAGGTATTTGACCGATTAGTAGGGCAAAAAAAAATGGGAGGGTATTGCATTTAAATCTTCACACTGTGGTAAATCCTCTGGCAATACCAAAATGATATATCATCCTAGTCTAATCCACCGCTCGTGGTCATATGATCCTGCATGTCGTATTCCGTAACGCTGAATAATATACAAATTCAAATAAATATTCATGGATTATTTGTAGACAGAAAAGAAAATGACATTTGTATCTTTCATAAAATGTGATACATATCAAACTCAACCGTGTGTAAAAGATATATCACAAGGACAAACGGTTTCTAGATTTACTATCGGAGGCATTACTTAATGCTCTGCGTGCTAGCCATAGGCTTCAAAATATTTTCTCAAAATACAAAGAGATATTTCAAGAACCACTGAACCAATAATAGGCTTGTTTGTACTCATTTTAATGCATTTTTCATGCTAATTCCAAATATCGTCATGAAAATGTATAATTCTGAAATTTTTAAATTTTCAAAGAAAATTTTACACTTGTCGTCTGCAGTCGACACCCGCGTGGGAATGGTTAAAGAAGGAAAGCACAAAGCGGAAAGATTTGGATGCGACTTTGAGATTTTTCTTTTTTTGTATATATTACCAAGGTCACATAAATAGCTGGAATAAAGGCATTTTATCCCTGAATAATGACAATTAAACTTCATGCTATATTTTCCAACATGCTTATGAAAATGAATTGTTGTAAATGGTAAATCTGATGATAAACTATATTGTAATTTCCAATATAAATACACCATATTTAAAACATCCGTATAATAATACATCACACTCCATTGTTTAGATAAAATTGTTACTTTTTGCTTTAATAGTGGCATAGCATGGAAAATAAGAAGCATTAACAGCATGAGTATTGCAATAGTTACCAAATCTAATGAACCAAATATATTAAATGTGCCTGTATTAAACTAGGCCGCATATTTCCTGGTGTCGCGAACATGGCTGGTGAAATACGGCCATGCGTGTAAGCAACATTGTTCCTAGTTAATGTGATAATAAAGTCGTCTTTCCGAGTCCGGGCATGCCTTGCACCACTTACTTTGGGCGGAGTCTTTGTGTGTGTGTTAGTCAGTGTAAGACCATTACCGCATCGTCGTATCATAATCTTAACATCAGTTGCTCCACTCGCTTCGATTGCTTTTAATATACGAGCTCTTATATATGAGCCTATAAGCATTAAGATCAAGTAAAACGCCTGAAATTTATTGTAGCGTTTTAAATTTAGCTGTATTGTTAGAAAAAGTGTTTTGTGATGCAATAGCCTACGAATAATATCTACAAGCGTTTCATTGTATCAATACTTTAAACTGCTTCGTGAGGGCATACATGAAACTGGCTTTTTTTAACACATGTTTTTCAAGTAAATTTATAGAATTGCTGATACTAGTAATATAAATTATTCTGTTGAGGTCCAAATTGTTGTAATTGCAAACATTTAAATTTTGATGATGCAATTTAATACACAGTTTTGATAATATATATTTTTCGTGGATATCTACTGAAAAAATGTCATAAAAAGAGGTATGATATAACTTAAATTATATAAAAATCAACTACTATATCCATTATTTAATATGTTATGTACCATAACAGCATGATTAAGGTGCTTCTCGTTTATTATATTGTTTATCAATAGTCATATAGACATCAGGATTTATACCTCGTCGATACTCCAAATGCTCATATACGTCATTACGCATGCGCTGTGTTCCATGTCTTACAGCAATAGTTTGATTTGAGTCATTTAGTTTGTACATTCTAATTGATAAAACAATCCCGGTTATTAAAAATATTAAGCTTATTGCGGCTGCCACAGCAGTGGCTAAAATCCAGAAAAACACAGGAGTGTCACTACCATGACTACACATGTCGCGACAACTGCTTGCCATTGTTGCATCCGCAGTCCTATCTTTTTGTCCTGTTTCCTTGCCATCTTCACCAGCTATCATGTTCCTTGGTACCGTTTGAGAATGCTTAAAAGTCGGTACGGTCATTCCGTACGGATTTGGTACAACTGTAATGGGCCCGATGTGACATGTTACAGGGCGATCGTGGTACATTAAGCTTTTTACAGTACATAAGAACACAATACCACTGTCGGATAATGCAGGCACGAATGTTAAAGTTGACGTTATAAAAGTTGCGTTAATATGTTGGGAAATATCATCAGTATCCTTTAAGGAGTTTTCCCTAGTACGCTTCCAGTCAAGAGTCACAGTTGGATTGCCCTTTTCTGATGTGCAATTTAACATAAGTGGAGTCCCTTCCATTATGTGATCCTCAATCGAAGACTGACATAATGGATACTGACTAGAAGGATGATATTGTACGGTAACGTCAACCCTGCCTTCAGTAATAACGTTATTTCCTGCAAACACAGTACATACATAACTACCTTCATCTTCTCTTGTAACGTACGTTACGGATAAGAAATACACATGAGATCCGTCCGTTAGCTGACGTTCTGCGATATAAACACGTTCTTCAACGGATGATATAAGACCATCATTCCATGATAGCCGTTCACTAGGTTTCCCGCGTAACTGTCTTGTTATGGACACCTCTTGTCCAGTGCTTAATCCTTTAACATGACAATGGATTGATATTAGTCCTGCTTCATGCGCTGGGTTAACAGGTGCTGTTACGGATACAGATGGTATGGCATTAACAAGTGCAATGTTTGAAATCCAAATGACAATGTGGAACAGTGTGGACCAAGGCGAGTTACGAAGTAAGGGCTCCATTGATGATTATGATCGCAAATCAAATGTATATGAAGTGATAGTCATAACACCATATCCAATGATTAGATATAGACACTATTTGATCAAGTAAAGTGAATCTTCTTCCACTGTAGATGAAGAGAGGACGTCATATGATGTCGACTTCCAGTGTCTCGATGACAGTTCCTTTTGACTTATTCTCGCGATAAATCTGAACACCTGCCCAGATTTTAAAAGAATTACTCTTCTTCTATATAGTTCATCATTATAATGTGATTGAAATATTACACCACTGCTTTCTCCTCAATCGTAGTCATATTTCCTGCATCTCAAAATCGTTTTTGAGAAATGAGAGAGTCCGTGTCCCTACATACTATTTTAATGCCTATCCAGAGTAGGAAATCGAAATTTTGGCATCCGAACCGCTATGTAATACGAGTAAGGTGTCATGCATTGTAGTGATTACACGATCTGTTCTCTAATGAGTCGTAGAGAAGGACCAAAATCTCTAAAGCAAATGCATAAAGGAAAACCTCCCATAAAAGCATGACAGGCTTTAATAATTGATATTACACTTGAGAGGAGATGATAGGTGCATCAATATGAAATATGCCTACTCACCTACTCACGCTAGTACAATGGTATTTTATCACCTCACACTTAATGCAAGTGAATATATCATTATTCCCTCGCTCCTCAAGTAAAAATTCATTTCTTTAATGGTCTAACTGAGAACAATTCATTTTCCAACTAATGGGACTTGTCTATTCAAATCCATTATCTTCACAATACTTACCCAAGTGATTTCTTATATTAATTTTTTCTTAAAGATATCTTTTGTGTCTATTTTTATAATATAGAAAAAAATGTCTGCTTGTGAGAATGTAAGGGTTAGTCGGTACCTTCATCTTTCATAGGAGAGAGGCAAATACATCTCTGCCGGATGGTGACGGGTTATGACAGATCATTAGCGTATATCGTAATGGATCACCATATACCCTGTCACGTCAAAAGGGTACAACTGCATGCTGATTTATATTTCATTTTAATATAGAATGTCTGTGCTCAGCTTCCATTGCTGCTACTGCATAATTCCGTTGTATTATTCTATTTTGTACCAGGGCGTGTGACTGAGAAATTTGCGCCTTTCGTCGGCGTAGAAGAGCAAGCAAGTACGTGTATATGCTTTGTTTAAAGCCCCCAGGAAGCCGCAGACAAATTGCAAAATATGACAACTAAAGACTGCACATTGTGCACAAAGAGTAACGCAGCTGTTATAAATACGGATATAGCTCCAGAACTAATAATTATGTTCACAATATTTCAACATAGAAAGACGGATATTTATTTACGCGCATTTTGATACCCAATTTGTCCAATTTCGTTCAATATTAACAACACAGCAGTGTTTTTAAAGAGAAATACCCAAATTTAAAAAGTTGCAGCTTTTTGTATTGATTTGAAGTCAGCGCGAAGATAATGGAGGGTTTTACGTGCCACAATGCTTGCGTAATAACCATTGATCGTTGTAAACGGCAACTTTTAAATTCGGGTGTTTTTCCTTAAAAGTACTACCGTGTTGTTAATACAGAAGGACATTTGACAAATAGGGTATCAAAATGTGCGTAAATAAACCATCCTTCTTTCTATGTAGAAATATTGTGGAAACAATTATTAGTTGTGAAGCTATAGGCGTATTTATAACATGGTTTGCATCATCGCATGATATAAATAAAATTTACAATGGAAGTTAATCCGACCAAGGCGAAAATTTTAAGAAGTCACCTAAGTGTTACATTACATTGCCTAAAATATTAATCATAATTTTGAATACGATTAAGATTACGACAGCCCAGGTCCATCCCATCTGGAGAATAAGGCAGAAAAAGCACTTGTTGTTTTTCATTAGAAGTATATGCTGATAAAACGGAGCAGCCTGCCATGCACGCGTTTGTAAACAAACATATACCTGTAAAATACAAGTAGACAAAAAGATAATTTGGTTTCTGCAAACTGTGGTACTATTCATATGTATATTTGAGTGAATATTTTATTCACAGATTTCATTTTAATAACCTCGTTGTAAACAACGTAATATTTCCCAAATTCTATGTTGGACATACTGCAGTTACTGTTCATTTTCCTATACATAATACACAGTACTCTCACCATTGACGCGTGACCTCGTGTTTGACGCGTGTTTGATATAAAATTGGATGGTTTGAACCCAATACACACATTTATTGGTCGAGCTATGAGTTTTAAAATATTGGACGAGACGAAGTCGAGTCCAATATTTTTAAACTCATTATTATGTTTTCAGAATCTTGTTTTGGTCAAAAACATGATTTTTGGTCAAAAATGTGATTTTTTATCCAAAATGTGATTTTTGGTCCAAAATGTGATTTTTGGTCCAAATAATTGTAGAAAACAATTTTGGGGGAAAAAGTGAGCCTATCCAACACAGTCCAAGTTTTGAGTCCAAGTGTTGATTATATTGGACTCTTCAACTCTGCACAAAGTATAGGAAGGACGATTCTGAGAACATAATAATGTACAAACTTAGATATGTTTACTTTCTACTCTTTACTTTCTGCCATCTTCTACAATTCTAAGCCATGCGGCTCTTTCGTTCAAAGTACCAATTCCTTACCAGTATTTGTGCGAAAATGTGACAATTTTTCTTTATTCATTGCGTTGTCTTTTTAAAGACATTTCTTGTTAAGAATGAAAAAGGGTTGGTGCATTTTAGTATTTGTACACCCTTCAAGCTTACCGAACTGAATCAATGAGGGCATCGTCATGGTAGACCTTTCCGATACCATCTTCCCACACCTTTCCGTTATTCTCACCGAATGCACTAGTAATGTATGTTACCCGATTAATATTGGGATTGCTTCCGTAGTGTGTTGCTTATCTTCGAGTTTCGAGTCTCGAGTCAAATTTTCGAGTCTCGAGTTTCGAGTCTCGAGTTTCGAGTTTTATACTTCGAGTTTCGAGTCTTATTTTTCGAGTTTCGAGTCTCATATTTCGAGTTTCGAGTTAAATTTTTCGAGTTTCGAGTCTTATATTTCGAGTTTCGAGTCTCATATTTCGAGTTTCGAGTTAAATTTTTTCGAGTTTCGAGTCTTATATTTCGAGTTTCGAGTCTTGTATTTCGAGTTTCGAGTCTTGTATTTCGAGTTTCGAGTCTTATATTTCGAGTTTCGAGTCTCATATTTCGAGTTTTGAGCCTCATATTTCGAGTTTCGAGTCTTATATTTCGAGTTTCGAGTATCGACAGTCAAATTTCGAGTTTCAAGTTTATAATATCGAGTTTCGAGTCTCAAATTTCGAATATCGAGTGTCAAATTTTCAGGTTTTGACTTTATAATATCGAGTTTCCAGTAATACAAAAAGTATTTAAACAAACAAAACAAGCAATCACAAAACATTCACAGACATACATATTAACACACATATTCACAAAAACGTGCATTTTCACGATAATGAAATTCACAACGGACCCTTTCTAATGGACAAATGACATTCAAAACCCACTCATATTATTTCTTGGTCAAAATACTATAAAATGGGTCAGAAATAACTAATGAAATTCTGCCTTCTAGAGAGTTATAATCGAGACTCGAAATTTAGACCCGAATTTCGAGTCTCGTCATTTTAAAAAAACTGACCTTTTCTAATGGACAAATCACATTTTAAAGCCACTTATAATATTTCTTGGTAAAATTATTATAAAGTAGGCGAAAATAACTAATTAAATTTGGCCTCCTAGAGAGTTATAATCGAGACTCGAAATTTAGACCCGATTTCGAGTCTCGTCATTTCTAAAAACTGACCTTTTCAATGGACAACTCACATTTAAAAGCCACTCATATATATTTCTTTGTAAAATTACTATAAAGTAGGCGAAAATAACTAATTAAATTTGGCCTCCTAGAGAGTTACAATCGAGACTCGAAATTTAGACCCAATTTCGAGTCTCGTCATTTTAAAGAAAACTGACCTTTTCTAATGGACAAATGACATTTAAATAAGCACTCATAATATTTCTTGGTAAAATTTATTATAAAGTAGGCGAAAATAACTAATTAAATTCGGCCTCCTAGAGAGTTATAATCGAGACTCGAAATTTAGACCCGATTTCGAGTCTCGTCATTTTGAAGAAAACTGACCTTTTCTAATGGACAAATATTTAAAAGCCACTCATATTTTTCTTGGTAAAAATACTATAAAGTAGGCGAGAAATAACTAATTAGTCGGCCACGCAAGTTAGGGTGACATTTGGTCCTCACTCCTCTTAAACTTCACATCATTTCTTGGGTTGTATAAACTCGGACCTCAGACAACAACGCAAACTATAAGAACACATATCAAGATAATAATACAACAAGTTTATTCTTTAAGATGAATCGACACTACTAAAGAATCATGACCTGAAAAAAAGAAATATATATGAGTGGCTTTTAAATGTGAGTTGTCTATTGGAAAAGGTCAGTTTTCTTTAAAATGACGAGACTCGAAATCGGGTCTAAATTTCGAGTCTCGATTATAACTCTTTTTAGGAGGCCAAATTTACATTAAAACCCTACTTTATAATAATTTTTGGTCAGAAATATTATGAAATGGCTTTTTTAAATGATCATTTGTCCATTAGAAAAGGTCAGTTTTAAAATGACGAGACTCGAAATTGGGTCTAAATTTCGAGTCTCGATTGTAACTCCTTTTCTAGGAGGCCAAATCCCATTAATTAGTTATTTCTCACTACTTTATAGTAATTTTACAAAGAAATATATAAAGTGAGTGGCTTTAAATGTGAGTTGTCCATTGAAAAGGTCAGTTTTCTTTAAATGACGAGACTCGAAATCGGGTCTAAATTTCGAGTCTCGATTATAACTCTCTAGGAGGCCAAATTTAATTAGTTATTTTTTGCCTACTTTATAATAATTTTTACCAAGAAATATTATGAGTGGCTTTTAAATGTGATTTGTCCATTAGAAAAGGTCAGTTTTCTTTAAAATGACGAGACTCGAAATCGGGTCTAAATTTCGAGTCTCGATTATAACTCTCTAGGAGGCCAAATTTAATTAGTTATTTCTCGCCTACTTTATAATAATTTTTACCAAGAAATATTATGAGTGGCTTTTAAATGTCATTTGTCCATTAGAAAAGGTCAGTTTTCTTTAAAATGACGAGACTCGAAATTGGGTCTAAATTTCGAGTCTCGATTATAACTCTCTAGGAGGCCGAATTTAATTAGTTATTTCTCGCCTACTTTATAATATTTTTTACCAAGAAATATTATGAGTGGCTTTTAAATGTCATTTGTCCATTAGAAAAGGTCAGTTTTCTTTAAAATGACGAGACTCGAAATCGGGTCTAAATTTCGAGTCTCGATTATAACTCTCTAGGAGGCCGAATTTAATTAGTTATTTCTCGCCTACTTTATAATAATTTTTACCAAGAAATATTATGAGTGGCTTTTAAATGTGATTTGTCCATTAGAAAAGGTCAGTTTTCTTTAAAATGACGAGACTCGAAATTGGGTCTAAATTTCGAGTCTCGATTATAACTCATTAGGAGGCCAAATTTAATCAGTTATTTCTCGCTTACTTTATAATAATTTTTACCAAGAAATATTATGATTTTTATTTTTGAGTGGCTTTTAAATGTCATTTGTCCATTAGAAAAGGTCAGTTTTTAAAATGACGAGACTCGAAATTGGGTCTAAATTTCGAGTCTCGATTATAACTCTCTAGGAGGCCAAATTTAATTAGTTATTTTTTGCCTACTTTATAATAATTTTTACCAAGAAATATTATGAGTGGCTTTTAAATGTGATTTGTCCATTAGAAAAGGTCAGTTTTCTTTAAAATGACGAGACTCGAAATCGGGTCTAAATTTCGAGTCTCGATTATAACTCTCTAGGAGGCCAAATTTAATTAGTTATTTCTCGCCTACTTTATAATAATTTTTACCAAGAAATATTATGAGTGGCTTTTAAATGTGATTTGTCCATTAGAAAAGGTCAGTTTTCTTTAAAATGACGAGACTCGAAATCGGGTCTAAATTTCGAGTCTCGATTATAACTCTCTAGGAGGCCAAATTTAATTAGTTATTTCTCGCCTACTTTATAATAATTTTTACCAAGAAATATTATGAGTGGCTTTTAAATGTCATTTGTCCATTAGAAAAGGTCAGTTTTCTTTAAAATGACGAGACTCGAAATCGGGTCTAAATTTCGAGTCTCGATTATAACTCTCTAGGAGGCCAAATTTAATTAGTTATTTTTTGCCTACTTTATAATAATTTTACCAAGAAATATTATGAGTGGCTTTTAAATGTGATTTGTCCATTAGAAAAGGTCAGTTTTCTTTAAAATGACGAGACTCGAAATCGGGTCTAAATTTCGAGTCTCGATTATAACTCTTTAGGAGGCCAAATTTAATTAGTTATTTCTCGCCTACTTTATAATAATTTTTACCAAGAAATATTATGAGTGGCTTTTAAATGTCATTTGTCCATTAGAAAAGGTCAGTTTTCTTTAAAATGACGAGACTCGAAATTGGGTCTAAATTTCGAGTCTCGATTATAACTCTCTAGGAGGCCGAATTTAATTAGTTATTTCTCGCCTACTTTATAATAATTTTTACCAAGAAATATTATGAGTGGCTTTTAAATGTCATTTGTCCATTAGAAAAGGTCAGTTTTCTTTAAAATGACGAGACTCGAAATCGGGTCTAAATTTCGAGTCTCGATTATAACTCTCTAGGAGGCCAAATTTAATTAGTTATTTCTCGCCTACTTTATAATAATTTTTACCAAGAAATATTATGAGTGGCTTTTAAATGTGATTTGTCCATTAGAAGAAGGTCAGTTTTCTAAAATGACGAGACTCGAAATTGGGTCTAAATTTCGAGTCTCGATTATAACTCATTAGGAGGCCAAATTTAATCAGTTATTTCTCGCCTACTTTATAATAATTTTTACCAAGAAATATTATGATTTTTATTTTTGAGTGGCTTTTAAATGTCATTTGTCCATTAGAAAAGGTCAGTTTTCTTTAAAATGACGAGACTCGAAATTGGGTCTAAATTTCGAGTCTCGATTATAACTCTCTAGGAGGCCAAATTTAATTAGTTATTTTTTGCCTACTTTATAATAATTTTTACCAAGAAATATTATGAGTGGCTTTTAAATGTGATTTGTCCATTAGAAAAGGTCAGTTTTCTTTAAAATGACGAGACTCGAAATCGGGTCTAAATTTCGAGTCTCGATTATAACTCTCTAGGAGGCCAAATTTAAGTAGTTATTTCTCGCCTACTTTATAATAATTTTTACCAAGAAATATTATGAGTGGCTTTTAAATGTCATTTGTCCATTAGAAAAGGTCAGTTTTCTTTAAAATGACGAGACTCGAAATTGTGTCTAAATTTCGAGTCTCGATTATAACTCTCTAGGAGGCCAAATTTAATTAGTTATTTTTTGCCTACTTTATAATAATTTTACCAAGAAATATTATGAGTGGTTTTAAAATGTGATTTGTCCATTAGAAAAGGTCAGTTTTCTTTAAAATGACGAGACTCGAAATTGGGTCTAAATTTCGAGTCTCGATTATAACTCTCTAGGAGGCAGAATTTAATGAGCTATTTCTCACCCATTTTAAAGTATTTTGACCAAGAAATAATATGAGTGGGTTTTGAATGTCATTTGACCTTTAAAAAGGTCAGTTTTCTTCAAAAGACGAGACTCGAAATTGGGTCTAAATTTCGAGTCTTGATTATAACTCTCTAGGATGCAAAATTTAATTAGTTATTTCTCGCCTACTTTATAATAATTTTTACCAAGAAATATTATGAGTGGCTTTTAAATGTGATTTGTCCATTAGAAAAGGTCAGTTTTCTTTAAAATGACGAGACTCGAAATCGGGTCTAAATTTCGAGTCTCGATTATAACTCTCTAGGAGGCCAAATTTAATTAGTTATTTCTCGCCTACTTTATAATAATTTTTACCAAGAAATATTATGAGTGGCTTTTAAATGTGATTTGTCCATTAGAAAAGGTCAGTTTTCTTTAAAATGACGAGACTCGAAATCGGGTCTAAATTTCGAGTCTCGATTATAACTCTCTAGGAGGCCAAATTTAATTAGTTATTTCTCGCCTACTTTATAATAATTTTTACCAAGAAATATTATAAGTGGCTTTTAAATGTGATTTGTCCATTAGAAAAGGTCAGTTTTCTTTAAAATGACGAGACTCGAAATTAGGTCTAAATTTCGAGTCTCGATTATAACTCTCTAGAAGGCAGAATTTCATTAGTTATTTCTGACCCATTTTATAGTATTTTGACCAAGAAATAATATGAGTGGGTTTTGAATGTCATTTGTCCATTAGAAAGGGTCCGTTGTGAATTTCATTATCGTGAAAATGCACGTTTTTGTGAATATGTGTGTTAATATGTATGTCTGTGAATGTTTTGTGATTGCTTGTTTTGTTTGTTTAAATACTTTTTTGTATTACTGGAAACTCGATATTATAAAGTCAAAACCTGAAAATTTGACACTCGATATTCGAAATTTGAGACTCGAAACTCGATATTATAAACTTGAAACTCGAAATTTGACTGTCGATACTCGAAACTCGAAATATAAGACTCGAAACTCGAAATATGAGGCTCAAAACTCGAAATATGAGACTCGAAACTCGAAATATAAGACTCGAAACTCGAAATACAAGACTCGAAACTCGAAATACAAGACTCGAAACTCGAAATATAAGACTCGAAACTCGAAAAATTTAACTCGAAACTCGAAATATGAGACTCGAAACTCGAAAAATAAGACTCGAAACTCGAAGTATAAAACTCGAAACTCGAGACTCGAAACTCGAGACTCGAAAATTTGACTCGAGACTCGAAACTCGAAGATAAGCAACACACGCTTCCGTAATAATAAGCGTTATCCTGTGCTGTATCTGAAAAAAAAACACACACACACCCCATTACGCCATAAGCACACAGAAAGTTAGAATATTATGAAAGACACCGGGGAAAGACATCTACATGTGTTTTAACAAGATACTATTATATAAATTATCGTCGTTTTTAAAGACTATACTTCCTTAACATAGGCCTACATATCAGCTATGCACAGTAATATCATAGGAATATATAATGAGTAATATTACAGTTTGGCCTGCGCCTCACAATAGAGAGCTTGCGAAATGACGTTACTTTAACTTTAACTTTAACGTCTAGATGATTATAGAGGATTATGTATTCAAAACCAAGGTGGTTTTGAATACATAATCCTCTATAATCCTCTGACATTACAAAATCCACCAGTCCTAACTAGACGTTCGCTTTTCGTATCTCTTTCCTTGTTGGAAAGGTATAACGTTGAGGAGATAGGAACATGTACCGAACATCCGGGACCTACTCTGCCATGTTTGGCTGAGTAACGGTACATGAACACGGTCTTTTGTGCCTATGTAAATTAGTCATTGTGTAAAGCTGTGTTTATACCCATGGGTTACTCATCATCAGTTATGTGTGCAATTCTAGAGAACGTTGACCGACAGAGGGTGTCAATATAGGCTTACGTGTCGCTTTTGAAAAACAGCGAATCATGCGCATGCTCAGCAGGCAAATACGACGGCGATTTAGTACACTGATCATGCGTGCGATTCAGGTTTCTGCAAAAGCGATTGAGTATAAATGCATCTTTAGAAATGACCGGCGATTGTGTGTTCTCAAGTGGGTTTTATCATGTTAATTAGTGACCTGACACAGCATTGAAATGCTTTCATTTTTTTATACATGGATCGTTCAAGCATTCCCAACAAATTCTTTCAATGTAAGTGCCTCTGGCCATAGATGAACTCCTGGATGGGGCAGCTTTAATTAGCATGAGGCCGCATTGATATGTAAATAGCGTATTCTTATTTAAATTTGTGCCCAGACGTATTGAGGGCGACAGTCATGTTATCCAGACGGAGAATGGCTGCATATGCCGGGCATGTCAATTTGCTGAGTGAAGGCTGATAATCACCTTTCTGTATAGGTAATAAGCTAGTATATTTCGTGTACCAGTTGGTTATAACAAAAAATTAGTATCATATTAAATATATTAAATGTATAAACTTTGAAAGTTACATGAATTTGAAGAGCAGAGCTTCGAAATCTAGCTAAGTCAGGTGATGTGAAATTCTGCTGCGTGACCCCCTCTGCGTGGTAGAATTATATTCATAAAACATTGAATTTAACAGATATCATGGGCAGCCAACCACGATTTATCAGCATTTAAAATATATGTTAATTAACAAAGATAAGTAATAAAGAGTACAAATGGCAATTAACTAGTAAACAAGCCTGAAATCTTAAAATGTTGCCACGTGTTTTCCCGAACATGTGACATGCAACATGTGACCACTATTCAGATTTACCGTAAATATTTGGAGTATGCTTGCACATCATGCACATACACTGTGCATTTCTTTACCTCCGTATAAAATCAATAATTCATGCTGGGAGCCAAGTAACATTGTCTGCACAGTGCAGATTGGTATTTTATTTTACTTGAGAGCATAATAGAAATACATCAGACGAATCATGGCGCCATGATGGAAGGTCAGGTCGGGTATCAAAGGTTATTATAACTTAAATACTACTTGTATTTCCCACCTTGCCTCTGTCACATATTTCCTTCATATTATTGACAGCAAGTCCTAATTTTGACTTTGCTATTGCAAAATGTCATTTCATATCAAATTAGTAGACTTTCTTTGAAAAAACATATCACTGGTGCCTGATGGGAATACCCGTCCGCCATTTCATTAAACTGGATCGTTTTCGCGTGATTTGTGCCCAGATGTATTGGGGGCGCGCTATACTCTCATTGAACAGGCAAAGTTCGCAAAACTAACAACGTTGTTATTTGCCATACTCAATTAACATGATCCAAGGGGTCGAACATGAATTATTCATAACGAGCTATAACGGATCGATAACTGGCCTCACTTTCTAGCTAGTAAGCCAGCTGAATTTTTCATAGATTTTGCGTTGCTAATAGAACAACCGTGAATTTAGTGTCACCCCTTGCTCTGGCCCTAGTGGAAGTAAAAACGGATACTATGGCCAGAGTTCTAGGGCTAGTCCTAACCAAAATAGTCAATTTAGTAGAACATTAAGTTGGGGAGTAAGTAATTTAAATATTTACCTTCTCTACCAAATGCAGGTACTTGTCCATAATTCACATTTATGCAATCGTCAGTGTATAACTCTTCAACAATGGCGGCATAATCCACACCGCTTTCGGTCAATTCTGATAGTCTCGCATTAAATGCATTGATCTCATCTCCAAGAGAGACACTGCCTTTGTTCGGTGCTGAAACGAAAAGGCAAGAATTCATTGATTTACATTAATCAAGATGATGTCAGCTTGAATATCCGTAACGATGGGATTGTTATGATAAGGATAATGAACTGAGTTCAATGCATTAGTCAAGATAATCGCACGCGCCGTGGAGTTATTTCATTTAGCTCGAGAGCCGATAGGCTCGAAAGCTAAATGCAATAACTCCATGGCAAGTGCAATTATCTTGACGAATGCATTTGCACGAGTACATTATGCGTCACACACTTTGAGTATATTAAAACAATAGGCAATATTAATTGCTGCATTCAGTATGTTAGTTAGAATATTAGGGGAAATATCTTAAATTAAAAAAAAAACACCGTCAGGCCACTGACCAGTAGCAAGAAAATCAATCACTGTATAAGTTAGCTATCAATGGTATCGATTGCGCCATACGTCATAATTTAGTAACTTGTTCACGCATGGTTTACAACCAATTGTCTTTATGTTGTGGCAATTATATTCGTGGTTCCGAACACAGCATGAACCAGTTGACAGGCTGGACACGATCGAATTTGACGCCCACTAGATATAGGCATACATGTATTTCATTTGTAAAATGCTGAATATTTTGGAATGGTGTCATCTTGTATAAAATTATAGTCACCCCTGTTTTTTAGCCCGACGCTCGATTATTCTCATTTGATGTTTGATTTATTTGGGTTCATTAATCATAATTTATGGCAATGATAGTTGCAAAATAGAACATCATTTGTAACCTATGATTTACATCATGCGCATGAAAAAATACCATTGTAACCTATAATTATTTTAACACCACAGAATGTATATTCGCACTTTTTTGATGGTATATATATCGAACAGACAAGTTATTAGTTATGTGAAAGTACTAGTAGTATTTCTAGTATTTGAACGTGCACGTATTATCTAAAATATATTGTTTAGCGTGCGGGTTTCAGATAATGCATTGTTTAGCGTGCAGGTTTATATAATTTGGGCTATGAAGGGTAGTTCGCGAATATAATGCACGGGAGAAGAATACATAACGATGAATAGAAACAGGCACTAGAAGTATATGTAACAATATAGGCATACTTAAGGGATGGGGTATGAACGTTTGGACAGTTATTATTGTGGGACATGAGAGCACATCAGACATATCGAATTGCATTCTGAATACGAAGAATGTCCTTCTGATATCAAATAATTTTGATTTTTGAAATTTGCAATGTAATACACATTTTATGGCAAAGGATTAAAAATTGATATTTTTGATATTTAACAGTACTCGAAGTAAACTTTATAAATCTGATAATTTATACTTAAAGTGTATGTAGGTGGGATGAAAAGCCGACGATCAAAAGACAATTGAACATTTTGACCTTTCGTATTAAAGATATGGATTTTTTCCGAAAACACCAAAAAAAAAATTAGGTCTTTTGGGGAAAAAAATCCATATTTTCAATATGAAAGGTCAAATTGTTCAATTGATCGTCGGCTTTTCCTCCCAGCTACATATACTTTAAGAATTATCACTGGTATTGAAAAGGTCAAATAGAATGAGTACATAAACAGGTACCTGTTCATTTCGAACACGACATTTTGCCATTTTCATTCTGCTTGTGTTCCTCACAATGCTTAGTGCAGGCCATATGGGTTAGTGTGTCCCAAACCTCAACACATTCATTGCAGAGAGCGACACAGTCCACTGATTCGGAGTTTACAGAGTTGCAAAACATGATGAAAATACCAGCAATTAAGACGACTAGGTTCATCATCTTCATTTTGACCTGTAATCGGACCTGCGATACGACGTGATGACTGTGACATTCATGGACTAAATGCCAAATGGATTCTTTTAAGGTGGTACTACACCCACTGATAAATTCTGAGAGTAATTTTGTATTTTTCTCAAGAAATAACTACACACTGGTGAAAAGAGTTATGTATATTATAGGGGCAAGGAATCCAATTACCTCACTGTAACTGAAATTTCAGTGATTCAAGACAAGTGGTTCATTATATATGTCAAGAAATGAGGTACATTCTAGCGGTACCTCTTTTCTTATCATAAATAACGTACCGCTTGTCATTTGTGTTGAATCACTGAAAATACAGTATAAAAGAGGAATTAATTGGATGCCTTGCCCTATAATATACATAACTTTTGTTACCAGTGTGTTATTATTTTTTGAGAAAAATTTAAAAAATGTCACAAATTTAACAACGGGTGTAGTGCCACCTTAAAACAACCCCTTTAAAGTTACTAGAAATATATAATAGGACAACGCAGTTTTGAAGGTTAAGCTCATCTACAGTTTCAGAGCTTCTGCAGCTGCTTGGTATCCAGGCTGTTACCCAGTAGTTATTTTTTTTATGAAGAAGACTGATTCATCAAAATGAAACACATGCAATGATGCAGCAAGATCCACCTAATTTGTAGATCAATGTTACGACAGGTCATAAAACTACAAAGTCTGGTATAAATGTCAAGAAGATTCAATGTTGGATTGGGAAGAAACAGGGCTTTCCACTTATCTTATCACACATGTGACGCTATCATAGAAAGGATTCTACTGTTGAATAAATTCTATTAGTAGCTTATACCATTCAAGAAATTATGGTTCATAAAAGTTGCTGAAAACAGTGCCTCATTTCAAATGTTTAGTTTTAGTTTTGGTTTTGGTCACGTGGTTTCCTATTGTCCTGCCTAACCACTTGAATCATAAGATATCGAACTCATTGTTTCTACCTTTTGTTTAAAACCGAACATTTGTGTCAGTCAGTTTCGGTTTTGGTTTCAGTTTCTTATAAGTGGTGTGAATCGTAAAATTATTTGATTTGAAGTTACCTACTCTAAGTATACAAAAGAAATGTTTAAATTTCGCAGTGCAATATTCACGAGGAGAGAAATCGAGCATGGTAATCTACATTGAAAGACGTGGTTTACAAAACCGAATAAGCCTAGGCTAATTCACCTGTGAAAAAATATAGACAATCGAAATATTTGCATTCGACATTACAAAAGGGGCCACTATTGTAATTGTATAGGTGCTATAAACAAAATCGATTCATGTCCTTAATCCCATGTACCAGAATCGATGGAAGGCCATTATATGACCTCTAATAACCTAATGACTTTTACTGAAGCAATTTTTACTGCAAAAGTAGAAGATAGAGGGAGAAGAGATTGTGTGGTGTGTGTGTGTGGGGGGGTGGTGGTTGGAGGGCAAGGGGATATGGGCCGGGAGAGAGACACAGATGAGAGAGAGAGCATTGGAAGTGAAAGAGAAGGGGAGGAGAGCTCGAGATGAAGATATCGAATGTAGGGGAGGAGGAGGGAGGAAAGGGGTAATTTAGGGAAGAGGTGGTTATATAGGGAGGGGAGCCCCCTCTTAAAGAGGTATGGGTTGTGCTTCCCAGGGATAATAAACTAATTCATAATCAAATCATCTCCATGCATCGTTTATGTTTCATACAAACAAACAAATCCCCCACCCCGCCCCATCCTTCAATATACGCGCATGTATATGATTTCTAGGCCTAGAACTCGTGAGTGTAATATGCCACCTACCTTCGACAGAGAGCATCAACTGTCGTCCGCGGATAGATTTCCGATATCAATCATGATAATAATTATGTTAGCACAATAGGATATTGTATACTTCTGGTTATATACCCTATACTGTGTCCTCCCAGCATAATAGTGTTATGATTGCAGACCAGATCAGCTCTACTTTTTAATCCCTTGATTTTTGGTTTCTGAACAAAAGAGAAACCAAAACTAAAGATTTGAAATGAGGGAGTACCATACACTTCAAAAATCTTCGTATTCGCATCTGCACTTACCAACTGTTTTACCGTTGTCGGTCGCGTTAATATTCCACTTGATTTTGACGACTTGGTTGTGGCTCTCCTCTACAATGATGTAAAACGTTGTGTAAACGTTGTTTGTGGTGGCCACGGATCAACCACCTGGGCATTTCAAATCAGTATAAAAATATATTCTATATTTAGGGCAAATTACCTTTTATTATATTGGTTTGTACATGGCTATGCATGTAACTAAAGGCTACTTAAATGAAACTATTTCCACCCCAACACCACCACAACCAGTCAACCACCACTCCCCTCCACCTCTGGCCCCGTCGGTACGCCACTGGGTAATAGAGAGCCCGCAATGACTGGTTTAGAGAAGGACTGCATTTAGCATAGCATGATTTATTAATGGGAGTTTATGTGGTTCGATCTATAATATTTAACCATATTTTTAAGGATCTATGTGAAAAATAACGGACACGTACGCGAGTCAATTATGACGATTTGAAACAATGACTACTTATATTGTTTGTTTTTTATTTGCATTCATAGAGCAGTAAGTTACTTGACAAGACCGAGCCTTGAGGGAGACCAGATGTGACGGAATGAGCACCATTGATGACCATTCTCGACAATCTTCCCTCAAGGTAGTTGTGGAACTTGCCAGGAATACTGTCTAAACCACTTGCGTTGCCTTGATCCATTCATGGACTGATCCGGATATCCCCTGAACACAGTACTTCATAACATCTAGGAAGGACAATTCAATAGAACAAAGGTTATTCACATTATCTTGAATATGTGGGAGAGAATAAAGCTTGTATGTTGTTTTATCTCTGAAGATAAGAGTGTACACTAGCATCTCATCCCCATGCTTGGGAGGAGAAACCGTGTGAAGCTTCAAAAATGGGTGGGTTTATTCAAATGAGTATAACTTGGGTTTGCAGTAAGCAAATTCTTTCTAGATTTCGTACAACAGTGCCACAAACATGAGTTTACTTCATTTTGACTCACCCTGTAGGTCCGTTTTGGAGCGATTTGAACTGCTAACGCAGAGCCCAAAATCTATTCCTGAAGTCAACATGACATGTTTTTTCGAATTCATGTTTAACCCAAGCATGTTTTTCCTTTTTCACAAGATTGATAATACCACTGAACATTGGGACCAAATTTATCAACAATATCAACGATGGTAACCTTCCTTAATATTTACATAATTATTACAATGAATGACTGATTATTGAAAAAGGTCAATATTTTGAATGAATGTCTATAAGTTAATTAATTATTTCCCTCTTTTTGAAATAAGAGAATTAATGGAAACAGATAATTATGGAGACTTATGACTGATTATGGAAAGCAAATTAAATTTATAATTTACCTCTTCTTCATTATATTAGTGGCATTTAATTGATTTATGTATTGCAGTGAGTTAATCCAAACATTATTCAATGCAATCGTATCTTCGAGTTGCGCGCCGTCGGTGTAGCAGGGTAGCTTCGGCGACGAGAAAATGTGGTAGGGTATTCTAAAGTTTAGCCGATATGGGAATTGTGAAATTAATTGAAGTGTGATCAGAACCTATGTAGCCAGAGCCTTCTCTGAGATTACTTACAAGATCAGGAAATCTTTTCACGAAATTAATTGTCTGCTGTTTATATGAGGTAAATTAAAGTCAACAATTATTATCTTAGCTTATAATCTAAATAGTGAAAGAAAGAATAATTTAGCATTTAGGTGGAGTATTTCAGTTAAATACTGAAACTGGATAACTATGGTTCCAGTCACCCCACTTGCATGTTAACATGCTTAAAGGATAGTCACACTCACACGATTAAGCTATTACCAACAATGGAAAAAAAAGGAGATGTTAACGAAACGGCTCGTTAGACCGCCATTCTCATTATTTGGTGATATGATTTTTTTCTGTCGTAACTGAATTCATAACTGTTGTAGATATTAACATCTCATTAATATGTATGAGTTACGTCATCGCATTTGCCAATACACGATTCCACACAACACTTGAGTCTCTGATCTGCGTCTGAATTATTACTCAGATTTATCACCATTAGGAGCTGATAAACAATAACCTGCTTCAGATCGATGAAAGTAAACAGCTGGTTATGTATGTTAATCAGCAAAGAAAATGATGGAGTTATTTGAAAGGGTAGGTTTTCATATGCAATATGTAAATCCAGTTAATTGACTTTTCATTTTCAACTTAGCTATACAAGCCTACAACTCGACAAAAGTACACAGCGGGTTCACGTTAAGGCCTCGCGTAGGCATATTTCTGATCAGGTTTCATGGAAATCAAACAATCTTTACGCATTTGACATCAAATGACACATGATGACCTTTAAAATTTGTGCACTTGTATTTACTTTACTTTGTTGACCTCAGAAGACCTTAAAATGACCTTGATTTTTTTTAAAACTTAGTTTCCTTTCTCGTTGACATAGTTATATTGGCTTTCCTCCTTTGGTCAAAGGCTATTCTAACTGTGACCTGGGACATGACGGACTTTCTAAAATCCCACCATACTGCAGTTACTGTCCGTTTCCCTATACACAATACACAGTGCTCTTACCATTGACGCGTAACCTCTACAAATAGCGTATGTTAGAAGTATGGATAATTGCCTAGTTAACGTCGTTGTGTGAAAAATAACCGGCCAATATTAAAAGTACTCTTCTAAAATGCAAATGAGCCAAGTGTCCTCTCAAGGTATGCTCTGTGCTATTAGCATAGCAGTTGAAAATTTGGCGCCACACAATAAAATTAAAAATAATAATGTGGTATTCTAAAGTCAGAACGTCAATAGATGGCGCTGTTAAGTTATACTTTTAACACCAGGCGGTGATGGAAGCGATATCGCCAATTTTGAGGTCGCCATTGGATTAACACATAATCATGAAATCTTCACAAACATTTCTAAATTTGTTATGTGGTGTCAAAGCAAATTATCTTACTCTAAAACCGTCGGGGTACGACAATGTACCACACTGCAAGTATGTTAATATTCCAGTTGTTATTGCTAACCGTGTATTTTGAATGGGGCTGTCAGCCCTGTATCTTCGCCAGCCTCGTATGTCACGTGTTGCGCTTCCTACGCCGCCTGTTTAACACAGGGGATAGAGGAAGATCACGGTATTAATTTCATCACAACAAGTTGGCGCTGAGCTACAGATGCATGAAAGGTGATGCATTTAAAACTATATAGAGTCAGTATTAACTAAATATGAACACAGATGGCGCTATTGATCTTAAATGTTGTTTGCTTGTTTGTTTGCTTGTTTGATTGGTTGTTTACATAGGTTGGTTTGTACCTAAATAATGTTTTTTATGGAATTATTTTGGCCATCGTACACAGTGTCAACACCCTATTATTATAAATATTTTTTCCATACAGCTCCATACTCCGTTGGTGAGCGACGGGCGATTGGTATTTCACCGAACGCAAGAAAAGGAGTCCTATCTGATTGGCTAGAAATCGATCGCTAAAGCGGTACAAACTCAAAATGTACTCAATTCTATTGGAATCAATATTCTATTATCATGATTATTGACACAGATAAAGAAAGTTTACATATTATACATTGTGTTATATAGACCTGTGATTTAATTTTAAGCATCTGGATCTTAGGTGAATGGGCTAAATGTGTTCCTTTATATAATTGTAAATTCTCAAAATTAAATATATCACACTTTTTATTTACGATTTTAAAATCGTTACTTATAAAATGCAGTAAAATATATCCACATCAAACAGCAATGGCCGCTAATTAGTGTATTACATTTCAAGTTGAAAACAAATCGAATTTTCTTGTAATAGCAACATCATATGGGGTCTAGAGCATGCGCAATTCGTAATAATGCGTAGAATAGAAACTTGGTGGTATCTCATATGATAGTCGTATGGTGTAAATGGTATGCTTAGCCTGAGTCGCTCGGCCTATCTCGAACAAAATCGCCATGCGTAGCTATTGAAAAACGAGAGGATTCGCCGTACTATCACGGCAATTTTTGACACGAAGATATAGGGATGTTGACGCTGTGCCGTAATCAGTGACTCTCAGTAAAGTGTGCGGTCTTGTGGGTCTGCGTGGCAGCGCACTTGCTGATCGGCCTGGGGTTTATGTATTTAAACGAATATGCCCACACTATTTTAGAATGGGCTAAAACTATGACTATATTTAATAGCTTATTGTGCACATCCAATGCAGTCATTGCCGGGAGTCATTGTTCAGGCGTGCTAGGGCATGGTTTGCATCATCACATGATATAAATAAAATCTAAAATGGAAGTTAATCCGACCAAGGCGAAAAGTTCAAGAGGTCACTTAGTGTTACATTCATTACACTTGCTTAAAATATTAATCATAATTTTGATTAAGATTTCACGATTCAGATTACAACAGCTCTCTTCTGGAGAACAAGGCACATGAATCACTTGTTGTTTTCATTCAAAATATATGCTGAAAAAACGGAGCAGAGTACCATCGACACGTTTGTAAATAAACATATACCTGCAAAAAGACAAATAGAGAAAAATACAATTTGGTCTGCTAGATTATCTTCATCCCATAAAGGGACCGTAGCCCGATCAACAGCCTCATCCACCCGTTTTTGGTATCATAATTATAATAGATTATATTTTTATCATTACCATCTTGAAAACAGTATATTTGTGGTTACACTTTTATCGACATTTTACACGCCCGTTGGTAGGCAAGGAATGAAATCGAGACACTTCAGAGAGGGCGCTATAATGATATACACTTAAAACAAACTAAAAAAATAAATAAAATTATGCTCTTCTCTTTTTCTATGTTTGATTGACTGTTCAATTTCTTCATGGTATGCTGACACCCATAAGTAGATGAGTAAACGCCTGCAAATTGTTCAAAACAAAACATCAGATTCATTTTGAATAAGGATTCCATGTACCGTATAAGAGAACATGATTTTAAGGATCTCAATTTCCTGAACATTCACAAAAGGGCAGAACAACTCAGGTTGAACCATGTGTTTGATATTTTTAATGAGGTTGGCCTAGACTATCTTGGGTCAAATTTTACCAGATTTTCAAATGTGCACCAATATAATACCAGAAACAGTTTTGTGAAAAATCATACATAGGGGAAATTGCGAGAGTATTCGAAACACGCTTCAACGAACATAAGACCGAAGCTGAAAAAGCCTTAAGTAAGACAAGCTCACAGAGAAAGGCCTCTGTCATAGGAGAGGTAAATAAAGCTGCCATAACGGACTACGTAGCGGAGGAAAACCATGTCATAGGTTGTGAGGACGCAATAATCATCTTGATCCGGCAAAGGGGCTAACACTTTCATCAGAGACGAGGGCAAACACTTCCTACCCCACATTTATGACCAATTACTCCACTCCAAAACGCCACTAACGTCGGGTTACAACAGGAAACAGACGAGGAGTGGGAGAGTTGATCAGGCAATTTGAGAAAGTACTACGATGCAGTACGAAATGTCATTGAGGTATGTTTAACATCTTTTTACCGAAATACTTTTGGGTTTTTATACAAGACATTTTGCAAATTATGAATTATGGACAATCTTGATGAATTTCTTTACGAACCACAACTTGGCAACTTGAGGGCAGATGACATCCCTTCCTCACGGTGAGTTTGGGGCCTCCAAATTTTGTCCTGGACCAGGTCCCACAAAAAGGTAAATCCGGCCCTGGCTCCAAGGCTGAGTTCAGGTCAGGTAAGGTCAGCATTTGGTCTTCAAAGTACTTGTTTTTGGACTACTTGGCAAACAATATTCCAATGGGAACAAAATTGCAAAATCGCCCGGTTGGCCGTGGCTTCCACATGTGACAACTTTACTGAAAACAAAAATGGGCAGTTTTAATGCTGAAATGCCTATATTCACCTGGATTGTCTCAATCGAATAAGGGGAAGATGACTACAATATTTCTTTTCATAATACTGAAAAAAGTTCATACCCCTTTAGCCTGTTCAAAACAATAGCCCCTACCTTTTCATCTGCTAAAAATTTGCAAATCTTCTCCAGATGGTCAACCAATGTATTTCTCAACTGATAATATTTTCTGGCATTCGCTGCGACTGCTAGTATCATTAGTCATGTCCCCCCTTTATAAGAATGAAAAAGGGTTGGTGTATTTTATTTATATATAATTATGTATACCTCAAGCTTACCGAAATGAGTCAATGAGGGCATCATTCTGGTAGACCTTTCCGATACCATCTTCCCATACCTTTCCGTTATTCTCACCGAATGCACTAGAAGTGAATGTCACCCGATTAATATTGGGATTCCTTCCAAAATAATAGAGATATTCCTGCTTAGTATCTGAAAAAAGGGAAAAGAAAAAAAGACATGATGCCATAAGCACACAGATTGTTAGAATATTGTGACTATGCTACAATATGACTATCATACGTCATTCAAAGGTCTGTAGCACCTTACTGACCCCAAATATATGAACGGAGCAGTGAGCATCCCATAGACCCCGGCTAATGTCAATATATGTGCACGTGTCATCATCGTGTTAATGTTGTTTGTGGAAGAAGAGATAGTTTCTCAGACCGGAAATTGCCCCTTTAGGACCTTTTGTCCCCAAACCTGTGAACACCCATAGATACTGATAAATGCACATATACCGGTGATATGCAAGTACCGTCACTGTCCTATCCTACGGATGCATTTTAAGATGAAAATTTTGAACCATATGTCACATATGTGACCAATGACCCCAAATCCACGGCAAAATGTTAGTCAATACGGAAGCCACTGCGTCTGTTGCAACCGAAATATGCTCGCAGGACGTCAGACCATACGGTGACCTTTATGCCTCTTTGAATTTCCATCAAATTAGTGGTAGCATTTACTAGTCGGACTAGATGAATAGGGCCTATTTTACTTAGTTACCAGAATATACTCAGCTCAGATCATGATCACTATCTCACATGGAGCAAGAAAGACGAACCGCGAAAGTCCAGTGACCGAGTGAATTTTCGTAGTTAATCTTTCTTGAGCGAGAGTATAGTTGGTATAAACTGAGAAAAAATAGGTCCTATTCGTCGGACTAGCATTTACTAAAAGGAGCTAAAAGTCGCCGCGAAATATTATTTCAAAGTTTGAGGTATTAAGTAATTCAAATATTTACCTTTTTTACCGAATACAGGTGCTTGTCCATAATTCACATTTATGCAATCGTCAGCGTATAACTCTTCAACAATGGCCGAATAATCCGCACCGCTTTCGATCAATTCCGAGACTCTCGCACCAATTGCATTGATCTCGACTCCAAGGGAAACACTGCCTTTATTCGGTGCTGAAACGACAAGGCAAGAGTTTATTCACAATATTTAAGGTTACGAAATATCATGATTTTCATCAATGCCCCTGCTTTTTCTTGTAACTATATGAAGTACATAAACCTCCAATTATAAAATATCTCTACCTACAAAGTGCTTTGAAACCGTCTTAATATATCATTTAAGCTATAGAAATTTTTCGTTTACAGTATCTGAATTAATAAATCTTTTGTTATACCATCTCCATTACTGTGCTTAGCCATGCACGCTAAAATAATCTCTTCCACAATGGATGCTAACCAATTTAATAATAAATATGTAGCTTATATCATATTTTGTTTGGAAAAGAGATCTCAAAGACTACAGGTCATCATAGTTCAGGTTATAGGTGACTTGGTTAAGAATACATTTAGGCACCCATTTTGAACATTATTATGTTTTCAGAATCTTGCTTCCTATACCTCTCCACACAGTTTAAAACGTCAAAAAAAATAGCATATTGGATGCATTTCGAATCCAATTTTAGCGCCACCTGGATCCCAATCCCCCGTGATTTTTAAAATCGCTGATTTTGCCGCCAATTTTAACGTATTGTAAATTGACCGATCGTATGTGATCAAGAGATAACACAAACGCACTGTATGAGACTATTCATTCATGAACTCGATTTTGTTTATTTTGCTGTCAAACCGGGAGAATTTGATTTTCTACGGACGCGGAAAGAGATGTTTAATTTCATGATTCTAGGCTTGAAAGTCAACAATGTGGGGTACTAAATGCATGTTTCAGCTGCTTAGAAATGAAGAAATTAATGTGGTTTGTTGAAATATCTTTGGAAAGTACAAAAACTAGTAAAACCGGTGCTAAACCACTACGTAAAAGCTGCAGAATTCGGCAATCTCGCACAATCGGACATCAAAATTATCAAATTTTCTGACCAAACCAGAGGATTTATACCTGCCAAATGCCAATTATCACTTTTTGAACTAATTTGAGACTCTGCAAGGTGTGAATGATGTTAGCACAGACAAGGTAGGGTTTTAGATAAGCTTATGAAATCGGCAAATATAGTCCACCCAACTGCACTGTTGCCTTGGCTCTTGCACTGGCTGCAGGCTTGCACTCTGATTTTGTAGCTTAAGTTACGCTTACTTTATCAGTTTATTGCCTATCAAATATCATTATAAACACTTTATTACTTCATATTTTTAACCCTCATAATTCAATTATATCATTTCGCAACTTACGAACGACTCGGAACGAGTACGTAACTTCATGAGACATAGGGATTTTTTACCCCTCTAGTGTTGGTAGGCAATCTCTGGGAAGTGCAGATTAGTAAATAATTTTAGTGAAATGTATTTTACAATACATTCTAAAGTTACGATGGATTTTGAGACTTACGAAGCGCTACGAATCGTCATAAATTTTGGTGAAATGAATCCCCATTAATTTAAATGTTACGGAAACTTATGGAATTCCGGAAGTAGGGCTGGCCAAAAAAAGTCCGGAAGTAGGCCGGAAAAAAAATTCATGTAAGATCAGTCGATTTTGACCTCCCCCACAAAAAAAAAAAAAATCACGAAAAATTAAAAAAAAAAAAAATCGAATTTCGTCTTTTAATTTAAGATTCTGAAAACATAATAATGATAAAATTGGATGGTTTATTTCACCCAATGCAAAATTTATTGGTCTCGCTATGAGTTTTAAAATATTGGACTCGACTACGTCTCGTCCAATATTTTAAAACTCATAGCTCGACCAATAAATTTGTGCATTGGGTTCAAACCATCCAATTTTATATCAACATATGATAGCATAAATGAGGGTCCAATTTTGATATTTTGTCAAGTTTTTGGGTATTAAAATGGTATTATGATAGATATAATGACGTTGAATAAGTTCATCAGGTTTGTTGCTTAAATAAACGAAAAGACATTTTAGCTTGTCAAAACCAAGTGAATGTTTACTCACTACAACATTTCGTCCTTCACATCGGAGGACTTCATCAGGTATGACTGATATTTTAATAATATTTTAATTATATAAACTGATTGGTTTTGACAAGCTATTAATTCTTTTTGTTTAGATATAATGACATTTCTTGGGATGTAAATGGTGAGTATACTTTAAATTGATTAGCTAAAATGGATTGGACAAACACCTATGGCTTAATAAGGTTGCAGAGAAATAATGTCGCAAGTTAAAAATACAAAATATTGCTTAACATCGAAAAAAGAAGCATTTGAACCAATTATTTTTTGATGATAGGTGTGAAGCACTAAAAATCACGGAGTACATGAAGTCATAAAAGAAATCAGAACCACTTATTCCTATTTTACATATCAATATTATTTCTCTAATGTGTTAGCAACACGTACCCAAAATTTTAGCGAAATCCAGTGAGAAGATTAAAAGCTTTCTTTTGTGTAAGGGAGTCTGAGGGTGAAATTACTTTTAGGAGTATGAGTGCATGCGTGTTGGTAAAATGTTGTTTTTTATAAGCCTTTGTTGTTATTTATGTGGCAATTCCGTTTTTACTGCGAGTGCATAGTAATAAACCATTTATCTATCTAAGTTACCTGTTAATTTTGAACACGACATTTTGCCATTTTCATTTTGCTCGTGTTCTTCACAATGCTTAGTGCAGCCTATATGGGTTAGTGTGTCCCAAACCTCAACACATTCATTACAGAGAGTGACACAGTCCACCGATTCTGAGTTTGCAAAGTTGCAAAACATGGTGAAAATACCAGCAATTAAGACGACTAGGTTCATCCTCTTCATTTTGACCTGTAATCGTACATGTAATACGATGTGATGAATGTGACATTCATGGAATAAATGGATTATTTTAACACAGCCCCTTTAATGTTACTTGTTGTGAATTCTCGTATAAGTACAAAAATACATAAATATAACAGGCCTATGTAACAGTTGTGAAAGGTAAACTCATCCAGGCTGTATCAACAGTATTGTTATCCAGCAGATTCTCTATGTACAAGACCTCGGAGAGGGGTTGTTCGGAACATTTGTACAGGTATCTATCATACAGACTTTTGGATGCTGACATTATCATTACCTACTTTTTGCTGCTTTTACAATCCATCAGTATACCAAGTTTTCACAAAAGAGCACCAAAATACACCCTATTTAAATTACAGGCAGTACAGGATACGCGACAAGTTCCCTACGGGGCTGATAAAACTACACGGCTGTCAGCTCTTTAGCAGTTAAGACAATTGGAAATTATGGTTCACTAAATTAATATGAACATTTTTAAGTTACTGAAAAAGCCATACACTTCAAAAATCTTATTTTTTTTAAATCGCGTCTACACTTACCAACTGTTTTAGTGAAAGGTAAACTCATCCAGGCTGTATCAACAGTATTGTTATCTGACAGATTCTTTATGTACAAGACCTCGGAAAGGGATTGTTCGAAACATTTTGTACAGGTATCTATCATACAGACTTTTGGATGCTGACATTCTCATTACCTACTTTTTGCTGCTTTTGCAATCCATCAGTATACCAAGTTTTCACAAAAGAGCACCAAAAATACACCCTATTTAAATTACAGGCAGTACAGGATACGCGACAAGTGCCATACGGGGCTGATAAAACTACACGGCTGTCAGCCCTTTAGCAGTTAAAGCAATTGGAAATTATGGTTCACTATACTAAATTAATATGAACATAAGTTGCTGAAAAAAGCGATACACTTCACAAATCTTTTTTTTTAAATCGCGTCTACACTTACCAACTGTTTTAGTGAAAGGTAAACTCATCCAGGCTGTATCAACAGTATTGTTATCTGACAGATTCTTTATGTACAAGAGCTCGGAGAGGGGTTGTTCGAAACATTTTGTACGGGAGTCTATCACACAGACTTTTAGATGCCGACTACTTTCTGTTGTTTTTGCAACCCATCAATATACCAAGTTTTCACAAAAAAGCACCAAAATATACCCTATTTGAATTGCAGGCAGAACAGGATACGCGACAAGTGCCATACGGGGCTGACAAAACTACAAGGCTGACAGCCCTTTAGCAGTAAAAAAAAATTGAAAAACAACATACGTACAGTAGGGTACTTTGTCGAACCCCAACGGTTATCTTATCAGTTATGTGATGATATCAAAGAAATTATTCCTCTGGCAAACATGGCAAATAAAGTCAGTATCGAATAACATTAAATATGAATATTTTAAAGATGCTGAAAAAAAGCGATCTTAATTTTTTTTAATCGCGTCTACACTTACCAACTGTTTTACTATTATCGGTCGCGTTAATATTCTACTTGATTTTGACAACTTGGTTGTGGCTTTTCTATACAATGAATTGATGTAAAACGTTATGTAAACGTTGTATGTGGTGGCCACAGATCAAGCAGCTGCGCATTTCAAATCATTAATGTATACAACTCCTCCGCGAAAATGCTAATTGCGTGACACTGATAAACATGATAAATCTAATAGTTTGATCACGCGTTGTCGATCTTCTACATTTATAATAAAAGACAGAGATCAAAAGACAGTTCGCGTCTGAAATTCTGACAGCTAGACAGAAAATGCCGTACTGCGCAGGTCGGTAACCAATCACGGCGCGCCTTTGCCCTGACGTCAGACGCGAACTAGTCTTTTTATCGCTGTCTTTCATTATAGGGCATATTGATTTTCATAATATTGGTTTGTATACGGATATGCATCATAATGCATGCAACTAAAGGCTAATTAAATGAAAAATGTTCCCAACTAACCCCCTTCCAATCCCCACCCCGTCGCTCCCGGTCCGTACGCCACTGGGTAATATAGAACAGGACCGTCAGTGGTTTGAAGTGAAGGACTGCATTATAGCATAGCATGATTGATGAATGGGTGCTGGTGTAGTTCAATCTATAATACTTTTTTAGTATTTAACTATATTAAGGATCTATGTGAAAAAATGGAAGTGTACGTGGATTAATTATCATGAATTGAAACATATTGACTGCTTAAATTGGTTTTTGCATTCATAGACAATCGTTCCCCAAGGTAGTTGTGGAACCAGACAATGAGTATGCCAACAAAGCTCATTGGCACACTCACGAATTTGTCAGGAATACCGTCTGGACCACTAGTTCTGCCTAAATCCACTTATAAACACAGTACTTCATAAACATCTGAAGGCCGAATTCAATAGACGGTTCTTCACATTATCTTGAATATGTGGGATAGAATTACGCTTGTATGTAGCTTTACCTCTGGACAAACTGTCAAATAAGTTGTTGAAGAGACAGGCTTGCTCAGCTGGTTTTTTTGTCATTGAACTAGTTCATTTGGATTGTTAGATTCATTAACTGTTAACATTTTTCGTTTTATGCAAATCCAAAATAAATGAAGATGTTAAACTCACATTTTAGTGACGTTTCACCACTACATTAGTGGTTTCTTCAGACTGGCAACTCGTCATATCTGACTACTTCCTTTTATAGGCAACAGGAATTGCTATAGAGAGCGTGATGAGTTGGTCAAAGATGTTGTTAGGTGATTAGAGTGTCTTTTTTTCGGCGTATCCAGATGGCTTCTTCCAGCCACCTGGTGGTCTTGTCAAAACCCCTGTTTTTATGTCATGTATTAAATTAAAGAGCACGCTTATTGCTTATATTGTCCATATACTAGATTCATTGCAATGAGCAATTGCACATCTTGTGCAAAAAGGTATTATTTTCACCTGTTTTTTCATATGGTTGTAAATTCAATGAACAATGACTTAGAAATTGAAGCTACATGTATGGGGGGATTCAGCCAAGTTTCAGTGATTATGATAAATAAGTACCCGAAGTCTTTGATCAAGTTCATCTGGATTGGGAGGACTCAAAAGTCATCGACAGATAAGCTGACAAGATAGGCGGTTGAAAGAAGACATCTGGATACGCCGAAAAGGAAGAGACCTGGGGGTACTCAAGTTTGGTTTTGGTAGGGACGTGCCGCTGAGATTTTGGAAGTGGACCCATAAATATACCAATTTTTCAAGAAATTTGGACCCATTGATATACCAAAAGTCGAAATTTTCGGCCAAATTTAACCAAAATTGTCTTGCTTTTTACAAATTTTCCCAAAATTTTGGGAACATTTTGAAACTTTTGGCTAGATTAAGGAAAAATTGGGCTGGGGAAAAGACACTCAAAACAAGAACAAGGGGCCTATTCACTCAATAACATCTTTGACCAACTCATCGCGCCCTCTACGGCGATTCCTGCCGCCTATAAAAGGAAACTGCCAGATGTCATGGGTTGCCAGTCTGATAAAACCAATAGTGTAGTGATGAAACCTCACTAAAATGTAAGTTTAACATCTTCATTCGTTAACACAATCTTAAAAGGTCATTACGCATCACGTGTCATTTAACATCATCCAATGAGTAAAGTTTGTTGAATTTCCATAAAACTTGATCAAAAATATGCCTACGCACAATATCTTTTTAAAGGTGAACCAGCTGTGTATTTATGTCGAGCTGTAGCTAGATAAAAAATGACAATTCAAATTAAATGGATTTACCGATTACTAGTATTACATGAAAACCTACCCTTCTAAATAACTCAATCATTTTCTTTTCTGATTAACATACATCAGTGAACCAGCTGTGTACTTTCATCGATCTGAAGCAAGTTATGAATTCAGTAATTTTTTAGCCCAAATGTTTCTCATTATATTGATATACATATGAATTGTAATATCACAATATACTGATATATAAAAATAGAAGCGGCTGATTTTATCCATATGTTTAAAAGCCATTAAATTTGTAATACTTAATTAAGAATTTTTTTTCTGTGAACAACAACAGTATACGTTCTGTGCATTGAGAATGTTTATAGTACCTTCTGGCAATGCAGGCACAGTCATTTCATGACGTCAAGTTTTTCTAGTCCAAATCTGTCTCGTTCGAAAGAACTCATCGCTTAAGTTGGTTTTTGCGGAATATCAATAATTTTAAGCGTCTTATTTTCTCAAAAAAAGAGTCATTTTCATTCCCCTCATAATATTACCTTGCCAGTGATATGATGTTGTCCGAGCAATATACCTGACCTGATTTTATCCATATGTTTAAAAGCCATTAAATTTGTAATACTTAATTAAGATGTTTTTTCTGTGAACAACAACATTATACGTTCTGTGCATTGAGAATGTTTATAGTACCTTCTGGCAATGCAGGCACAGTCATTTCATGACGTCAATTTTTTCTAGTCCAAATCTGTCTCGTTCGAAAGAACTCATCGCTTAAGTTGGTTTTTGCGGAATATCAATTTTAAGCGTCTTATTTTCTCAAAAATAGTCATTTTCATTGTCCTCATAATATTACCTTGCCAATGATATGATGTTGTCCGAGCAATATACCTGACTTTAAGGCTATTATAAGTAAATTATTAAAAAAAAACCTTGCTTTTGTTTTGGACGTTTTCCCTCTCGGATGAAACGCATGTTCACGGGGCGGAGATTACACTCCTTTTCAAGCCTTGGGATACCCTTTATGGTATCCAGTTGAGGGAATCATTTACATTTTCCCCCTAGATGACCTTTGACCTCGAGGGGGCCCTTCGAAAACCACCCGGTCAACAGGCTTTTCCCGATACCTATCCATATCCGAAATATCGGATCGATGCGTCGAAGCGCGGCGAAACGCATAGCCGGACAGACAGACACACACACAGACAGACACACTTCGCTCATTATTTTAGTATACATGTAGTAGATATACGGTATGAATAATCAGCAAGGACAGTTTATTAACCAAACTATGAAACTGATACTTACTTAGATCTTCAGAAAAGATGAGAAAAGACTTGTTTTATTGCGGCGTCGTTTGTTTTATTTATACGAGAATCACTTTTGTCATCGCATCTGCGCATGTTCAGGATCCAGCTCATTACGTATTCATAGTTCCCTTTTTATCTTTTTATCTATAGAACTTTTGATTTGCATTCATAGTGTTTTGATACACAGTGGTTAAATTATAAGAAACTTAACACGGATTCCTGCTCCTGTAAATAACATTAACAGCTTTAAATTCTTTATGCATTAATAAAAAACAAGAAAGACAGGATTAGGTGATGAGCTCGTAGATTCTAATTTTTGATACTGTGCAATATTATGTTTAATGTTTTAATTTTTTGTTAAAGTCAAAACTTTTGCATTTATTATTCATGACAATATTTGAAGCAACATTTTGCCCGCAAAAACTTCCAAAGAATATTTGAGCCAAAAATGACAATGATCAAGTTCTTACAGCTTAACGTGCTAAATATCGAAATCAAATTTTAATAATTTGCCATAAAATTTGTATTACATCACGAATTTCAAAAAATCAAAATTATTTGATATCAGAAGAACATTCTACGTATTCAGACTGCAAAACAATATGTCTGATGTGCTCTCATATCCAACAAAAATACTGTCGAAACGTTCATACCAGAGCCCTTAATTGTTTAAGTTACGACAGCCCAGGCTAGTCTCGTCTGGAGAATAAGGCAGAGGAACAACGTGGTGTTTTTCATGGGAAATATATGCTGATAAAGCGAAGGAGAGTGCCATTGACGCGTTTGTAAACATACATATACCTGCAAAAAGACAAAATTAAATTAATAGACAAAAAGACAATTTGGTCATCGTAGGCATGATTTCTGTAGTGTACTATTCAGATTGGATTAATATATCTATCCCATTTGGATTTTGACATGCCTGTATTTTTGCGGAATAGGAACCAAATGATCACTTGTGAATTGTAGATTAATAAATGCGTATCACTTGTAGGGAGTGAAAATGTGCAAAATAACGCATGCGTTCTAGGCTGTTGATGCGTCTATTGCACGAGTCCTGAAAGGGGGGGGGGTACATTAGACACGAATTCGAATGGGCACGAATTCGCTGGCCCGGTCAGCGTAAGACCCGTAGCTAAGTGTCGGCGGCTTTCTACTTGGCATGCGAGGGGTCTCGGGCTCGAATTCCACCCAGAGCCAACAACTTCTTTGTTCGTTTTCTCTCCTCTTTCCCTTGCAGTGGCCAAAAAGCCCTTCGGGCGTTAGGGTTAATTTACCGATATGAGTCAACGAGAACATCGTCCTGGTAGTACACCTTACCGATACCATCTTCCCAAACCTTTCCGTTATTCTCACCGAATGCACTAGCAGTGTATATTATCCGTTTAATATTGGGATTGGTTCCGAGAGCAGCGAAAAATTCCTGCTCCTCGCTTGAAAAAAAAATACACAAAAAACAACAACAACAACAAAAACACCAGCAACAACATAAAAACAATGATGCGATAAACAGACAGAACGTTAGAATATTATGTGAGACATCTTTGAAGTTACTATATAAATACCTTAAATAAAGAAAGTCCGCAGTTATGACCAAAACCTGATCTTGTTATGACAATTTGATTGATAAGGTCATGTGCGGAGTCCTGTTAGGGACGCACCATTACATTCTCAGGGTGGGGGTAGGAAGTTTTTGAAGAAAAAAAACTTCATCCACTAAATGAGCAAAAAAACTTTCCCCACCATCACTAAAAAAAACAAACTTTCCCCACCTAACTGTATAAATGCATGAAATTAAAAAAAACAAAACTTGCCGCCTTCGGTGGTGAAAAAAAAAAATTTCGCCGCCTTCGGCGGCGAAAAAAAATTTCTTTCCCCGACCACAAATTCCTACCCCCTGAGTATCAAATGGTGCGTCCCTTAGCTCCAATTTGATACCAAATTTGCTACCAAACACTCTAAATTGACAAAGATTCTATCAAAGCACATACCCTTAAGTTGCAAATCACGTGGTCGAAATTGCCGCTATCCCAAGTGCCGGTACAACGCGCGGTTTATTCAATTGTTAATAATTATCATACAATGCACTTAAAAATGGCGATTGCCATGTTGGCAATCCAGATTGAAGGGCATTCCATTTCCCTATAAGGCATTTGTAAAGTTTAATGACCCCGTTTAAGAATCTGGCAAAGAATTTTTGTCTCCATATGGGACAATAATAATAGGTAATATCCCCCATTTGCAATTTGTAAGGTATTCACATCCCAAGATGTTAGGCATGTATGTGAGCATCCCATACTGGATAATTTCAATATATAATGTGTAAGTGGCAATATCGTGCTATGTCGTTTGTTAAAGGAGACACAGTTTGAAGGTATTCAGTCTCAGACCGGAAATGACCCCTTAACGACCTTTGGATTGAAACCAAACCTGTGAACAAATTATAGACACTGGCTAATATAAATGCACATACCTACGGAGGCATTCTGAGCTGAACAATTTGATTCTAATATCTCTGACACCTATGTGACCTTTGACTCAAATCTAAGTTTTAGCAGATGCAGAAGACACGGGTGGAATAATTGCAACGGGAAAATGCTCACATACGGTGACCTTTTCGCTTCTTAGACCTTCCGTCAAATTAGAGGTAGCATTTACTAGTATTTTATTATTTCAAAGTTGAGGTATTACGTAATTTAAATATTTACCTTCTTTACCAAAAGCAGGTGCTTGTCCATAATTCACATTTATACAATCGTCAGTGTATAACTCTTCAACAATGGCCGAATAATCTTCATCACTTTCGATCAATTCTGAAAATCTCGCATTAAATGCATCGATCTCATCTTCAAGGGATACACTGCCTTTGTTCGGTGCTGAAATGACAAGGCAAGGGTTCATTCACATTATTCAAGCGGATGCCAGCTTGTATACATAAAAATACGTGACTAGATGAGTCAATTTACGTTTGAAATGAAGACCTGAGCGCAAGAAGACCGTAAGTCCTCTTGGCAATAGGGGCAACATGAAATTATGATGGTCATCCCTACCATTAGTAACGAATAACATTCTGGAAATAATAATGAAATATGAAAACTGAAAATAATTTTCTTAATCGCATTTGCACTTACCAACCTTTTACCGTTAATATTCTACTTGATTTTGGCAGTTTAGGCTGTCCTATACAATGAATTGATGTAAAACGTTATATAAACGTTGTATGTGGTGGCCACAGATCAAGCAGCTGCGCATTTCAAATCATTAATGTATACAACCTCTCCGCGATGACAAGATGCTAATTGCGTTAATGATGTAATAGTTTGATCACGCGTTGTCGTTCTTCTACATTTAGGGCATATAGATTTTCATAATATTGATTTGTATACGGATATGCATCATAATGCATGTAACTAAAGGCTAATTAGATGAAAACTTTTTCCACAACTACCCCGAAGTCTTTGAACAAGTTCATTTGGTTTGGGAGGACTCAAAAGTCATCGACAGAAAAGCTGACAAGATAGGTGGTTGAAAGAAGCCATCTAGATACGCCGAAAAAAACCACTCTAAACAATGACGAGGGGGCCTATTCACTCAATTACACCTTTGAGCAACTCATCACGCCCTCTACGGTGATTCCTGTTGCCTATAAAAGGAAACAGTCGGATGTGTTGGGTTGCTAGTCTGATGAAACCACTAATGTAGTGGTGAAACGTCACTAAAATGTCACTTTAAGATCTTCATTATTATTGGATTTGTAAAAAAAAAAAAAAAAAAAACTATGTTAATATAATCTTAAAAGGTCATCACGAATCACGGGTCATTTGATATCATCAAATGAGTAAAGATTTTTGAATTTCAATGAAACTTGATCAAAATATGCCTACGCACAATATCATTTCAAAAGTGCACCAGCTGCGTATTTGCGTCACGTTGTAGCTAGATAAAAAATTGACAATTCAAATTAAATGGATTTACCTATTACTAGTATTACATGAAAACCTACCCTTCTAAATAACTCAATCATATTCTTTTCTGATTAACATAATTAGTGAACAAGCTGTGTACTTCCAATACAAGCAAATGGATAGTTTGATCAGCTCGGAATATGGGGGGGGGGGGGGGAATTAGGTTTTTACCACTACGCCAAAAAGTAGACCCACGTTAAGGGTGCTATTAGTTGACATGTCTAATCTAAATTTTGTGTGTTAAAGAAAGTATAATAAGTAAAGGACTTGATTAATAATTGGTGATGCTTCTGGCGAGATGTCATAAGACAATTCTCAAAATAAAAATATTTTGATAGTAATCCGCGATGTTGTAAGGCCCGCCGATTACGAGCTGATCAAAGTATAAAGTGAACACGATTTCCCACTTGAGCAACGAGAATTACTCTAATTGATTTAGGGATGCAATCCTTATTTTCCCGTTGTTCATCGCCGTCTAAGAACTAGATCGCGTCTACGTAATTCACTTCGCTCGGACAGCTTAAGGGGGTACTACACCCATCGCATTTTTTTTCGTTTTTTTTGCATTTTGTGAAGAAATGAGAAAAAAATTGGACAAAGGGGTATGCAAAATGAAGGGGCAAATCTTCTCGTTATATTGGTGGCATCGGTATCAACGTAGCTTACATGCTTTTAAATGTAGAAGCCAAAAGGTGGTACATCACTGATGTTTTAAATTCACTTCATTTTGGAAAGCTTACTATCAAACGGATTTCGTTAAAATTTTGGATACGTGTTGCTAACGCATTAGAGAAATAATGTTGATATGTAAAATGGGAATACCCAGCAAACACAAACACGTCTTAAAAACGTTTTAAATAAGTTATATTTTGGCTTTTGGTTTAGGTAAAAACGTTTTAATAACATTAAAATGTCGGGTTATACAAAGGTCATGATAACGTTTTAAAACGTTTTGTATGAAAACACACTACAACAATATTTTTAAATGTTTTCAAAAATGTTATTGTAAACTATTTGTGCAAACATTTTTGCCAAATATTGTGGCAATACTTAAATAACATTATGTTAAAATATTTGAACCCAGCAAACACAGAAATGATCTTAACATGTTTTTTTCAAAACCTTTTAATAACATTTAAATGTCGGGTTATATAAAGGTCATGAAAACGTTTTTAAAACGTTATTGAAAATATTTTGGGCAAACATTTTTCGCAAAATATGTTTTTAACCCCAAAATAACATTCTGTTTAGAATGTTTTGTATCAAGTTTTCAAGAATGTTTTTGGAATGTTATTAAAACGTTTTTATACCCTTTATATAACCCGACAATTAAACGTTTTCTGTAAAACATTTTTGTTTGCTGAGCAGTAGATTATCAAAAATGTTTTTTATGGTGATGAAAACGTTTTATACTCTTAATATACCCTTTATATAACCCGACATTTAAACGTTTTCTGACAACCTTTTATAACCTTGATATAATGATGTCGAAAACGTTTTGTGTTTGCTGGGTAAGTGGTTCCTGATGGCTTCATGAACTTGGTGATTTTCAGTGCTCCACATCTATCAAAAATGAACTGGTTAAAATGCTTCTATTTTCAATGTTGAGCTATATTTTGTATTTTTAACTAGCGACATTATTTCACTGAAACTTTATTAAGCCATAGGTAAAATGCTACCACAACCATACTACAGCAATGTTGAAAAAAATTGCATTTCTCGTCACCATACCACCATATTTCGTAAGGCTCGTTAAGCTTAAATTTGCCGATTTTGGTAACTATTTTACCGTTGTTTTCTAATCCATTTCAACTAGGAACTCCAAAATTGATACAGTGATATAATATTTTAAGCAGATTAATATAATTGGTGTCTTACCTATGATTGTCGCTGCCCAAGGCCAAAAAATCAAATATATTCCATAGAATTCTGCACGTCGCCACGGTATCCGAATTTTGACATACGGCCATTTTAACTACGTCACCCATAATCCATTGAGTTATAACGAGTTGCCGAGTTTTATTACATGTATATATTTAGGTATTTTAAAGCTCAAATTCCGGCGTATGGGGCAATATACGGAGCCATGAAGTAGGAAAAAACAAATTTTAGACAAGCCAAGACGGGAGGGGGCAAGGAATTTGGGAAAAATTGGCAGATCAAAGGGGGAAAGCGATATTTGGCGCACATTAAATGGGACAAGACTGATTTTTAAATAACACGCACAATGCTTTGGAGGCACGTCACGGGTAGGCCTATGCCTACAGAAAGTTAGAAACGCAGTCAAAATATGAAAAAAATTCCTGCACGTTATCCGTAGGCCCTACGCTCGCATTTAGACATTCCATCTGGACAATTGTAAAGGCCTATCCAGTGGTAAAGGCCTATCCAATTGTTTATAATGTCTAAAAGTAAAGGATAAGTCATTAGGTATTTCATTGTCATTAGGTATTTTTAAAATGTAATATTTGGCATAGGATCCTAACAGCAGTAGGCCAATTGACAAAGTTGAAGCCCGATATAATGTAGGTGGCCTATAGGCTTAGCTAATCAGATTCGTCTGATTTTTCCCGAGATGAGATTTTGTCTTTACTCGGCGTTTGGCTAAACCACTAATACTAAGCTATGTTAGCATTTCTATGACACTATATAACAACAAACAGGGACAACAAAGGCGATTATGAAGCCCGGGGAAGGGGTAAGAAATTTCAGTTGGTAGGCCTACACCATTTGGAAATCCCCCAGTGAGACCCTTTTTTTAAATTTTATCATGCTTATTTATATCATGCTAATATTTTAGTAGTGTTATATGACCCCGGGCTATAACCTTTAACTTTCATTTTCCCGTGTTAAAATGTACTTGCGGAATTGTAGGCCTATACTCGTGCTTTTCACCGCTGATTCAGTTAATATTATCGCAACTCGCCATCTGGGGTGGTGAATTGCTTCCCCCATCATGCCAACAAATCTTTGCCAGTCTCCATGCAAACCCTCCTCTATCGACATACCAAAACATTGTCCCCCTATACCTAGGCCTACATGGCAGCCGGTATTCAGTTTTAGGCAGGCCGAGAAGGGGCAAGCTAGTTTTGGCACGAAGGCCTATATTATTGCAAAAGCCAAGTATTAATATACCCCGGGCCCGACCCCGGGGTATAGTCCTACTAGCCTATAATATTTAATATGTTCACTTTTTCTACTCACTTTATTTAAACTACCATTTAAAATGTCTAAAATTAATGCGGATTTGTCCAAATTGCGGAATTAAGCAAATTTCTCATACGTCCAGTGCCGTACATAAGGGGGCAACGGGGAAAGCTACCCCCATCCCCTGTAGGAAGTCCGCCCCCCTTGGATGCGGTCGCCCTGAAGAATTTTACTAGGGTCTTTTTTGTACTTTTGAGCCTATTTTGTTTCGTTAAAGATTTCCCCCTTGAATGAGGGTTGCCCCTTTGACTCCTTTGACCCCCCCCCCCAAAAAAAAGTCCTAGATACGCACATGATCCCCCATGACGCCACTTCACGAGGAGGGGGGGGGGGTGGGCACAACATACATTTCTGGTGGGTATGCTCCTGAGGTATGCTCCCTCAGAATTTAGTAGGTGGTGGGTCCGCCGGGGGAGCTGACGGCGTACATGCCGGAAAGGGATGTTTTGGAGCTGCCAACAAATATAGAAGGGGGTTTTTGGGAGCTGCGAAAAGTCAAAATTGGGTCTTTCTTGGCTTTCTGGTTGAAAAAAAAAAAAAAAAAAACCCAGAAATGTGAAGAATGATCGAGCAATGTAGGTCTTTTAGAGCTGAAATTGTCAAGTTTCCGTGTTTACGTATGCTATAATAGCTCTATTTTGGTCACGGGTCTTTTAAGAGCTGCGGAATCCAAAAAATGGAGGGGTCTTTCCGGGAGAGCATACCCGTATGGTCATTTGTGTTAAGTTCCAACGCTTAAAATTCAATTTTAATAACACGACGGTCACACTCTTGATTTTATCAGGGATTTTACCAAGAGAAGGCGCTAGGCATACATGCTCATGTTTGAATCTGGCAACACGAGAACTTTGAACTTATGCGGTAGACTAGTAGCCGTCCGGCCCTGTTCAGTTTTATACACGCATTTGAATAGGGATTATTTTGCGCACTTATCTAATGTTTATGGAGCACATTTTCTTCATTAGTTCGTGAAGTTGATGTCAAAAGTTCTATTCTATATTATTTGGCAATAGTGTTTTTTTGCCTAAAGTACGTCCAAACATGGTCCAAAGTTGTAATTTGTTGTTTTTGATCGCAAAGGTCGGATATTTTTATTCCCGATTTAACTGTGCACCCGCTCGAGGGCTTCGCAAGAGTGCAGAATTCGGCGAAAGTTTGACGGTAATTTTGTCTTTTTGGACACTAAAACGCATTCGATCCTTAATTATATTTCGACAAAATTTCTGATTAGGTATAACATAATGAGGCGGCTACCAATTTTTTGACCAAATCTTAAAGAACTATTTTCAAAAGTCTGACCTGTGTATTTCCTATTGGTAATACAAATTGACGTGTCAGCCCTAAATATACATAGGCAGGTCGTATTTTGGACTGGTAGCGAGTCTAATACTGTATGTGAATATCGATGAATGTTAGAAACGGCAGAAACCGGTTGTGAAGGAGACTACGTGGATCGCTAAAAAACAAGCGTCCTTAACAACCAGTCAACTTTAAGACAAATAAGTGAAAAAGGACACTTTCACGATGTTTTTTCATATTTTTTTTAATTTCACATGATCAGTGCATATATCGCCTAGCTATAAATGAAAATATATTTTTTAGACCAATCAAACCAATATATGGGTATAGTACGCCCTTAAAGCATCGTTAAATGGAACAGTCGATATTTTACATCATGAAAACATTCTTACTATTGAACTAATAAACATTAGATTTTTTTGTTGTTGAAATTGCACAAGTATCCATATCCCCCGCATTACTCACTCATTGCCATCCCAAATCACAGGCCCTCTCGTACGTTCTAGCGGGTTTCTAGGGTTTCTGCAGAAATCATCAAAATTGTCAAATTAGTCTTGACTGTGATATACCATGTCCGAGACTATTTCGACTAGTTTTGATGATATCTTCGGAAATACATCGATTTGGAACTCCTAACTTCAATATGTCGATGAGAAAATATGATCTTTCATTTGATATCAATTTACACACATGCACATACAATATAATCACACTATCAATTAATTATTACTTAACTGTTGACAATGACAATTTTACAGCAGGTGTCTTTTTAGATTTATCAAAAGCATTTGATACTATAGACCATACAATATTGCTTGATAAACTCTATCACTATGGTTTTAGAGGTATTACACACAAATGGTTTGAGGATTATTTGAGTAATAGAAAACAATATGTTTATTATAATGGTGTTTCATCTCAACATCAAAATCTTACTTGCGGTGTGCCACAGGGTTCAATACTGGGTCCACTGCTTTTCATCATATATGTTAACGATATTCACTTAATTACTGATTCACTTGATGTGATTTCATTTGCTGATGACACCAATTTATTTTACTCTCACAATCAGTTTAATGTTGTTGAGGAGGTTTTCAACAAAGAGCTTATTAATGCGAATAGATGGTTCCAGGTAAATAAATTATCTTTCAATGCTAAAAAACTAATTTTATGTTACTCGGTACCAGGAAGAACACAAAACCCGAGTACAACTTGTTACTCTTTCTTGATTCTGACAGGCACTCTACAGCAAGAACACCGCTTGAAAGAGTGCCAAGTACTAAGTTTCTAGGTCTTCAAATTGACCAGAATATCACTTGGAGAGAACATATTGATAATATTGTTAAAACATGTTCAAGAAATGTCGGTATCATTAATAAATTAAAAACTTCCTCCCACATGAGGCGTTATATACATTGTATTGTTCGTTGATATTACCGTATATCAACTATGGTATTTTAGCTTGGGGATGTGCATGTTCATCATACATAAATGATCTTTTAAAATTCAAAAGAGGGCTCTTCGTATTATAAGTGCAAGTGATTATAGAAGTAGCACTAATCCCTTACTGATTAGGTATAATACTTTAAGTGTCAGGGATATGTATACATTTGAACTTGGTTTATTTATGTACAAGCATGAAAATGGATTTTTACCAAGTGTTTTTGATGATTTGTTTGTAAAACAGTCTAAGATCCATGACTTAAACACCAGAAATAAAGATCGTCTGAGGATTCCTTTTATCAAAACAAAAAAGCTTTCTGTGAAAAATCTATTAAATATGCAGCTACTAAGTTATGGAATAATGTTGATAACAGCATTAAAAGTTCATCATCGATTAATCAATTCCGCCATGTATTTAAGAAACATCTTATGCAAAGTTACTATTAACTCTTATTGTATCTGGTTTATATAACCAAATTGGATATTATTTATATTTTATATTACTTATTTGTGTTGTGCATTTTCTTATTTACTATTGTTAACTGTTATTTTCATGTATTTAGGTTAATTCATATCAAGATATGACAGCTTACTGTTACTTCATTGAAGTGACAGTCTGCTGTCATGTCAAATGATGAATTAACCAATCAAGGGATCACAGATTTTCAGGCCTCTCCTTGGCCTTTCCTGTGATTCCTTCACTCTCACTTACATTATTATTTTGTATGTATTCTAGCTTTTTGTAATTTGATGAGTGAAAATAATAAATGAATGAATGAATGAATAACCGGTAGTGTTCTTTTTGTTGATTATAGAGTTTTGTTGCAATATACAATTTTATGGATGGCTGACATATATCCATGTTCAGTTGTCCTTCGAAAATCACTGTTCAGCAAAGTACACTTGTATTTATATCCTTTGCGTATAAATTCCTCACTCAGAAAATGATGTTGCTTTCACCAAACACTCAAGTCCTCGCATAGATGACAATCTCCAAAATTAATACTTCTTTCACCAATCACTCTCTTTCTCCAGGAAACTTTATTGACAGATGTGTTGTTTTTATAACCCTGACTCCAGCAAGTCTTGAAATCTCCTTCATTGCTGTATTAATAGCACACTATTTTTTTTTTGGCATGAATGATTTAATGAAACATTTTATGTTAGGGGCCACTATACGTAAGTTTTAAAGAATTTCATTTCCCAAATATATTTTGTCAAATTTTTATATTTTTCTTCATTGCAATTCCTGTTTTGAGTCTCTTGTGAGGTAAAAATTTGTTTAAATTTTGGAAATTTAATTCGAATTAGGCCCATGCACTCTTAGGCAATAACTTTGTTCACTTGTGAATTAATTTATTTTGCTGCCTATCTTATGCACTGCTATTCCTGTGTGTATGCCTAAGTCTTGAGTGTTTCACTTAGAGTGAATCTTTTGTTCTATTATTATTATACATGTATGTATATATAATCAGGAAAGAAGAACACATTGTGTTTGAACTGTTTAGTCTATTTCCTCTTTCCTGGATTGTCATTTAAATTGCTTTTAATGTTTTGACATGTTTGTAATTTATGGTAATTGAAATAAATATTATTATTATTATTATTATTATTATTATTATTATTATTATTATTATTATTATTATTATTATTATTATTATTATTATTATTATATCAGGTCACCTTCCTTTAACTTTAACCACACAATGGGGTTGGTGGGCTACAATATCTATTCAAGACGCAATAATAAGAGACCAGTGCTAATGTTTGGTGACCAAATGTTTGGAACAAAGGTGTGAAAGTGTTTTGGACATGCCTGAAGGATATTGAACAAATTTGGCATGGGCTGCCCTCTTCAAAGTGTCATGCATTTTTGGTATATAAATGTATAGTTTGCCATATCTGCGACCTTTAGTTACGACGCCATGGGCAGAAATGTGACAAAGGTGAACATACTTTTGGCTGGGTGCAATTTTACTAATACGATCCGTGTATTGTACCTATTTATTATTAGAATCGCAGTTGAAAATTTGGAGCCACACAATAAAATTCAAAATGATAATGTGGTATTCTAGAGGAAGATCGCAGTTTTAACTACATGCATGAATGGTGATGCATTTATATATAGAGTCATTGTTAAGTAAATATGAACACTGAGTGCACTATTTATTTATTTTTTGCTTGTTTGATTGTTTTCCTAGGTTGGTTTGTACCTAAATGTATTTATGGAATTATTTTGGCCACCGTAATCAGCGATTTTCAGTAAAGTGTAAGACAATTTAGAGATCATCGGCCTGAGGTTTATTTATATATTTAAGGGGGTACTACACCCATTGGATTTTTTTGCGGGTTTTCTGCATTTTGTGGAGAAATGAGAAAAAAAAATTGGTCAAAGTGGTATGCAAAATGAAGGGGCAAATCTTCTCGTTCTATTGGTGGCATCGGTATCAATGTAGCTTACATGCTTTTAAAGGTAGAAGCTCGGAAGAGGTATATAGACCTCGATTCACAAAATCGAGTTTCTTTAGAATTTCAGAATTGATACCGTTAATCCAATCACTCACACTTGTTAAGCATTTGTGACAGACGCTAAAAGTATAAAATTATTTTTTGGGGGAAATTAATTAATTATGCACAGCTTTGAAAACATTAATATGCATCAATTTCATGTTATCAATGAAATTAAACTTATTTCCCCCCTTTAGTTGACAATGATATGCAAAATTTGTGTTCGCAAGGCAGCATATTTGTTTCAGGTTTGATAAGGTTGAAATTAAAGAACAGTAAATGCCTTGGTTTTCAGTATTAGGTGAATTTTTTTTTTTTTTCTGAGGAAATACGGGAAGCTTACAAAACATGATTTATAATGCATTTGTAATGTGAATCGGTATGTTCACAATGATAACAGCTAAATGGGACACCCTACTAGTTCACGTGTATTAACAGTTTCGTCACTTACCTGTACCGCATGCTGAAATCATTCCACTTTAAGAAAATCCATTATAAATCCAGTATAAATCCATGAAACTCACTGTATTCGCTTGCCGAAAGACTTCCGCATACATTTTTGTACAGACGCCATGATTTGGTTTTTCTAGCGGTGGGCGATTCGATACCATTTTGGTATCGGTCAATTTCCGATACAATACTTTTATTTTTATGGAACGTAGGCCTATTGAAAACAAAAATAATTATTCGAAAATTGAAAACAAATATTAAATAAAAAATCTTTCATTCTCTATTAGCGACTTCAGGTAGCGAATAAATTGTGTGTGGTAGGCCTATAGGGACCGTCGACCGTTCACAAACACTTGCTGGGGGGGGGGCTGAAGCAAAAAAATTCATCACAAAAATTTTTCGGGGCCCCCTTTAGCCTACAGACCTCCTATCATTCACATTTAAAAGTGTATAGAAACTAGTTTACGCTAGGAATCCTCATTTCATACAATTTTTAACAATGTTTCACACACCGAAGTTTTCGTGTTCTTGAGCATTGTAAAGTTGCAATGTTCGAATCCAAGTCAAAGTAGGCCTAATTGCAAATCTTTTACAAAATATTTTACAAACACCACGGTTATATGTTATGAAAGATTTGAAACTATAGCCAATGTATTGGTTTTGTTTAATGTTTACAATTAATTTCAACACAAAAATTGTGTTAATAATGTTTTAAACTTAAATTGTCAACAGAAAGAGTCAGCTGATCATCAGGTTTTATGTCTTCTTTTAACATGAGTGGAAACAAAGGAACCCGAAGAATGTGCAAAGTTATTGACTTCGGCTAGCATCTTAAATTTAAACTCTGAGTCAAAAATAAGCTTTGTTTCATTAATTAAAAAGAAAGTTGTAAAGTTGTTGTATCTTGTTGGTAAAGTGAAGTTTGCTACTGGTTTTATTATTACCTGTGTTGCGATTCGAAATCCCACAAAGAGTAAGTAAGTTCGTTATTAAATGTGGTAGGCCTCAGTACCCCCTCCAATCCCCAACATAGGCCTACACATGGACTCAATTAAGGCGCGGATTCAGGTGGCTGACGCCCCCCCAAATAAATAAATAAAGAGAAGAGAAGGGAAGAAAGGAGAAAAGAGAAGAGAAATGGAGGAAAGGAGGAGAGAAACTAAATTGCACGTAATTGAGTAGGCCCATGTGTAAATAACCGCACAGTCGGGACGATTGGAAGTAGGTCCTATAGAGGCCTGCGACTAGGCATTGCTTGAAGGCGGGTCCTCGTCCTAAAAGCACGTGAAAATTACTGCGGGTCCGCCGATATGCAGGGCCCCTCACATTTTGCCACCAAAGTCAAAAATTAAGACGGACTCCATAACGACTTCATCGATTTATGCATGCTTTAGTAATTGCCAATCTCAAGTTTTGCAAATTGATTTCGGGCCCTTTTTCTGTTTAAAGCAATTGATTCAAATAGTAGTGTAAAAACAATGCACCGAATGGCTTCAATTCGACCTTCATTTTGCAAATTTTTCAAACTTCTCAGGGGGAACATCCCCTCAGACTCCTCTTGCGTAGTGGATAAACATATGATCATTTTCGCTCTTCTTCCAACATTTGCAAATTTAAGCCCAATTTGCGGTATAGGCTTACAGGAAAACTTGTCCAAGGAAGGTTTCATGGACCATCATTTTACAAATTTGCGGCTTTTTCAAACTAAAATTTTACACACTAGTACCAAAATGGTCCACCAAATCACTTCAATTTAGTCTTCATTTTACCCTCCCTGCGTAATCGATATACAAGTGGCCATTTTCGCTTCTGCTTTCGCCGATTTATGTTTAAAACAATTTATAGGACTACGATAATAGGGAATTCGAAACTTGTCCACGAAAGGCTCTCACAAATTTTCGGCCGCCAAACTAAAATTTTACACTAGTATATAGGCCTTGGCATAATAGTGCCAAAATTGTCCACCAAATCGCTTCAATTAGATCTTCATTTTGCACACGTTTTTTTTTTTTTTTTCTGAGGGGGAACACCTCCTCAGACAACCCCTGCGTCGCGCAAGCAGCTCCGCGGCCATTATTTTTTCATTTTGTTTTATTTTTCTACAAATTCGACCCAAACCCCTGACTGCTCTAGTTCGACAATGGGTACCAAAAGCTGGTATCGCCCATCCCTATGAAGATTGACTACGTACTCTCGCTAAATAAAAATCCCTTAAAAAGGGATGAATAAGCGTCCTTATCAACCAATCAACTTTAAGACAAATAGGTGAAAAACGATGTTTTTTCATAATTTTTTTAATTTCACATGATCCGTGCATATATCGCCTAGCTATAAATGAAAAAATATTTTTTTAGACCAATCAAACCAATATATGGGTGTAGTACGCCCTTAAACGAATATGCGCACAATATTTTAGAGCATGAGCTGAGCCAATCCATGTCAACTCCAGGGATGTGCACCGCAGCACCTCTTTAATTTTTTTCTTTTTCTGTGTTGTGGTAGATATTGATGAGAAAGTAAAATCCTGAAAAATTGAGCTTTTCCCGTGGCATCAATTTGAAATTTAGGGGGGTCAGCGTAAAAAATGTGTCGTAACGCGAAAGACGATGTTTAGAGGTCCATAAATGTATAAAGAGAACCCCCTACAACTTTGAAAACTTCGGGGGGTCAGAACTCCAAAAGTAAAAATAATTTTCAGCAAAATTTGAGGGGATGACCACTGACCAACCAACCCATTTTGTTGATGTGGCTGGAATGACTCATATGTGAGTAGGCAAACCTAACTGATGTTTTTCAAGCAAAGTGATCAAGACCCCAAGCCACTATCTCTCAGAAATGTTGTCCAAGAACATATTTTCAACATACCTGAAGTTGATGGTGGGGCAAAATGTCTGACATTGGTTTTTAGGGGAGTGAAAATGTACAAAAAATGTACAATTGGGGTTTTGCATGTGTAATATCTCAGCTAAAAGTATTCTAATAGGCTCAATATGGGATAAGAGTAATGTCCTAGACTGGCAAAAAAATGGACATTAAAAATATTTTTACTTTTGGAGTTCTGACCCCCCGAAGATGGTCCTGGATGGACGAAGTTGCATTTTGAGGGCCCTATATCTTTTAAAATAAAGGAGTTATAAGTTTTCTGATGCCAGATTTGAATTCTAAACAAAAAAGGACCACAGGATACATACTTTTCAACTTGTAGGGGTTCTCTTTATACATTTATGGACCTCCACCCCCCTATGATGCCACGGGAAAACAAAATAGAGTATGAAGCTCAAATTTTCAGCATTTTACTTTCTCATCAATAGCTACCACCACACAGAAAAAGAAAAAAAATGAAGAGGTGCTGCGGTGCACATCCCTGGAGTTGACATGGAATGGCTCAGCTAAATGACTATATTTTAATAGTTTATTGTGCACATCCAATGAAGTCATTGTTCAGGTCAGGTCAAAAGTTCAAGAGGTCACTTAGCATGCTTAGTGTTACATTCATTACACTTGCTTAAAATATTAATCATAATTTGTATTAAGATTTTACGATTAAGATTACAACAGCTGTCTTCTGGAGAATAAGGCAGAGGAAGCACTTGTTGTTTTCATGCAAAATATATGCTGAAAAAACGAAGCAGAGTGCCACCGACGCGTTTGTAAATAAACATATACCTGCAAAAAGACAAATAGAGAAAAATACAATTTGGTCATGACTTCTCCTAGATTATCTTTAAAACATAAAAGGTCCGTAACCCGATCAACAGCCTCATCCCCCGTTTTTGGTATCACATATTAGATCAATGTTTTATCATAACCATCCTGAAAACAGTCTATTTGTGGTTACCACTTTTATCGAAATTTTACACACCCGTTGGTAGGCAAGGAATGACATCCAGACGTTTCAGAGAGGGTGCTATAACGATATAGACTTAAAACAAAAACAAAAGATAAAAAAAAAATCATAAAATAAAAGAAAAGATGTGCAATGTACATGATATACAGGCAAAGTTTCTTGATCAAAGTACCACGAAAATTATATGCTCTGCTCTTTTTCTCTGTTTGTTTGATTATTTAATTTCTTCATTGTATGCTAGCATGCTAGCACCCATAAGCAGATGAATAAACGCCTGCAAATTGTTCAAAACAAAAATATCAGATTCATTTCCTGAATAAGGATTCCATGTACCATATAAGAGAACATGAATTTAAGGATTCTAATTTTCTGAACATTCACAAAATGGCAAAACAACTCAGGTTGAACCAGGTTTTTAATATTTTTAAGGAGGTTGGCACCAATATAGTACCAGAAACAGTTTTGTGAAAAATCATACATAGGGGAAACTGCGAGAGTATTCGGAACACGCCTCAAATAACATAAGACCGAAGCTGACAAAGCCTCAATTTAGGCATTTACCATGTTTACAAAGACACAGAGAAAGGCATCTGTCATAGGAGATGTAAATAAATCTGCCATAACGGACTGTGTATTTATTTATTTATTATTCATTTCATTCCTATTTAACCTGGGTTAACCTTTCAATGCACTGGCATTGTTCTCCCAAGGTGCCCAGGTGGCACAAAGCCAACATTAAAATACACAAGATACAACATATAAAAATACAGATGGAACAATAATGTACATAGTAAAAAAAACCTAGCATACAGATTTAAAAAGGTAATCGGCAAGAAGAGTGGATCAGGGTCAGGCGGGACACCCGGAGAAGACCCCCAGCCACATGCAGGCCGCAGGACCCCAACCCCGACCAAGGGACTGGTAGGGCCCAGGCTGGTCAGGGAGCAGGGAGACAACAACAGAAATTGATCCTATCCAAGCCCCTAACCAGTCACAGTCAACAGCAGCACCCCATCCAAGGAGAAAGGTCCAGCTATCCACATGCGCCCAGGACACCAACCGGCTGTCCGTCCATACCCGAACACCCATATATTGCCCTGAGAAAGACATTAAAAAATACACATTAATATACATTGCTATAAAAGACAATATTGCACTAGTGCCGAACTATGGGCAAGTCCATACGTGTTAGCAGAAAGTCCATACTTCCACCCACCGGGAATGCCGGTGCCGAGTCGGGGGTCCCTTGTCCCCGCCCGGTCGGGCAAACGCCCATGGCCCAGTAACCATCGCCCCAGGTAAACCACATTGGAAAACTAGGCCTCCAGGGCGAAAAACGACAACGCCAAGACCGTCAGCCACCCGGGCAAGAACCGCAAACCCCCGCAACAACACCGACACCCCAGCAGAATGTAGCAAGGACTTTAAGTCAACACAAATGGGCACACCCATAGTAAGGCCACATGAGAGAGATGCATGTTGAAGAACAGTTGCATAGTACATAATCACATATAAATTAATTAAGTCAGATTTTTCATTGCACCTTGTACCTCAAGCTTACCGAAATGAGTCAATGAGGGCATCGTCCTGGTAGAACTTTCCGATACCATCTTCCCAAACCTTTCCGTTATTCTCACCGAATGCACTAGAATTGAATGTTAACCTATTGATATTGGGATTCCTTCCATAATAATTGATATATTCCTGCTCAACACCTGAAAAAACACATCATGCCAGAAGCATAAAGATTGTTAGAATATTGTGTAAAACATCTATATAATAAAGTTACTATCATATACAATATTTTGTGTTTTCCATAGCGGCGTATCGACCATACGCTACTTGTTACCCAGCAAACACAAAACGTTTTGGATATCATTCTCAAAAGGTTAGGAAAGGTTGTCAGAAAACGTTTAAATGTCGGGTTATAAAATGCATATGATGGGTATAAACTAGAAAATATTTTCATAACATTCAAAAACATTTGTTGACCCCTACTGCAAATATTTTAACATAATGTTATGTTTAGTATTGACAAAATATTTGGCCAAAAATACTTGCAAAAAATATTTTACAATAACATTTTGAAAATATTTAAAAATATTGTTGTAGTGTGTTTTCATACAGAATGTTTTAAAATGTTTTCTTAACATTTGTATAACCCGACATTTAATGTTATCAAAACGTTTTTATCTAAACCAAATCCCAAAATATAATCTGCTTAAAACGTGTTAAAACGTTTTTGTGTTTGCTGGGTATAAACATTTTATAATAGTAAACAAACATATAAATATAGGCAAAAATGAAAAACATTGCATGTCATAGTGGCGTACACCTCGCTATATTCCATATTGACGTATCGGACTGATACGCCACTATGTAATGAAGCCGACGAAAAGTAACGCCACAGGGATTACACGGCAACCAAGGTGACGTAAGGTTGGTGTTTGGTTAGGGTATTGCGTTTTGCGTGTTTTTCATAGTGACCTATAGTTTTGTACTTATTGTTTTTAATGTCTTTATTTCTTTATTTCGTTGGAAAGTTTACGTATAAACCATAGGTTATAAATAGTCATACCTGTAATATTTAGCAAACACTCGAGTATTTTAAAGCAGAAATATTGGCCTATATATTGTGTATAATTTTTTTGGATTTCACAAGGGCGCATTCACATTAGTAAGCCATATCGATATAATGTGGGGAATATTTGTACTTATATTGGTATCACTGGATAGCAGATACTTATAGCTATCAATTGGTATCAAATATAACAGTATAGGACATTAATATAATTTAATATAGAAAATTCGGGGTTTCCAGCTATACAGTACTATAGCAACCTGATTCGTACAGCTAAGTATACGATTCGTCGTTTGGCCAAATTCATTAATCGCACTCAGGCGCGATTCGTCCGAATCAAAATTTCGGTATCTACGCTAGGGAGTAAGATTTACCATTAATATTTGGTGATAAATAAAAGATCACCTGAAACATAATCATATGCATTCAATAACTAAATTTACTCAAATTTGTCGATTCGTCACTCTGCCGAATTCATAACGATATGAACTAAGCAGTGAGCACCCCGTAGACATCGGCCAATGTGAATATATGTGCAAGTGGCATCATCATCGTGTTAATGTTGTTTGTGGAAGAATAGATAGTTTGAAGGTATTCAGTGTCAGACCGGAAATTACCCCAAACCTGTGAACACCCTTAGATACTGGCTAATATAAATGTACATACCGGTGATATGCAAGAGCCGTCGCTGTCCTATCCTACGGATGCACTTTGAGATGAAAAATTTGAACCCTATGTCACCTATGTGACCTATGACCCCAAATCCACAGCAAAATGTTAGTCAATACGGAAGTCGCTGGTGGAAAAATAGCCACTATATCTGTTGCAACGGAAATATGCTCGCAGGACGTCTGACCATTCGGTGACCTTTATGCTTCTTTGAATTACCGTCAAATTTGTGATTTACTAGTCCGACGAGTAGGACCTTTTTTTCTTATCTTAGTTACCAGACTATACTCAGCTCAGACCATGATCACTATCTCACATAGAGCAAGAAAGATGAACAACGAAAGTCCAGTGACCGAGTGAATTTTCGTGGCTAATCTTTCTTGAGCGATCAGAGTCTGAGTATAGTTGGTAACTGAGAAAAAATAGGTCCTATTCGTCGAACTAGCATTTACTAAAAGGAGGTAAAAGTCGCCGCGAAATATTATTTCAAAGTTTGAGGTATTAAGTAATTCAAAGATTTACCTTTTTTACCAAATACAGGTGCGTGTCCATAATTCGCATTTATGCAATCGTCAGCGTATAACTCTTCAACAATGGCCGAAAAATCTGCACCGCTTTCGATCAATTCCGAGAGTCTCGCACCAATTGCATTGATCTCGACTCCAAGGGAAACACTGCCTTTGTTCGGTGCTGAAACGACAAGGCAATAGTTCATTCACATTATATAAAGTTACGAAATATCACGATTTTCATCAATACCTCTTTCTCTTTTTCTTGCAAATACGAGGTTCATTCAAAAAGTTCTACCTCCACCATCCCATCTTTGTTATCTTACGTGCCAGGAAATTGAAATCACCCATGATTATACTCTGAAAGCTTGGCTAAAAAAGTTATTTGCTTAAAATGTGATTTTTGGTTGTTAAGGGGTGGGGTATGAACGTTTGGACAGTATTTATTGTGGGACATTAGAGCACATCAGACATATCGAATTGCATTCTGAATACGAAGAATGTCATTCTGATATCAAATAATTTTGATTTTTTGAAATTCGCAATTTAATACACATTTTATGGCAAATCATTAAAAATTGATATTTTGATATTTAACAGTACTTGAAGTAAATTTTATAAATCTGAATATTTATACTTAAAGTGTATGTAGGTGGGATGAAAAGCCGACGATCAATTTAAAATTTTGACCTTTCGTATTGAAGATATGGATTTTTTTCCCCCAAAACTCAAAAAAAATTAGGTCTTTTTGGGAAAAAAATCCATATCTTCAATATGAAAGGTCAAAATTTTCAATTGACTGTCGGCTTTTCCTCCCTGCTACATACACTTTAAGAATATATCATTAGATTTATATAATTTACTTCGATGACTGTTATATGTCAAAAATTTTTATAATTTGTCATAAAATTTGTATTATATTGTGATTTTCAACAAATGAAAATTATTTGATATAAGAAAGACATGCTTCGTATTCAAAATGCAATTCGATAGGTCTGAGGTGCTCTCATGTCCCACAAAAAATACTGTCGAAACGCAATAAACGCTCATTTTAGATCCCTTAAGATATGTTAGTTAAAGTGAATACAGATTTGATGCGTCGGAAACGGTTTGAAAAGAAAGGCTAATTTTGATTGAAAAGGTTGCCCATATTTAATGTGGAAATCATTACAGATTTATTTCTGAAATGATTAAATTGCTTTATTTTGTTAAATTAAGTTAATCAATATACAATGCTCATTCAAGCATACCAATGCTTGCAGATAGTACAGTTTTACTGGGTATCGTGTCTTTTGCACAACAAAACCGATACATGTTCCGTCTTCCCCTGTGGGGGCGCACTTGAACTCAGAAGGGCATGAATTCAGTTCGGATAATTTCAAAGTATTAGACTCAGACTCACGATGGCTTCAAAGAGGCATCAAAGAAACCTACTATATAGCCGCCTTGGACCCCGATCTCAACCAGGACAAAGGGAGACACGTGCTACCCAGCGTCTACAAGCCGACCATCACGTCATTTGACCCCGGGTTACCCCGTGGGTCACATGACTAGGTGTTTACCGTTCCACCTCACCTTCTGATGAAATCCCATGGATGTGGGATGAAATATCAAGTAAGTCAAATATTTGTTGAGAGAACTGCTTTTAAGCACTTCTCTCAACAAAAAACCTCTGTTTATTACGATTACCCTTCTTTCTTTTTACCCATCGCTTATACGGTTTCAGAGAAATAATGTCGCTGGTTAAAAATACCAAATATATTATAGCTCAACATTGAAAATAGAAGCATTTGAACCAATTGTTCAAGTTTTTTGATAGGTGTGAAGCACTGAAAATCAACACTTTCAAGAAGTCATAAAAGAAATCAGGAACCACTTATTCCTATTTTACATATCAACATTATTTCTTTAATGTGTTAGCAACGCGTACCCAAATTATTTTAGCGAAATCCGGTGATAGTATTAAAAGCTTTCTTTTGTGTAAGAGAGTCTGAGTGGTAGTAGTGGGGTGAAATTACTTTGTATGAGTGCATGACTGTTGGTAAAAAGTGTTATTGATGCCTTAATTAGTTGTTATTAATGTGGCAATTCCGTTTTTACTGTGAGTGCATATTAAAAAAGCATTAATAAACCATTTATCTATCTATCTATCTATCTATCTATCTATCTATCTGTCTAAGTTACCTGTTAATTTTGAACAAGAAATGTTGCTTTTATCATTCTGCTTGTGTTCTTCACACTGCTTAGTGCAGCCCATATGGCGTAGTGTGTCCGAAACCTCAACACATTCATTACAGAGAGCGATACAGTCTACCAATTCGGAGTTTGCAGAGTTGCAATACATGATGAAAATACCAGCAATAAAGACAACTAGTTTCATTATCTTCATTTTGACCTGTAATCGGACCTGTAATACGATGAGATGAATGTGATATTCATGGATTCTTTTAAGGGTTCTTTTAAAACTGCCCCTTTAGTGCTACTTGTTGTGAATTCTATAAATACAAAAATACAGAAATGTAATAGGCTATACGCAGTAGTGAAGGCTAAACTCATCCACGGTTTCAGAGCTTCTGCAGCTGCTTGGAATCCGGGCCGGGCTGTATCTACAGTATTGTTATCTAACAGATTCTTTATGTACAATACCTCGGGGAGGGGCTGTCCGAAACATTTTGTACGGGTATCTATCACGTAGACTTTTGGATTGTGGCTTTCATATAACATACTTTTTGCTGTTTTTACAAAACATCAGTATACCAATTTTGCACAAAAAGCACCAAAATGTGCCCTAATTGCAGGCAGTATAGGACACACGACACGTGCCGTAAGGGTCTGACAAAACTTTCAAAATAGACGGTTGGCAGTAAAAAACAAAAAAATGAAAAACAGCATACGCAAAGTGGGGTACTTTGTCGGACCCAACGGTTATCTTATGACACATGTGTGATTCTATCGAAGAAATCATTCCTCTGTCGAATAAAATCCATTAGTAACGAATAACATTCTGGAAATTATGGTTCATTAAATATGAAAACTGAAAACAGTACAATACACTTCAAAAATCATTTTCTTAATCGCGTCTACACTTACCAACTGTTTTACCGTTGTCGGTCGCGTTAAAATTATATTTGATTTTGACAATTGGGTGTGGCTGTGCTATACAATGAATTGATGTGAAACGCTGTGTAAACGTTGTATGTCGTAGCCACAGATCAAGCGGCTGCGCATTTCAATAATGTATACAACCTCTCCGCGATGACAAAATGCTAATTGGGTGACACTGATAAATTATGTAATAGTTTGATCACGTGTTGTCGATCATCTACATTTAGGGCATATTGATTTTCATAATATTGGTTTGTATACGGATATGCATCATAATGCATGTAACTAAAGGCTAATTAGATGAAAGCTATTTCCACAACTACCCCGAAGTCTATGAACAAGTTCAATTGGTTTGGGAGGACTCAAAAGTCATCGACAGAAAAGCTGACAAGATAGGTGGTTGAAAGAAGCCATCTAGATACGCCGAAAAGAAAAAAAACACTCTAAACAAGGACGAGGGGGCCTGCTCCCTCAACAACATCTTTGAGCAACTCATCACGCCCTCTACGGCGATTCCTGTTGCCTATAAAAGGAAACAGTCGGATGTGATGGGTTACTAGTCTGATATAGGGGTGAAACGTCACTAAAATGTCACTTTAAGATCTTCATTATTATTGGATTTGTACAAAAAAATATGTTAACATAATCTTAAAAGGTCATCATGCATCACGTGTCATTTGACATCATCAAATCAGTAAAGTTTGTTGAATTTCCATAAAACTTGATCAAAAATATGCCTACGCACAATATCATTTCAAAAGAAAACCAGCTGCGTACTTACGTTGAGTTGTAGCTAGATAAACAAAATTGACAATTCAAATTAAATGGATTTACCGATTACTAGTATTACATGAAAACATACCCTTCTAAATAACTCAATCATTTTCTTTTCTGATTAACAGATATCAGTGAACCAGCTGTGTACTTTCATCGATCTGAAGTTAGGTTAGGAATTCACTAATGGCAGGAAAAAGTCATATCACAAAATAATGAGAATGGTGGTCTAGCGAGCCGTTTGGTTAACATGTTAACATCTCATTCTTTATATGTGATGCGATCAAGCAAATTCAGTCGGAACTCGAAAATATTAAACTTTGATTTTCTTATTTTATATTAAAAGACATTTACAAAGCTGCATTGTGCAGAAACGCCATTGAAAGTGAGCAACTAGTTCCAAAGATATGAGCAATAAAGAGTTTCCAAAACTACACGAAACAAAAGGAAATATTACCTTCGTTTGGCTATATTTCAAAATCAATATTTCCGAGTTCCGACTGATTTTGCTTGACCGCATCACATAATATTTCACTATTGGCAATAATATTTACCATCCTTTAAGGCAAGTGGGTTAGCAGGAGCCATATATTTTCCATTAGTAGCATTTGACTAAACGACTACAGTGTACTTCATAATGTAATACAATGAGTCAAGGTAGACATTAATTGCATTAATATTTCCATTGACCTTACGGAGTTAATGCTATTATATGTATGAAAAACCTTTTTTTTTGTTTTGGACGTTTTTCCTCTCCGGAGGAAACGCATGTTCACAAGGCTGAGATTATACACTCCTTTTCAAGCCTTGGGATACCCTTTATAGAACATATCGTCCTCCGTATTCCATAGTGGCGTATAGTGGGGCGCCGCGAATAAACAACTTTTCGAGAAAATCGGGTTTTAAGAAATGCCAATTTAAAATCGAGTTGTGTAAATCAGACATTCATTATATTTTGTAAATGATGTGAAATTTCTGTAGTAAACTAAATAGATTTTATTGTTATATATTTTTCAAAAGAAATAAATACATACTATTGCTGGCAAACTGAAAATAAAACTATACGTCACTATGGAAAACAAACAAAACGCAATACCCTAACCTAACGTTAACCGTACGCCACCTCGGTCGCCGTGTAATCCCTATGGTGTTACTTTTCGTCGTTCGTATTCCATAGTGGCGTATAGGTCCGATACGCGTACGCCACTATGACATACGATGTTTTTCATTTTTGCCGTTATTTCATAATTATAAAATGTGTATAAAAAGTGGTGTATGGTCGATACGCCACTGTGGAATACAAAAAATGTCAGTTTGTATCTATACGCTACATTTAATTAATTAATTACTAGTTAATTAGCTAATTATGACTGATGATACTTAGAAAAAATGAAAGAGAACATCATTAAAAACATATGTGCCAATTTTCAAAAAAATAACCAAAAATCACTATACGCCACTATGGAATACAGCCGACGATATATCATTAATCTTGTGTGTCAACTTTATTTGTCTCAATATTTGAGTACATTTCCACGAAAATAACATAGGAGACAACATCAATAACAATACTGTTCCTTACATGCTTACAGGAAGGATAGCATTTGATTGATTGATTGCTCAAACTCCAAAATGTTTTGAGGAGGGTACCTGCCGTTCATCTCATTCGTCAAAAAAACCTCGTTTAGAGGCATGGTAGATTGAATTATACGATACCTTTTGAAGAAAAAATTTTAGATACTTTTTAATTGATTTTGAGCACATTTATATTTGGCGTTTACTAACATGCTCACCTGACCCATACAAGCAAATGTTAAGTGGATACCATTACCCACTTGAGCAACGAGACTGACTATAATAAGTATTGCTTTAGACATGTTAGAGATGCAATGATATTTCTATGTCTAACAACTGTCGTCCAGCGCGTCTGTGATAGTTTAAAGCAGCGAATGCAAAAGTCCATATTTCACTTCATGAAAAAATATTCTTACCATTGTACTGATAAACATTTGTTTTCTTGAAATCGCACAATTATCCACATTCACAGCAATAATCACTCATTGTCATACCAAATGCAGGGTCTCTAGGGCTTCCTCAGAAATCATCAAAAAAGCGAATTAGTCTTGACTGTTGTATACAACGTTCGAGACTCATTTTACAGGTTTTGATACAAATACCCCGATTTTAAACTCCTAATTTCAATATGTTAATGAGAAAACAGGATCTTTTATTTGATATCAAATGATTGATATAATACTGTTAACTATATCGGCAATGCTGTAAACATGTTGTTACGAGCCGCAATGACTCAAGGCCAAATCGCCTTTTACCCAAATTCTCACGACATGAATGCACAACAATAACATACTGTTTGGTTAAGTTAACAAAATCTGAATCTTTAATTAGAAATAAAATATGATTGGAAACTATTGTACACTATTAGATAATCAGTACTTAACCGGTAATCTTCATCTTGTTTGTTTATAGAGTTCTGTTGCAATGTTCTGGATGGTTGATGTATATCCTTGTTCACTTGTCCTGCGAAAATCACTGTTCAACGAGATACACTGTAAACAGGCTTCTTTCTGCGCTGATCCACTTTATTCACAGAGGTGTTGTTTTACAAACCAGACTCCAGTAAGTCAACAGAAGAATATTAATCCCTTGGGGAGGAGGAGCACATTCCTGTATTCAAAATCTCCTTCGTTACTGTTTTAATAGCACATTATTGGCTATGCAATTAATAGACCATTCTGACACCTTCACCTTATTTTGGCAATGGGGTTTTTCAGTTTACATCAGGCAATGCACTGAACATTCTGGGAAAGTGGGGACTTCCCAAGATGATTAATATACCTCGACTGAATTGAGTATTGTAACGATTGGGTGTTTCCCCTAAAACATGTCATTACACACAAACTCTTCCATGATTATTTGAAAGGGTTTCCCTTTTTCATATCTTTCTTTCAATTGTAAACAAAGATACATAATCAAATTAAACCACTCAGGGCACATCACAATGTGAATTCCATAAGTAATTAGCCCCGGCGGAATTAGTCATATTGGCTAGGAACATTTAGTGTTATTTTAATTGCATGAATGATTTAACGGGACAACATTTTATGTTAGGGGCCCATATACGGTAACTTTCACTTTCCTTAAACCACATAACAGGCTTGGTGGGCTACAATAGCTATTTAGAAAATAAGAGTATGTAAGAGATAAACTGTGCATCTCGATCTTGAGTGCGACGACCTCAAATTTACAACATTTGAGGATTACGTTTCTGGATGGGGGAAAACAAGACTAGTTCATCATCGTGTTATGAAATCATAATATATTAGTCTTTGTGTCTTTATCATGCCTTTTATCAACCTTATTGTGTCCTTATTGTCACACATGTAAACGTACATTCTAATCCACATAATTCCATAACAATTAGTCATCTGCATTCATCTACGACCTTCATGACCTTCTCGACCTTCATGACATCCCACCCTACTTCACATGACAACTGCCTCAGTGATGATTGTTTTTAAAACTATTCTTGTTAGCATTGCACTTGAAAATTTGGCGCCACCCAATAAAGTTTAAAATGTAATATTCTAGAGTCAGAACGTCAATAGATGGCGTAGTGAAGTTACACTTTTAACACAAGAGATAGAGGAAGATCACGGTATTAATCATGTTTACAACAAGTCGGCATGAACAGTTGTTGTTTGATACGTAAAGAACGACAGTCCAGGCCCGTCTCATCTGAAGAATAAGGCAGAGGAAGCACTTGTTTTTTTCATTAGAAATATATGCTGATAAAACGTAGCAGAGTGCCATTGACGCGTCTGTAAACACACATATACCTGCAAAAAGACAAATAGACAAAAATACCAAAAATACAATTTGGTCATGATTTCTGTGGAGGTAATCATTCTAGTTTCGCCATGCCTCTATTTTGTGTGGATTGGGAAAGGACCACTAGTGATGTTGTGAACAATTCAGTTATAATGATTTAAGAGGTGAGTTCCAATCTGCAACATCTTCCCCAGTTTTTCTCCATCGATTGGTGTCAGTGGAAAGCCCGTATTTTTGTCAACTTTTAGGACTGAGCGATATTGTCAACTTTTAGAACTGAGAATTATAAAAATGCAATTTCTTTAAAGCGCCTTTCAGCCAACTTCAAAATCCGGTGAGGTCGATCGCATTTTGTTGAAAAATCGTGGTTCACATAATGAAGCATAGTCTATATCACTTCCTCTACTCAGCGAAAAAGGCAAAAATATCCAAGAAAAAACAAGTAATTGCAAGTATAGCAAAAGACATCCATTCTGCCCACAAATTAATGACACTTAATAAAACCCATGAGGAATGTTTGATATTCATTCATGGTACACGTACTCCCTTTCATTCTTCGAAATAGCCAAACCTCCTCCGTCGACATGCAAAGTGAAAAACGGGGTACATTTCTTCAAAAGAGCATATCTTCAAAGGTTTTGAGTCGATTGAAACGATTTCTTACATACCAAAATTAATTTGATCGACTTTTCTAAAATAGCAGAAAAAGAGGGCGCAACAAGGGTTCTCCTTTTTTGGGACATCCTGTAGAAAATGCTTGTTAGACTAAATGGTTTGTAGACCAAATGAGTATTAGACCAAATGACTAATAGCTATAGATTAATTTTTTATTATATTAAATGGTTATAGGACCAAAAGGCTATCGGATCAAATGAGTATAGGACCAACTGTTTATTGGACGTATATAAACCTAATGGGCTTAGACGAAATTGATGTAGACGAAATTGATATTAGACCAAATCGTATAAGATTAAATGACAAATGCCCATTCGTCCTAGGTCAGAACTCGGTCTTCAAAGGACTTGGACTTGGACTAGGCCTACTGAGCAAATATTTCAATGGGAGAAAAATTGCAATCTTAATGCTTAAATATGGCTACTCTACTGGGCTTATCTCAAGCCGACAATACCGCAGATCTATTGGATATATTACTTTTCATAATACTGAAAAAGTTCAGACCACTCTTTGGGCTGTTCTACAAAATAGACAATACTTTTTATCTGTCAATTTGTAAAGCCCTCCCTATTTACAGACAACAACCGTACTCCCACCCCCACCAACGTATTTATGAACCCATTGTAGTGTCATGCGTTGGATCACTGGATATTTTTTCTGTCATTCGCTGCGACTGCTAGTATGATGTGAAAATTAAGTATGCCCTTTTTTAAGAATGAAAAAGGGATGGTGTATTATGTATTTGTATACCCTTTAATCTTACCGATCTGTTATTCTCACCGAATGCACTAGGGGTAAATATAACTCCAATCCCGGAAAAAATGTGTTCGAACACCTACTGTAATTCCCATGTTCTTCTTGGCATAGTGCGCACGCTATATGAGTCACTGGAAAATAAGAATTATAATAGTGTTGTCTCAACGTTCATCGTAAGCATGCCCCCTCCCCTTTCCCCACCAAACAATGTTGGGAGAAGATATGGTGAAGATGAGCATATTGGGCATGCCAACATTGTACGGTGGTAGAAGGGGGACCATTTCCAATATGGCCTTAAAAGTGTTCGAACAAATATTTCTAAGATTGTCTGAGGAATTCCTAAATCAGTGTTTGTTTCTTCAAATTTGGGTTCACAACTTCAGATCCAGTAGAGCGATTGAAATGAAACTTACACATGTTAGTTTATATATACTAAGGAACATAGGGAATAAAAAATATTACATTACCTTCACAAATATTTCAGGGATCGGTCACTATAAACATATATTTTCATCAAATTTTGACGAAGTTAAGTCGAATAAGACGTATTATACCTTATACGTAGCCCCAAACATTTTAAAACATAGCAATTTCGATAGTTAAAAAGTTGAAAATCTTTTTGGAAAATCATTCACTATTTTTTATATTTGCTATGACACTAAGGGCACCGTCAAGCAAACATCGTACGGATGTGGGATGCAAATTCATCAATGTTATCTGCAGTAGATAGCAAAATAATGCAACGACACCTACCAACCTATGTCCATTGCTTTGCCAAACCCCACGAAAGTATACCTCAAAGAATTCAAGCAAAGACAAAGAAAAAGAAATCAAAAGAAATCATTAAAGACCCCCCCCCCCCCCAAAAAAAAAAAGATGAAAGAAACAAAGAAAGGAAACCAAAACAAAAAGGAAAAAAAATACTAAAAAGAAATAAAAGAAGATAAAACGAACAATCAAACTAAAAAGAAAACCATGAATTAAAAAAGAAGGAAGAATAAAATGTAATAAAAAGTGCACATGTCACTTGCTGGTCAATATGTTTCAAGTTCAAGACCAATTGCACATTAAAAGACACACATGCGCAATGTATAAGACACATAAATCAATTTTAACTGACATATTCAATGATTGGTATGCAAGTTCAGGGTTATTTCTAGATTGTCATTATATTTGATTGGAATAAAATAAAATATAAACGATTCAAAAATGATGTTTTCCGATTAAAGAAACACCGATCATTATGAGCATGATAGATAATGACCTTTATTTCTAGGCCTATATGCAATCTCACATGGGCAAAGTTCATTAAAAACATGATTCACGTTATCTCTTCTGTGGGTATAATTATGTACACTGAAAGTGTGAAACCCTATTCATGGTAAAGGTAAATCGTTGCTCATCTCCCCATTTAAAACACACAGTATTCACGATTGACCACAAAACATAAAGAATAATAGGATTTACTTTTCTATTATATGGTAAATCGATGGATATGCGTGCTTGTCTATGTGTGTAAATCATTACGTTTTACCATTTGTGACGTGTCATGTCAAAAGGAGACACTTTTGGGCAGGTCATCAATTTTGAGGTTTTTACATATCTTATATGTAGAGATATTTTGCTCCACAACGCCGTTTTCCCCAATGAAATCGGACATTCCTAAGCGAAGATATTGAGTTCGTAAGTTATGGTATTATAAAATTTGAAATTGAGATACAGGCCTTTAAAAATATTATTGACAACGTTGAGAGTAGGAATTACCTTGAAAAATGTCTCAAAAAATAAAAGATGCCAGTTATATTCAGGTCTGAAACTATCAGACAATATTCTTAACATTAATAACATCACAAATTCGCAACAGACCCAAATTATGAAAAATCACCCACGGGCAGATTTTTGGCTATTTCTCCATTTACGATCCTGCCCAAAAGTGTCTCCTTTTGACATGACACGTCACATTTGACCATCCTAACCATGGTGTATTTAAAATGTTTAATGAACGCAATTTCACACATTAGGCTGTTTTTTTAAATGTTGGTCAAGTAATGTTTTTATTATAAACTAATTTTAAAGCAATAAATGTGCGTATCCGGTGCGTATCTCTCCCTACCTATCACTCTCTCCCTATCCCTCGTTCACGATGCCCCCCCCCCCCCATTTATCATACCGTGGTACTGTGTGATATTTAAATAAATAACATTGAATTTACGAGTAATGTTTATTTTTATTTTTAGCTGAAAATAAAATGTGAATCCCATCTCTTTATTTATTATACAATATGTACATATGCGCAATTAACATAGCACATAAACCATTAAGGCCTAATATTTGTGTGTAAAAAACGCTATATTAAATCTATGGTAACTGACCGCTATGCAAATATTCATTGATTTCCTCCATATTTTGTGAGATGATAGCAAATCATGTTTCTGACATGTGTGCCAAATTGCATTAAGATCGATGGCGTAACTGCAGAGTTATTGTCCAAAAACTAAAATCAGATGATTTTGCTAAGCAATTTTGTAGACATGTCTGAGGAATTCCTAAATCAGTGTTTGTTTCTTCACATTTGGGTTCACAACTTCAGATCCAGTAGAGCGATTGAAATGAAACTTACACATGTTAGTTTATATATACTAAGGAACATAGGGAATAAAAAATATTACATTACCTTCACAAATATTTCAGGGATCGGTCACTATAAACATATATTTTCATCAAATTTTGACGAAGTTAAGTCGAATAAGACGTATTATACCTTATACGTAGCCCCAAACATTTTAAAACATAGCAATTTCGATAGTTAAAAAGTTGAAAATCTTTTTGGAAAATCATTCACTATTTTTTATATTTGCTAGGACACTAAGGGCACCGTCAAGCAAACATCGTACGGATGTGGGATGCAAATTCATCAATGTTATCTGCAGTAGATAGCAAAATAATGCAACGACACCTACCAACCTATGTCCATTGCTTTGCCAAACCCCACGAAAGTATACCTCAAAGAATTCAAGCAAAGACAAAGAAAAAGAAATCATTAAAGACCCCCCAAAAAAGAAATCATTAAAGACCCCCCAAAAAATAAAAAAAGATGAAAGAAACAAAGAAAGGAAACCAAAACAAAAAGGAAAAAAATACTAAAAAGAAATAAAAGAAGATAAAACGAACAATCAAACTAAAAAGAAAACCATGAATTAAAAAAGAAGGAAGAATAAATGTAATAAAAAGTGCACATGTCACTTGCTGGTCAATATGTTTCAAGTTCAAGACCAATTGCACATTAAAAGACACACATGCGCAATGTATAAGACACATAAATCAATTTTAACTGACATATTCAATGATTGGTATGCAAGTTCAGGGTTATTTCTAGATTGTCATTATATTTGATTGGAATAAAATAAAATATAAACGATTCAAAATGATGTTTTCCGATTAAAGAAACACCGATCATTATGAGCATGATAGATAATGACCTTTATTTCTAGGCCTATATGCAATCTCACATGGGCAAAGTTCATTAAAAACATGATTCACGTTATCTCTTCTGTGGGTATAATTATGTACACTGAAAGTGTGAAACCCTATTCATGGTAAAGGTAAATCGTTGCTCATCTCCCCATTTAAAACACACAGTATTCACGATTGACCACAAAACATAAAGAATAATAGGATTTACTTTTCTATTATATGGTAAATCGATGGATATGCGTGCTTGTCTATGTGTGTAAATCATTACGTTTTACCATTTGACCATCCTAACCATGGTGTATTTAAAATGTTTAATGAACGCAATTTCACACATTAGGCTGTTTTTTTAAATGTTGGTCAAGTAATGTTTTTATTATAAACTAATTTTAAAGCAATAAATGTGCGTATCCGGTGCGTATCTCTCCCTACCTATCACTCTCTCCCTATCCCTCGTTCTCGATGCCCCCCCATTTATCATACCGTGGTACTGTGTGATATTTAAATAAATAACATTGAATTTACGAGTAATGTTTATTTTTATTTTTAGCTGAAAATAAAATGTCAATCCCATCTCTTTATTTATTATACAATATGTACATATGCGCAATTAACATAGCACATAAACCATTAAGGCCTAATATTTGTGTGTAAAAAACGCTATATTAAATCTATGGTAACTGACCGCTATGCAAATATTCATTGATTTCCTCCATATTTTGTGAGATGATAGCAAATCATGTTTCTGACATGTGTGCCAAATTGCATTAAGATCGATGGCGTAACTGCAGAGTTATTGTCCAAAAACTAAAATCAGATGATTTTGCTAAGCAATTTTGTAGACATGTCTGAGGAATTCCTAAATCAGTGTTTGTTTCTTCACATTTGGGTTCACAACTTCAGATCCAGTAGAGCGATTGAAATGAAACTTACACATGTTAGTTTATATATACTAAGGAACATAGGGAATAAAAATATTACATTACCTTCACAAATATTTCAGGGATCGGTCACTATAAACATATATTTTCATCAAATTTTGACGAAGTTAAGTCGAATAAGACGTATTATACCTTATACGTAGCCCCAAACATTTTAAAACATAGCAATTTCGATAGTTAAAAAGTTGAAAATCTTTTTGAAAATCATTCACTATTTTTTATATTTGCTAGGACACTAAGGGCACCGTCAAGCAAACATCGTACGGATGTGGGATGCAAATTCATCAATGTTATCTGCAGTAGATAGCAAAATAATGCAACGACACCTACCAACCTATGTCCATTGCTTTGCCAAACCCCACGAAAGTATACCTCAAAGAATTCAAGCAAAGACAAAGAAAAAGAAATCACGAAATCATTAAAGACCCCCCCCCCCAAAAAAAAAAAAAGATGAAAGAAACAAAGAAAGGAAACCAAAACAAAAAATGAAAAAAAAATACTAAAAAGAAATAAAAGAAGATAAAACGAACAATCAAACTAAAAGAAAACCATGAATTAAAAAAGAAGGAAGAATAAAATGTAATAAAAAGTGCACATGTCACTTGCTGGTCAATATGTTTCAAGTTCAAGACCAATTGCACATTAAAAGACACACATGCGCAATGTATAAGACACATAAATCAATTTTAACTGACATATTCAATGATTGGTATGCAAGTTCAGGGTTATTTCTAGATTGTCATTATATTTGATTGGAATAAAATAAAATATTTTCAAAATGATGTTTTCCGATTAAAGAAACACCGATCATTATGAGCATGATAGATAATGACCTTTATTTCTAGGCCTATATGCAATCTCACATGGGCAAAGTTCATTAAAAACATGATTCACGTTATCTCTTCTGTCGGTATAATTATGTACACTGAAAGTGTGAAACCCTATTCATGGTAAAGGTAAATCGTTGCTCATCTCCCCATTTAAAACACACAGTATTCACGATTGACCACAAAACATAAAGAATAATAGGATTTACTTTTCTATTATATGGTAAATCGATGGATATGCGTGCTTGTCTATGTGTGTAAATCATTACGTTTTACCATTTGACCATCCTAACCATGGTGTATTTAAAATGTTTAATGAACGCAATTTCACACATTAGGCTGTTTTGTTAAATGTTGGTCAAGTAATGTTTTTATTATAAACTAATTTTAAAGCAATAAATGTGCGTATCCGGTGCGTATCTCTCCCTACCTATCACTCTCTCCCTATCCCTCGTTCTCGATGCCCCCCCCCCATTTATCATACCGTGGTACTGTGTGATATTTAAATAAATAACATTGAATTTACGAGTAATGTTTATTTTTATTTTTAGCTGAAAATAAAATGTCAATCCCATCTCTTTATTTATTATACAATATGTACATATGCGCAATTAACATAGCACATAAACCATTAAGGCCTAATATCTGTTGACAAAACGCTATATTAAATCTATGGTAACTGACCGCTATGCAAATATTCATTGATTTCCTCCATATTTTGTGAGATGATAGCAAATCATGTTTCTGACATGTGTGCCAAATTGCATTAAGATCGATGGCGTAACTGCAGAGTTATTGTCCAAAAACTAAAATCAGATGATTTTGCTAAGCAATTTTGTAATTCCTAAATCAGTGTTTGTTTCTTCACATTTGGGTTCACAACTTCAGATCCAGTAGAGCGATTGAAATGAAACTTACACATGTTAGTTTATATATACTAAGGAACATAGGGAATAAAAATATTACATTACCTTCACAAATATTTCAGGGATCGGTCACTATAAACATATATTTTCATCAAATTTTGACGAAGTTAAGTCGAATAAGACGTATTATACCTTATACGTAGCCCCAAACATTTTAAAACATAGCAATTTCGATAGTTAAAAAGTTGAAAATCTTTTTGGAAAATCATTCACTATTTTTTATATTTGCTAGGACACTAAGGGCACCGTCAAGCAAACATCGTACGGATGTGGGATGCAAATTCATCAATGTTATCTGCAGTAGATAGCAAAATAATGCAACGACACCTACCAACCTATGTCCATTGCTTTGCCAAAAACCCCACGAAAGTATACCTCAAAGAATTCAAGCAAAGAAAAAAAAAAAGAAATCATTAAAGACCCCCCCCCCCCAAAAAAAAAAAAAAAAGATGAAAGAAACAAAGAAAGGAAACCAAAACAAAATAGCAAAGAAAAATACTAAAAAGAAATAAAAGAAGATAAAACGAACAATCAAACTAAAAAGAAAACCATGAATTAAAAAAGAAGGAAGAATAAAATGTAATAAAAAGTGCACATGTCACTTGCTGGTCAATATGTTTCAAGTTCAAGACCAATTGCACATTAAAAGACACACATGCGCAATGTATAAGACACATAAATCAATTTTAACTGACATATTCAATGATTGGTATGCAAGTTCAGGGTTATTTCTAGATTGTCATTATATTTGATTGGAATAAAATAAAATATAAACGATTCAAAAATGATGTTTTCCGATTAAAGAAACACCGATCATTATGAGCATGATAGATAATGACCTTTATTTCTAGGCCTATATGCAATCTCACATGGGCAAAGTTCATTAAAAACATGATTCACGTTATCTCTTCTGTCGGTATAATTATGTACACTGAAAGTGTGAAACCCTATTCATGGTAAAGGTAAATCGTTGCTCATCTCCCCATTTAAAACACACAGTATTCACGATTGACCACAAAACATAAAGAATAATAGGATTTACTTTTCTATTATATGGTAAATCGATGGATATGCGTGCTTGTCTATGTGTGTAAATCATTACGTTTTACCATTTGACCATCCTAACCATGGTGTATTTAAAATGTTTAATGAACGCAATTTCACACATTAGGCTGTTTTTTTAAATGTTGGTCAAGTAATGTTTTTATTATAAACTAATTTTAAAGCAATAAATGTGCGTATCCGGTGCGTATCTCTCCCTACCTATCACTCTCTCCCTATCCCTCGTTCTCGATGCCCCCCCCCCATTTATCATACCGTGGTACTGTGTGATATTTAAATAAATAACATTGAATTTACGAGTAATGTTTATTTTTATTTTTATCTGAAAATAAAATGTCAATCCCATCTCTTTATTTATTATACAATATGTACATATGCGCAATTAACATAGCACATAAACCATTAAGGCCTAATATTTGTGTGTAAAAACGCTATATTAAATCTATGGTAACTGACCGCTATGCAAATATTCATTGATTTCCTCCATATTTTGTGAGATGATAGCAAATCATGTTTCTGACATGTGTGCCAAATTGCATTAAGATCGATGGCGTAACTGCAGAGTTATTGTCCAAAAACTAAAATCAGATGATTTTGCTAAGCAATTTTGTAGACAATCCCGGAAAAAATGTGTTCGAACACCCACTGTAATTCCCATGTTCTTCTTGGCATAGTGCGCACGCTATATGAGTCACTGGAAAATAAGAATTATAATAGTGTTGTCTCAACGTTCATCTTAAGCATGCCCCCTCCCCTTTCCCCACCAAACAATGTTGGGAGAAGATATGGTGAAGATGAGCATATTGGGCATGCCAACATTGTACGGGGGTAGAAGGGGGACCATTTCCAATATGGCCTTAAAAGTGTTCGAACAAATATTTCTAAGATTGTCGATTAATATTGGAATTGCTTCCGAAAAAATAGACATTATCATGCGCTGTATCTGGAAAAATAGAAAAGAAAGAAAGAAAAAAAAACACCACATGATGCCATAAGCACACAGAAAGTAAGAATACAATTTGACCAGCGCCGAACAATACTGTAAGAACAAGCCGTGTTTGAGTTTTAAAGGGCGTTGTAAAATGCGTTAAATACTGATATGACAATGCGCTTTCGCAAGTGAACTCACTGAGTTTCATACCAGATATAACCTTTGAACCCAATTTGAGAACAACCCATACACACTAGCGTATGATAATATTTATTTGCTTTTTATTTTGCTAAGGATGCTTTTTGGTGTCATTAGCTCGAGTCAAAAAGTATTAAAGAAGTATTGACATTTTGTCCAGGGGCAAAGCCAAATTTTCGTCACAATTTGTCAGTTTTGTTTTTCACATTATTTAGTCATTTTAAGAACACTTTACTATCTCTGAAAATTTTTGGGGCAAATTACGATTTGGTTACGTGTTTGATGCACTTCTTCAGTATTTAGAGGACCGAGACAGGCCCTCTACGACAATACAAACTCCACTAGTCCTAACCAAATTCGTCAAGTTAGTAGTATTTATTATTTCAAAGTAAGGATGTTAAATAATTCTAAATATATATTTACCTTCTTTACCAAATATCGGTGCTTGTCCATAATTCACATTTATGCAATCGTCAGCGTATAGCTCTTCAACAAGGGCGACAAAATCCACACCGCTTTCGATAAATTCTGATAGTCTCGCATTAAATGCATTGATCTCGTCCCCAAGAGAGACACTGCCTTTGTTCGGTGCTGAAACGACTCGGAGAAGGTAAGGATTCACTGATTATAATGTAACAAGATTAAATTCACAAATTACTCCAAAAACGAAAGGGTCTGTAAATCTACAATGATATATTATAATAAACATACTTCACAAATGCTGAAAATGACATTTACATGATTGCAATGGCATTCTTGAAAAGCACTTACACCTCAGCCATGTGACTTATACCTGTCACAATTTGTGTTGAAGGTTGTACATATGGTTAGCAATGACGATTGTTGGATTCGCCAAATCGTTTTTAGTGAATTACAGTATCTCATGAGTTGATGTGTTTTAAAAATTTAATTGTGATAATTTGTTTCGCAGTTGTATGGTTTTAAAATCCATGCTGTAGTATCTACTTCTTGCAAGCAAATGCATTTTGATTTAAAGGAGATCGGTACCCGAGCGGAACGGGCTCCAACTCATAATCGGAAGGTTGCGGGTTCGTGCCCCGGCCCTTGAGTGAGACACTTTGTCCCGATTACCCCTTTCCACCCAAGTGTATACATAGGTGTCGGCATTCTTATGGGAAGGTAACAGACTCGCTGTGGAGGTGTGGCGATCCCCCACAGCAATACAACCTCAATACATATGGAAATATACATGCGACCAGTGGGTGGAGTCCGAAGAAATAAATAAATAACATTATGCCAGAATGTTTTCAAAAATGCTTTTGAATGTTAATAAAACGTTTGATACCCTTTATATGCCATTTATATAACCTGACATTTAAACGTTTTCTGTGAAACGGTTTGTGTTTGTTGGGGGCTACCCTGATCAACTATAAATGGTACAGCAATTGATTGCATTTGATATATCTCCTTAACATTCTTCAGACAATCATCAATCAATGCATAAAATAATCTTCCAACCATGGAATATCATTATCTCTGATATTGAAATGGTAAACAATAATTAGTACATATTCACCTGTAACCTGTCAATTTTGAACACGCAATTTTGACTTTATCATTCTGCTTTTGTTCTTAGTGCAGGCCATATGGGTTAGTGTGTCCGAAACCTCAACACATTCATTACAGAGAGCGGTACAGTCCACCGATTCGGAGTTTGCAGAGTTGCAAAACATGATGAAAATACCATCAATTAAGACGATTCGGTTCATCTTCATCTTGACTTAGTTATTACCTGTAATATGGAATATTAAAGGATTCTTTTTAAACAGTCCATTAAAGACTAAGTTGTGAATTCTACAACGAATACAAAATGCATAAATACATGTCTTTTGATAATAATATACGATTAGATTCCAATCGATGCATCCGATGCAATTTTGAGCAGCAATAACATTTAATACATTGGCTCCTGCCATCCCATTCGTCACACTCACACGATTAAGGATATTTCCAATAATGAAAATAAGAAGATGCTAAAGTGTTAACCAAACGGCTCTTTAGACTACCATTCTAATTATTTTGTGACAGGACTTTTTTTTTCTGCCATAACTAAATTCATAACATAGCTTCAGCTCGTACACAGCTGTTTCAATGAAGTAATATATGTTAATCATAAAAGAAATTGGTTGGATTTATTTAGAAGGGTAGGTTTTCATGTAAAATGTAAATTCATTTCATTGAATTGTTATTGTTTTCTACCTATACCGAAAGTACTCAGCTGGTTCACGTAGGCATATTTTGGATCAAGTTTCAGAGTGTTAGTGTACTAAATGGTTTCAATTGTGCCTTCTTCGCCCCATCATTTTCTCCTTTCCTTAACCATGCGCTGTGCATGGATACACAAAATACTCATACTACCGTACACATTTTGTTTAAAGGAAAATCGTATAAAAATGGTGCAACAAATTTTATTTATTTATTCATTTATTATTTTTCACTCATCAAATTACAAAAAGCTAGAATACATACAAAAACATTATATACATATTTACGCATTTCATGGCCCTTTCTTGGCTGATTTTTTTGGCTCACCAAGAAAATACGCCAACGGCTGCCAGAGTTCTGTATATACGCGTCTCTGTTTATAACCAAACGGCTCATAAGACCACTATTCTCATTATTTTCATGACTAAGGCAGAACGCTATCGAGGAAGCCCTTTGTTATACATGCATTTAAATCATTATAGTTTAGCTATGAATAAATACAGAATTTTAATTATTATCGTTCTTATATATCGATAAATATCAACAAAATAAAACAAAAATAGTAGATCAGTAGATGATGAAGTAGAAATTTAGAACAGATAACAAAAATTCTCTTTTGTCTTTCGAAAAGTCCAGTTCTGTCCAAAATATGAATAAGTGATAGTTTAATGTAAAGCTTTAACTACCATTTCCGAGCAAGTTGATATTGTACATACATACATACATACATACATTGATTTTCTAGGGATTTTTTTTTTTCAAAATGTACGTTTCATCCAATCCAGCTGAAGGTTAGTGGTATTGACCGCAACGTTGGTTGCTCCAAGGTATATCTACATTCTGGTTGACTAGATCGAATTTAATCTCTCACTTTCCATTACATATTTGTTTTGCCTTGGTTCAATCTATGGTGCAGTTGTAACAAATTATGACTTGCGACTTGAAATAAGATGAGGCAAGTGACTCAGCTCATAGGTAGGTAGGTACAGTACCTACTAGGGTTACTTGACTTGACCAGAATTTTTGGTGACTTGTGACAACACTGCTATAGTGGGATGTCCAGATTTCCAGCCACTGGAAGTGACATTATGTGTTAGAAAAACGGCAATTTCCTCTAACACACTAATCTGTCCTACGAAATGTTGCACGTATATTGTGTACCTTTTAGGTAGGCAAAACCTAGAAAGGTTTGATATCATTGTCATATAATAATTTTCAATAGTTGTAATTTGTGGCTGTAATTATTTACTAATTATATTTTGAACTTTTAGTTTTCAAGTACGTGGCTTATATCATTATAATTTCCAAAGTGAGAAACCTAGGAGTGTAACAATGCACTTTGTCTGACTCCTTCCCTTAGTGACCAGGTTTGGTGCACATTAAGCCGATTAAGGTGTCACAAATGTTCTGCCTGTAATTTGTTGATATGGCAAATTACAACTTGTTTAAAGCAAAATAGTATAAAAATTATTTGCATGTGAAATTTGCCGGTTTTTCAAAATGAAGTTTTCATTTAACCCAGCTGAACTGCTGAAGGTCAGTGGTACTGACCGCAACGTTGGTTGCTCTAAAGTATGTTTACATTCCGATTGACTAGAATGAGTTTAATCACATTTTACTTGTTTGGCCTTTGTTTAAGGGGGTACTATACCCCTGTGGTAAATTTGTGACTATTTTTGCATTTTTTCTCAAAAAATAATAACACACTGGTATTAAAAGTTATGTATATTATTGGGGCAAGGAATCCAGTTACTACACTGGAATTTCAGTTACTCAAGACAAGCGGTTCAGTATATATGATAGGAAACGAGGTACATCCTAGCGGTACCTCTTTTCTTATCATAAATAACGTACCGCTTGTCTTGGGTCACTGAAATTCCAGTGTAATAATTGGATTCCTTGCCCCTATAATATACATAACTTTTGTTACCACTGTGTTATTAGTTTTTGAGAGAAATGCAAAAATAGACACAAATTTATCGAGGGGTGTAGTACCCCCTTAATTGCATGTGAATTTTCCGGTGACGGGAAGTTACGTTTTGTCGTACATAGGCCAAGGTCTCATTTTTCGATATGGGTAGTCATGGTAGTTGGGTACTCATGTTTTTGCTTAATTACACATTATATTTCACTCGGTATTATAGATTAATTTTTTACGAAATATGGAGATGGAGAACGAAATATGAATTCAATGCGCTATATAAATGCTGTTTTATTATTAAATGTTTCTTTAAATAGGGGGTTTCCTCAACCAATCAGGAAATACGTCCAATTCGAGCTAATGGAGGAAGTATTGTTGACTCATAGTGTGAAAGTGAGAGTATCAAGTTTATTGTGAAGTTTAGCATTTGGTTCCGTGTCATTTTAATGCAAATTTCTCCATAAAATGTGCTGTTTCTGAACAACACGGTTTAATTATGCTTATCACGATGGCAGCAAGGAAAATTCTGCTTTATTTCTTGGTCACTGCAGCCTGTGTAGCATCAACATGTGAATTGGGTAAGAATTAGGATATCATTAGCTCCAAAAATTATTACAAAAAAGCTGCTAAATTATTTTGGTAGAGATGCACAAAAGAAATTGTTGACAGAAATTTACTCATTGGAATAATCCATTATCCTTGAGTGACACTGATAACAATATCTAGTATCCTCTAGTCGTGTTCACACGGTCGGACATAAGTCACTTATCAGCGGTAATAAGTCACTTAAGTCCGACCGTGTGAACACAACTTCTGACTATTAACTGTGATTCGTGATAAATGGAGCACACTGCAAGCAGGTTTTTCTAAATACCAACATGTTGATATCTACGCTTGTAGCTTTCTTAATAGCAAAACTCGATGTATGGCCTGAATACACATACTATGCACTTACTCTCTAAATACAAATAACGATGCTGAGAAAAAGGGAGCATAGTAACAAAATGAGTAAAGAATCAATGTTAAATAAATTGTACTCAAATTGAGTAAAAAATATTTAATCAATATAGAGTTCTATTTGCTCGTTTTGATATTCTCTTCCCTTTTAATTAATCGGGTGATAGGAACATTTAGCTTGACTCAAAAGTAGCGTCCGCACAATGTTTGTTGGTGTTTTCTATATTTCTGAGACCTGGTTCATAAGCTGCGGCTGCCACCCTGGCACCCCTAAGCATTTTGAAATAAATGACCCAAACATGACCCCATAGGGTTATACAGGGGTCAAAAATTAAAAGCGTTCAAATATCAATTGTTGTCAATACGACCTTTGGTTCAGAAGTTTTGTGCCGTAACAGGTCAAGGGTCAATTTCAAGTTTACATAGGGGTCAAAAATTTAAGTTGCTCCGATTTTCGTAAAAGTTGTCGTAAATTGTTTGTATACCAAAAGGAATTCAGAAACATAAAAGTTTATTATGTGTGATCTAACGGAACGCTAGTAACAATAACACAAACCTTTTGCTAATATTTGTAATACTCATTATTGTTTTCTTTAAAGATGCAGGTGAGGACGTTTCACGATTGCAAAATGAATTCGTATTCGCGATCCCTTCTACAGATTATCAAGTACGAAGTCCCCCACATGTATTAGTAACTACCTCATCATCAGTTCCAGTCATCACCACATTGACCATCCCTGGAGTTGGGTATATGGTTAACAACACCATCACTAAAGACAGCCCTGCTGATATTCGCCTGACAGAGGCTGAGGTAGGTCAAGTACGTCTTTTTCATGGAGACAGAAAACAAAGTAAGACATTGATGCTAAGATCATCTGGCAAAGTGTCCGTTCACGCTGTAGATAATGAACTAGCCAACGGAGATGGTTTTGCAGTCTTGCCAACTTCACAACTAGGTACGCAATACTATGTAGCATCATACAAACCTAGCTTACTCGACTATCCGTCATTCTTTTGTATATCATCTCTCTATTCTAAAACGTCAATTTACATCAAAACACCTGCAGAAAACGAACACCAAGTCATACTAGAAGAAAATGAAAGTTATCGTTTTGATGGTAGTGCTTTTGAGGATCTTTCAGGAACTCTTGTGCAAAGTGATAAGCCAATTGCCGTGATATCAGGTGTGTGGACACGGGTACCTGAGAATATAACATGTTGTGCTGGTGGCTTACTAGAGCAACTACCACCTGTACACAGTTGGGGATACAACTTTATACTGTCGGCATTTCTAAGTTTAAATTCTGGTTATGTGTACAGAGTATATGCAGTGAATATGTCTGTTATTCAGGAAAATGGCATATCTACACGCATCGCTGCTAACTCTATTTATGAAACAGATGTCACAGCAGACACTGTTGTGTCATTGACATCAGACCATCCTATCATGGTGGTGCAGTACATGAAGAGCAACGATGGCTATCTTAATGAACCCGGTGGTCCATCAATGCTAATCGTCCAACCAATCACATCGTTTACTGGCAACGTAATATTTCCTGTAATTGAGTACACATCGACTCATTTCAGACACACATATTACATCAATATTGTGATAGATTGTGAATTTGTCGATGGACTACTCTTGGATGATTCACCTTCAATCAGAACAAACGAAGTTATACTAAAAAGTCGTGATGAATCCATGTGTTGTTTACGCACAGGTTTGTCTTCTGGACATCACACTGTATCACATAATAATCCAATAGCAAGATTCTTTGTATGCGTGTATGGCATATCTAGCAGATCTTCCTACGCATATGCAGCGAATGTTTTAAATTCAGCAGGTGAGTTTCATAACTCTCAGAACAGCTCAGAACGTTAAATTACTATGAAGTTTATCTTAACAAACATGATAAGAGAACAACGGCGTTGCCAAGGGTCGGGTGCATGGGGTGGAGAGCTTGAGCCTTTCCAGATATCATGGACCGTCACACATCCATAACTGCTTCTAGAGCAAATTGCTTTATTATATTATCGCGAATGTGTCAGTTTCCTCACTAAATATTGGCAACAGAGGACTAATTGTTTTGTGCCGTAGCTAAAAATCATGTTTCCAAATTGCGATCATTTTGGTATATGTGCGAGAAAAACGGATGGATCCTAAATACTGCATTAGATTAAGTGTTTCAGATAAAATTTCAATTTTAGATGTGCAATGCAATGAGTGATCCAAGAAAGTTGAAAGTTTTAACCACCTCTATATCCTCTATGTCCTCTCCATCAGCCATTAACTGCTGGTCTACCTTCTCTCCACAGATCATGATCTTTGTCTTTTTGAAATTAAGGAACAGTCCATACTCCTCACTAGCTTTCTTTACCCTTTTACTAGGCCTTGAAGTGTCAGCTTATTACTTGCTCTTTATATTTTGTTATGAATCTGACATAAAATATAAGTGTGACGGGTGTTCTATAAGGGGTCACAGTTCATGTACATCCCGATGCATAATTAATATTTGATACGCGCGCATAACAAATTAAAAAAAATGGAGAGCTGTGAACTTTCGACCCAGAAAATTTGTACACGTTGAATGTCAGCCCAAAATTAAGCAAATGTTGGCACTTAACATTTGTCCCACTAGCCTCTGAACTTTGGAATGTTGGCCGGTACAACACTAAACGTGGAAGTAGTGCAACTATCTGACAAAAACATTGCATTATGTTAGTACAACCAATACTTTGTTCTCCAGCACCCTGCCCCCTTCCGGAAAAATCTGATAGCACCACTGTACGAGAATGTGACTGTGTATATACATTGAATTCTGACACCTTATTTATTTATTATCTTCCATGACATTTGATTGATCCAGCTTTGATCAATGCAATGGGACAACAACAGTGATGGAGATCTAGGAATTATGTACGAGTTATACAGCAGATTCATATATCTTTCTCAAAGTAGGCAACAGCGTAGAAATGTTTAGAAGTACGGCATTTAAAAATATTACCATACGATATGCCGAGATAAACATAATTTGTTTTCTTTCGTAGGACCCCACTCAAGCGAACCACGATTGCCAACAACGTCGTATTTGACCAGACCACGTACAACAACCAATGCCATTCGTAAGTTAAGCCATAGCCTAAAGAGGTTCTGTTGCACGAACCATGTTCAAACCAAGGATGAAACACATTTTCGGGAATAAGGGAGTTGAAGATTAACTGATGGGAAATAGGTGAAATAAGCATAATCACGTTTATATTTCCAACGGTCTTGCGGTTCTTGAGCATGGGTGTTAAGGTGGTATTTGAGGCATTATGGAAGCATGTTTTAAACACATTAAGGGATGGGGTATGAACGTTTGGACAGTATTTATTATGGGACATTAGAGCACATCAGACATATCGAATTGCATTCTGAATACGAGGAATGTCCTTCTGATATCAAATAATTTTGATTTTTTGAAATTCGTAATGTAATACATATTTTATGGCAAATGATTAAAAATTAATATTTTTGATATTTAACAGTACTCGAAGTAAACTTTATAAATTTATATTTCAAGTGTATGTAGGTGGGATGAAAAGCCGACAATCAATTGATTGTCGGCTTTTCCTCCCAGCTACATACACTTTAAGAATATATCATTAGAAGCTATTAGATTTATAAAATTTACTTCGAGGACTGTTATCAAAAAGGTGAAAAATATCACATTTTAATAATTTGTCATAAAATTTGTATTATATCGTGAATTTCAAAAGATGAAAATTATTTGATATCAGAAAGACATTCTTTGTATTCAGAATGCAATTCGATATGTCTGATGTGCTGTCATGTCCCACAAAAAATACTGTCGAAACGCTCAAAACGCTCATTCCAGATCCCTTAATTGAGTGCAGCAAAGCACCTATCAATATGACTTTTGTTGAAGCAAATCGGACATACGGTTTTCAAAATAAATAATCAATATTTTCCTTGTATCTTATTGTTTTTGTCAATAATCAATAAAGTTAATGAGCTACATTATGTCTTTTACAGCACTAACTACGGATTCTACAGATGGCGGTGACGATACAGGTATAAGAACTGTGTGAAAATAATATGTACACCACTCTAAAGAGAGTATCAGTGGTTTGAATCAGAACACCCTAAGAATATAAACATTTATAGATTTTTGCATATTTTGAACAATTAAAATAAATTAAAAATAATCTGCACAAATGGTAAACGTGAAAGTAATCTGATACAATATCTGACATTTAAAATGAAAGTAGAGTAACGTTGCGCACATACTTAATTATAATCGCGTGAAAGCTGTCTAATTCGAAACCATAGTTAACAGTCGACGCGTCGACGCCACCATGACCACTGATAGCAATATTAGAGTTATTAGCAATGTTTTATTAAATAGACATGGGATCTTATGATCATTGTGTTTAATGTATGATTGTTGATCGTAGCCCTACTATAGGGCCTTTATACCGTGGCGATCCAAATCCATGCTATATCATAAACCCGGGCTATATTCAGAGAACTGCTAAACCCAGTGACCGCTCACTAAGTTGGTTTTAGCGGTTCTCGGGTATAGTGTGTTTAAAAGGCCATATAGTTGATCGTTTGGTGGAGCAGTAAGACAAAATAATGTGTAAAGACAATCTCTGATAATTTAAGGTCAGTGATGGTTTCGGTAATACCAGACGAACCAATACAATACAAGGAAGTAAAATTAACTATGGAATTGAGATATAATAATAAATGGCACGCTCGTACATTAGATCAATGAAACCGGTTTTAATTCTCTCCACGCGGGTGTCGACTGCAGACGACAAGTTTTCCAAAAAAAAATCAAAATTCAAAAAATTCAGAAATGTAAATTTTCATGACCATATTTGGAATCAGCATGAAAAATGCATTAAAATGAGTACAAACAAGCCTAGTATTGATTCAGTAGTTCATAAGATAGTTCTTGATATTTTGAGAAAATATGTCAAAACTTGAACTTTTTCCATTGAAGCGCATGGATAGCACGCAGAGCATTAAGGAAACGCAGTACATGTTGTCGGAAATAAGCTTTTGCTTATACAGTATGAAATGGTTTAGCTAATGAAATCCGTTTAAAATTATCAACTTGCATTAATATGATAAAAAAAAAGCATATATTTTCCCATAGTTTCGCGTATGTTTATGAACAATAATATCAACATACATAGTAAACAGTATTGTTGTGGTCTTTAATGTTTTTAATGAATTATTTTCGCAGGCATCATCGTTGGTGGCGTTGCTGGGGCTGTCGTGTTGATATGCATCATTATACTTATCTTATTAATATTGTATATGATAAGGTATGACTTATCCCATATATCTCCTTGATTCTCTGTTTGTTTATCTGTCTGTATGTCTATGTGTCGGGTTGTCTGTTTGTCAGTTTTGGTGTCTGTGTGTCTACCATTCTGTCGTTCTGTGGGTGTTTGTCTGTTTGTCAATCTGTCCAATGTCCTTTCTTTCAACACTTTCGAAATAAATATAGGTGTAGGCCTAATTGCAGAATATATTCCGACTCTAACCTTCTAACCTTAAAATTAACTAAGGCGTACTAGATTCGCAATTACGCCATACAGGCCTATACAAAGCGTCAGTGCAAATAATAGCTAATCTTATTTTGTTATCCCTCAGGAGCAAGCAGAGACGCAACAAATACAGCAATGCACGAATTGATCACCGCGCAAATCACGTATACGAAACACAGATTACAGCTGGGAATATTAACCATCAGTATGATGAAATAAACGACGCACCACAAGAATATGCGTACGCGTATGCGGATGACCGGCACCAAATGATACGAAACGATGATGGTACTTACGCGTATGCGTATGCTGAGCCTGATACAGATCGAGAACCCATAACACACACATACATGTTTTCGCCGACAAACGGGGACGCTGTACTTGACCGATGAACGCGGACATGGTTTTTGTAATTGTAATTTTCTGCTACTATTCGGGGACGTAGATCCGTTTTGAATTATACAAATGGGCTATTCCATTTGAAATCCACACTACCCCTGTGAACGATTTTGGAAATATATTCCACCGGGGGAGTATAAATTTCAAATAGAATCATATCAATTTCTAAGCGCTGGTATGACAAATTGGCCATTGCTCATTGTGTGAATCTAGTAAAAGGACAATATATAACTGTGCTCTTTCATTTAATGACATAAAATTTGAGAAATATTGTTAGGATCATCCGGGACTTAGACATGTAAAACCTACATCTTGGTCAAAAATTGTGCGCAAATATGCCGTTTTAATAGATTTACAACATTCGCCTTGCTATAAACATTGAACTGCGTCATCTCGTCGGCCCTATCACATACTGACGTATTCGACATTTTTAACATGTTTGAGAAAGTTGGTATATTAGATTTTATGTTCTACCTCATATATTCACCAAAACCATGCCCAGTGGCTTAATTAGTAAATTTAATTAATTTAATTATGTCTGCATCACATAACGACGTATTTACCGATCACCTATACTGCGCAAGCTCAGTATATCGTATCTGCACATGACGTATTTGTCATTTGAACGGCAAAATTAACATTAGTCCTTTTCACATAGTGACGTATTTTATCTAATATTGATTTTTTGCAGAATAAGGTATGCTCTGATAGTGATAAGTGAATTATATTTAAAATATTGTATATTTGCATTACTGTTAACCTAATTATGCAGCAAATGAAAATCGCTAGATTTTCAAGTTCGATTTTCTCGAAATCCGTATTTTGCAAATACGTCAGTATGTGATACGACGACGTAATGAAAAAAGTGGTTTTACATGTTTTAGCGGGAATTGACATTTGAAGTTTTGACAAAACCAATCACATATACCGTATTTTCCACTAGTCACCAGCCAGAAGCTCACCAAGTCTTATGATGCTATGCCACACATCCGTGTAGTGTAAACACAGACTGTGTAGAGACAAGGCATTGCTGGGCTAACTTTGCTTGGACATATTTGTGTGCCCAGGTGTATCGAGGTGGAAACTGTGCAGGGGTGCGTTTATATAGAGAATCGTTTTACAACCAAACCTTGTAGCACATTAAGCATCTTCATTTGAAACTTACGCTCACTCTGTGGAATATTCAGGTTGGAGCTTTCTCAGAGGTCGGAGGAAATTCAAATGGAGGTGCTGAATGTGCTAATTCCATTTCAAAAATTATACCCTACCAACCGTCGGGGTCTGATTTTTATATCAACAACAGAGGAGCAGCGTGACACACTGATTAAGGTCTTTGACTTTGGTGCGAGAGGTCCCGGGTTCAATTCCCCGCAGGACCCAAAAAAATCTCCACTCTCCTCGTGGTCCATCTGGTAATGGCGGGGCAGATGATCCATGATAAAAGATATCGTTACAGTTGGTTACGATCAGGGTAACGCCCGATTGTCGGCTACATTTGCCTGTTCTGTAAAACTACCCCGGCCAGCTATCTACGTTGACCCCCTTCACCAGGTCACTTGTGCCTGGCCGAAGTTTCGTCAGCGTTATCTCCTAAATTTTAGCTGGTAATGCCTAGATATGCTCGACATAAAAAGAGGACGTACTCTCAAATACATTTCAGGAAGTTTACAATATTAGGAAATTGAAAATGGGCCCGGTAAACACAAATAAAATTTACCTTAATTTTTGGCTAAACTAGTTTACCATTGAAGACCTGAGCGCAAGAAGACCGTAAGTCCATATTTGCCATTTTGAGATATGATCGTTTAAACTTTTTTAAATAAGTATAATTTGGAAACAAAAAAAAAAAAGCCATAATATGTACTCAGGTACATGAGTATAGGCAAGAAGAATCATTTTGTACATGAACCAAGTAAATAACTGTAATATTGATCGATATTGATCGATTTATCATTTTTGGATTTACGGTCTTCTTGCGCTCTGAATCCAGATGTTGGAAATATTTATATATTTATATATTAATATATATATCTATGTGCAAAGACGAGCAATTTGACACCTTGTTTGTTGAATTTGAAGGTTGTTTTAAAATTTGACCTCAGTTGACCTTTAACCGGACGTGACCCTAAAACTCATCAACCGAGCTCAAAATATATGATAAATTATATATTTTCGTAATCGTTGTGATGAGACGAGTAATTTGACATGTCTCTTGACAATCATTTTCACGTGACCCCTATGAGGAGGGGGCCGAATGTTAAAAATCATCCCATAATTTCAAAACCACCTGTAAATCAATTTCTTCAAAAGTGGACTTACAGTCTTCTTGCGCTCAGGTCTTCAATGGTAAACTAGTTTAGCCAAAAATTAAGGTCAATTTTATTTGTGTTTACCGGGCCCATTTTCAATTTCCTAATATTGGGGTGAGGTGGGGGTTAAGGGGATACGTTTGTAAAGGTTGTCATGTATTATACATATTAAATTGGAATCAGTTTTGATTGTTATTGGAAAGCCTACATCTTCAAAATGCGGCATAGGGTCTTCTTAAAATGACCATAAGTTATTGTTATATGACTATGACATTAATCGACAAATTATTTGAATTATATGTTGCATTTTGATGTGCCAGTCATGTCATAATCACTGGAAACTGATAGCTAACGATCATTTTGATACAGTCTGTATGCGATTTGTTTTCCACAAAATGTTTTGAGCTTAGAATTTGAGCGTGATTAATATTGTATTTATTATGCATATAAACAATTTCAATGGGCTGGTAGCTAACTTTTGGTTGACATTTATACATTTATACATGAATGAACATTAAAAGAGCTCTAGGCTCATGTGTTATCGTAAACATAGGGAACGGCGGGTAATCCCGCTCTTGATATTGGTATGGTTTATGTTGTTACGTTGTTTTAATGTGTAGAAATATGCTTATTAGGTTTTCGGGATTACCCCAGTCTCGCCTACAGCTTCCTCTTCATTTACTTACGTCATTCAGCCCGCTGCCTTGAAAATTAATTTCGCTTCGTACGAGCCCGAACTTTACCAACACATTTTTTTTCAGGAGAAATACGCATAAAAAATTGCAACGAGTGTCAACATGTAATGTAATCATTATTCTCTTCGAATGGAGTTAAATTTGTTTTTGCAATAGATATATATGCCTTTTAAGGGAAATTTGATACCATTTCTGATCTTATTATACAGGCCAAAATTTCAATAGATGCAGACTTGACATTTAATATGGAATAATGTTTCGCAAAATTCCAAGACTGGTCTGGTAGAGGTCTGCATAAACAGCACGGGCTAAATATTAATTGGGCTGTGTCAGGAGATGGTGTAAAATATATAACTGTATGACAGAAAATGTGCTTTCTATTAGTTTACATTATGGCGCTCATTATGTAGTGAATTAGCCTAAAATGGCGGATTTAAGGAGACTAAATTTTCTTTTGTGGGGGTAAAATTTCTGAATTTGAGCGACATTATTCTGAAATTATCAAATTCATTGAAGTTTGAGGCGTGATTTTACTGAACCTGAATACCAATAAGTGTTCGTCTGAACTGAAATGCACCTGTGATCTACCAGTTTTGAAAGTGGGAGGAGCTTTAAAACATATGGCTCTTAATGGTTCCCTGTGGCCAAATGTTATAAACTTACTGTACACAAAGAAACAGTGTGAGTTCATTGGACAACCAGGAATCCACACAGTTATTTTGTACCGTAAGTTTGTAACATTTGACCCCACGGAGACATTTAAACTTTCTGAGTACGTACAGCTTCTAAGAGCCCCATTTTAAGCTCCTCCCCTGCTCAAAATCTTGGTACATTTTAAGTGTATTTCAGCTGGGATGAATGCCAGTTGCTGACGAAGTTTAAGAAATATCACCTCAAACCCCTATAGATTTGATAATAACAGAACCATTTTGCATAAAGTCTGAAATTGTGTCCCCACAAAACCTAAATTCAAGGCAAATTCGCTACATTATGAGCACCATACTGTAAACATATGGAAAGCACATTTTCTATCAAAGAATTATTTTACACCATCCCCTGACACACCCCAATTAATATTTAGCCTGTGCGGTCTATGCAGACTCCGTCCAAACCAGTCTCGGAATTTTGCGAAAATATTCCATATTAAATGTCAAGTCTGTAATATAAACAATAGTGCAAAAACTGTGAAAGACGATATAACACGATACCATTTTGAACAATGCAACTTTCATTGTAAATTTTCATTGTAAATTTAGAATTTCTTTAATTTTATTTCTTTCACTTCCTCATTTGTCTTTTCTTTCTCGCTTTCGGTTATCTTATTCTTTTTTCTTTGCTTCTTTATTCAAAGTATATTATTTTTTCATATTTCTTACATGCTTGTTACTTGTTCCTGCTATTTCTTTTCTTTCTCTCTTTTCTATCTTGGTTTTTTAATCTTTATTTGCTATTTTTTGTTTCCTGCTCTTCTCTCCGGAACTTTGTTTCGTTGCTTCTTTAATTTTGCACATTTTTCCTTTTATTCGTTATTTCAAAATTTTTGTTCTTTCTGTTGAAAGTTGTGAAAAGTATTTAGAGAAAGACAGGAGGCTAGAGAATAACGGGAGAAGCGACGCATTCCTGGTTTGCTTAGATCTTTGGGCTTAACCATTTGTTTCTCTTTGTTCCAAACTTTTACGTTTATATCATTCGTTTAACAATAACATTTATCACGTTATTTATATGAATTAGTGATTTCCATGATTCTGTTTTTATTTTCTTTGTATTCCCGACATTACATTTCGAAAGTTTCTTTAATATTAAACAATATGTTTTCCCAGTTTATTTGTTCATTCATTTAAAAAAGTGTCTCTCTTTGGACAATCGTACACCTTTTGTGGAGAAATAATCAAATTTGCACACAATTTGTTCCAGTTCGAATGTTACAATAAAGAAACATCAATTCTCGCTATTCGCAATAAGGGCGCCGCCAGCGGATTTTGCGATGTAATCGTGATGTATCATGGGAAAAGGTCGACATCAAGTCCGCGCAATACGAATATTACCATGCTATTACATAGGAACACGTGACAATATTTTTAGTTTGTCAATATAACGGTATTACACGCAAATCGATAGAGAAAAATTAATTGTGCACATTTCAAATCACATTATTAAGTATTATTGAGTATCGATTCGCGTGTAACACCTTTATTTTGACAAACTAAAAAATATTGTCACGTGTTCCTAGTAATAGCATGGTAATATTCGTATTGCGCGGACTTGGATGTCGACCTTTTCCCATGATACATCACGATTACATCGCAAACCGCTGGCGGCGCCCTTATTGCGAATAGCGAGAATTAATGACGATACCCAGTTAATCAAGTGCGATCAAGAAAATTGAGTCTTGAATAATGATTTTTAGAAATATCCAACAATAGTATTCAACTTTCTTTGTATGGTATTGTTCTAAGCAATACTGATATGGCCTATTTCTGGAACAGTAAGTCTCAGAATGGCTTATATAATGAAATTAAAAAAAATATCGGTAGGCATCATTTTGGTAGGAATCGTTTAAAATATTATAACTGCACTAGGCCTATACAAGTAAATGGAATATATTGTTAAACAGTCGCATAACTTTCAATGAATCTTTTATTTATGTTGCTCTATCAGTCTATTGGGATTTTCTTGCAAAACTGGTACACTAATATAAATATTTTAGCAAGACACTTGATTACAATTACGGCATAATTGTGCTTTTTTGGTTTCGTTTTGCGAATTGGGAGATGTTAATAATTTTGGGTTGTTTAGTATAAATGTATTTTTTATAAACATTGTTAGTGCAATATTAGCGTCTGTTTAAATGAATGAAATGAAAGGTACTTTGTAAAAGCAAAATAATTATTCTTGTCTTTTATACTATCAATCATAACAGTCTTACCCCTGCTTAACAAAATTCAACAATATTCAATATCCAATGCAATATCCTCACTAAAATAAAACTCCCTCAACCCACATGATCACAAATTGACACGGAAGCTTCATAACATTCATTTCAATACAATTAAATTCAATCCAAAACGGTCCTATCATACACCTCCCCCACATATCTTTTGCATCTTCCCCTCTTCCATAGAAAAAAAAATCATTCTAATGCCAAATCTAAACACCATGGAATTCACAACATCACGACCAAGCTCACATTGGGCGCCCATTCCTTTTTTAACCCTTACACCCATAAAAACCACAGAATACCACGATGAAAAATTCTGCGCATGCATGCATCCCAGGGTCTGCGATGACGCAATCACCCTAAGTGTCAAATGCGCACGGAATTGCTGGTCGGGCAGCAATTAGCCGTGTAGCTCCCGGTCCGCGATCGTGCGGTTGGCATGCGAGGGGTCAAAGGTTCGAAAATTCTTCTTCTTCTTGACTTTTTCGGATCTTCTGTGACTTCCGATAGCAAAAAACCTGGGTCAGTGTTAGGGTTAGAGTAATTTTTACTGTCAGTCTTTATCAATTTAGAGCTTTTGGTAGCAAAAATGTGGTATCGAATTGGAGCTTAATAAGATGCTGCACATGACCTTGTCATTGAAATTACATTTACGACGGGTTACGTAGGTGAAGACTTTTTTGTTATGAGTTTAATACTCCTGCATTCCGTCTCATTCATCACCCGTATACAAATATCAACGATCAGTTTGTGCCTGCTAGTTTATTACATATTACACGTTAGTTTATTACAAGATCCAATGCACATGGCTTCAGTTTTTTATTGAATTAAGCTTCTTATAAGCCAAAACTTCAATAGATAGTATAAACAATATTGCAGAAAGTAGGCAGCCTTGATGTAGAGGGGTGTACATCTTTTTATGAAGGAAAACAATATGATACCATACCATTTTGAACAACACAACTTTCATTTCATTTCAATTCATTTCATTTCCTCTTATCCCATTAATCTTTCCATTATAAAGTTAAAATTTCTTCTTTCTTTCACTTCCTCATATTTTTTTTTTTTCTTTTTCATTTTCGGTTTTCTTTATTCTGTATTCTTTGCTTCTTTCTGCGAATTACTATTGTTTTATCTTTCATACTTTTCCTTGTTCCTGCTATTTCTTTCCTTTTCTATGTTGGTTTGTTTTCTTTATTTGCTTTTTTTTTGCTCTTCCCTATCACTGCCGTATCACACTACACCAATTTTGATCTCCCGCGATCAATGTCCTAGTTATACTACTTATGATATCGGTGCAAGTCATCATTATTCTGTGATTATAATTTTCCTTTTACTTAGTGTAAAGCGCATTGAGGAATCTGCGATTCACAATGCGCTATATAAAATTATTATTATTATTAAATGTTTCTTTAAATATGTGGTTTCTGCAACCGATCCGGAAATTCGTCCGTCATGTCCGTGTGGAAATGATACGAGGAAGTGGTATTCATATACAATTTAAACCACGCATAATCTAATGAAAGGTCTAAGCGCCTTCACAAACTACAGCCAGGGTGGAATAGTGTGAAAGTGAAGTAAATTGTGTGTTTTTAGCTTTTGTTTCTTGGAAGTGTCTGAACAGTACGATTTTACACGCTTATCTGACTTATTTCTACTGAAGCATACATGATGACAGCAAGGAAAATCCTGCTTTATATTTTGGTAGTTACAACCTATGTAGCATCCTCACGTAAGTTGGGTAAAATCCTTTACTTTTATTTGGATAAAATAACAAAAAAAAAGTACCCTAAAGATGGACTGCTATATTATTTTGGTAGAGATACGCACAAGAAATTGACTTTTTTGTTAAATCGTATAGGCCATTGCGGGTAGACCTGTGACGTATATATTTGTATAATACTGTACAGTAACATTTTGTCAAAAGTATAAAAACGTTTTTGGCAGTGTTTTTATACACTATTTTGCATGAACATTGAAATGTCGTTAATGTGTTTTGATAAATTTTGATAATAATATATTCTTATGTTTATTGGTAATGTCACGTCACATTCAAGATGTTTTATACATGTATATCCTGCCCTGCGAGAACGGCTCACCAATACGCGATGTAGTACGAATACACAAACCCGGGGCAAGTCCTATAACATACTTTGCTAACCAGCTTGCAATACTTATTATTATTTTCCATAGATGCAGGTGAGGACGATTCACGACGATTGCAAAATGAATTCGTATTCGCGATTCCGTCTATATATGAGTCACCTCGGGATCCCCCTCATGTAATAATAACTACATCTTCGTCAGTTCCAATCTTCACTACACTGACCATCCCTGGTGTGGGATATAATGTTAACAACACCATCACTAAAGACATGCCCGCTGATATTCGCTTAACAGAGGCTGAAGTCGGTCAAGACGTACATCTTCGTAAAGGAGAACATAAGCAAAATAAGACATTGATACTAAGATCATCTGGCAAAGTGTCCGTTCACGTTATAGATAATGAACTAACAAATGGAGATGGGTTCGCAGTCTCGCCAAATTCACAACTTGGTATGGAATACTATGTAGCCCCTTACGAAAATGCAATCACCAAAAAAAGCTTGCGCAGACTTGCAGCAAGCATGTACACGCTTGCTGCAAGCTTGTGCAAGTAACAGCGAAGCATGCACAACCTTGCGCAAGCACTATGCAAACTGCACACACTGCAAGCATTGAGCTTGCGGATGCATGCAAGTGCTTGCGAAAGGTTGCGCAAGCACTTGCAAACTGCACACACTGCAAGCATTATAAGCTTGCAAAACAAGCTGCATGCATCCTGCAAGCATCAATGTGCTTGCAAGTTGTAATTGCAAAACAAGCTTGCAATGCAAGCACTTGTCTGCTTGCAATGCAAGCACCTGTTTGCTTGCAATGCAAGCACCTGTATGGTGCTCCTATAGAAAGGAGGGATCTGCAACCATCCATTAATGTACAATAACAATGGCAGCTCACACATTCAAATGGGATGACGGTTGGTGTTGCAATTTTTGTCCAAATTTGGGGCTAAATTTTGCGTTACAGAAAAGGAATTTTATGGGGTCCACTACCAATTGAGGCTGGGTATCGCCATCGAGACGACTATGACAGTGACAGCGTAGTTATGGTAGTAAAAGCTTTTAAGTTTAAAAACATCAAGCAGATTCATGCATGAGACAGTCAATGTGATTGTGAGATGATGTTGCACAATGTACACGCACGTCGGACACTGTGTGATCGATGATCGGCTGATGAGTGGCAGCTTGAGGTGTGTGAACTACTGTAAGTATACAGTCGACATTTTGATTTCATTTTTGAAATAAAATTGATAAGCTTATACCTACAATATCTGAATATCATCTTACTACAAATTTTTTTCGAGTGAAGTCCTACAATGTACATTGTACATCATTTTATACGGTACTGTATGATGTACATGCATGTACAGTATTGTATGAGAGGCTACAAAAAATGTAGCATGAAACTATTGCATTTGGTTTTTTTTCAGTACGGTACGGTTTACTTGAGAACTCTAGCTTTGAATTTGCAAACGTCACACGATACGCATGAACGATAGTTTTACTCATCCGATGCTAGACTAGTACTAGAGTGCGGTATGTTGCTATCGTTTTTCGGTGGAACAGCGTTGACATTTTTGCAATGGATTATGTATTTCTCATTCTCAATTTCTGTTAATTTTGTATGATGTGCATGCATGTACAGTATTGTATGAGAGGCTACAAAAAATGTAGCATGAAACTATTGCATTTGGTTTTTTTTCAGTACGGTACGGTTTACTTGAGAACTCTAGCTTTGAATTTGCAAACGATACGCATGAACGATAGTTTTACTCATCCGATGCTAGACTAGTACTAGAGTGCGGTATGTTGCTATCGCCGTGGAACAGCGTTGACATTTTTGCAATGGATTATGTATTTCTCATTCTCAATTTCTGTTAATTTTGAATTTGAAATTTTGGATGAACATGATTTCAACAAATCTGCTGTTGCATCTTTTGAGAAAAAAAATTGCCTTGTATTTTGAACAGTCTAAATTTTTTTGAAGTGCATTATTTTGATGCAATCACCCGTCATGATCGGCTGTGTTTATACAATGTACTTAATTCTGAACTTCCATTGCTTTACATTACAGGTGTCATGCTTCAGCGAATCTGACTAGATTTTGAATGCAACATGCAGTCTGACAGAGCTAACAACGAATGTGAAGCAGTGAGCAAATTTGTGGCTAGACTTCAGTTCTAGAGAGCAAGGTACGGTAGATCAGCGTTGTTATTTTTGCAATGTTTTTCACTCAGTTAAATTATTTGGACATTAATGGATGATTACTTTGATGAGTCAAATGTAGCTTTTACTGTCTTTAGAGCACATGATGAGTCAAATGTAGCTTTTTACTGTCTTTAGAGCACATGAGCAAAAGTTGAAAGTGCAATTTTAACAACTGTTTACTCCCGAACTTCCATTTCTTTTAATGGGTGTCATGCTTCATTGATTTCTAAGTCTAGATTTGAGCTAGCAATGACTCTATACTATAGCCTATAATCATGTTGTCTTTGATGCAAGAAATTGACGGAATGAAAGAGTTACGGTACTGTTCATAACAGGAACCATGGATCACTGTACTCCCCGGTAAGTTGCTCGAGAAGTCGCTCACCGATCATGAGCTTCACATTTGAGGCTAGAGAACATTGCATTAGAAAGCTAACTATAAAAAATTATTAAATTTGTGTACATTGTGGAACATTCAACTACGCTTGTTACTCCGCGACTAATCATGCTAATACATGAGCGTACAACGCGCCCATATTAGCAAGGTTATCTGCGTACACCAGCTTACCACACACAGCCACACAAAGAGTATGTTCCACGATGTACACAAATTAAGTACCGGTAATTTTTCTATAGTCAGATTCATTGAAGCATGACACTGTGTAACTGGGAAATAATTCCCTGTAAAACCCGCGTGAACCAGGGGCTTTTTACAAACTAGCCCTTGGTCCGGTGCTTCTTATTTCTCAGCCATATACACAACAAATTTTCTCATCCATTGAATAGCCCCTGATTCATTAAAAATAGCCCTTGGTTCCCTGTAAAACCCTGGCGCTTCTTAATCACAGCCTATGTGTAAAGCAATCACGATAGACAATCGCATGAAATATGTTGCTAAAATTGCACTAATAAAATTTTGGACTGTTCAAAATAAGCAATCTTTACTCAAAAGATACGACTCAATAACTTTCATCATTAATTTAAAACAGAAAATAAACATTGGTTCCAAAAAATGTCAACTCTGACTCTAACTTCAAATGCGTACCATGTGCAAATTTGAAGCTAGAGTTCTCAAGTAACTCCCGGGATCACTACAATGACTACTTGATGATGTTACATGTATGCATTGGGCCATGCATCCTGAACTCGCCGACTTTGGGTCACATACACCTTGATTTTTCTGTCATGAGTACGGTACCAAAGGTCACATTTGGAAATCTATACACCCTATGATAGTAAAAGTATACATTTTTTGAAAGCTATTGATCCCAGGAATCTCAAAATGGTGTCAGAACTAGTGTAGGGTGTATGTGGAAAGAAATAATGTAAAAAATGCAAGCAATTTTTTCATTTTAAGATGAAGCTTACTTGGGTTACCTTACGGTTACTGATTTTCATTCATATGTACCCCTCCATTCTTAATGCAGTTTTAAAAAGAGAACATTAGCTTTCTAATGATATCGCTTCATGATAGAAAACAAAAATGGGCTGAGCGCAACAATATCTTAACTCCAATTTGGGCAAAAATGAGAGTATGAAAATGTAGCTAGCAACACCGTCCATTTGACAGCCACAAAATCTTAACTCCACCATGGTATATACACAATACACAGCTGAAATATCAGGCTCCTGAATGTGTCACAGCAACAGCATCTTAACTCCATGGAGCTCTATAGTGTTTGCATTGGCTCTGCAGGGGATCTTTTGCACTCGGCACCACAAAATCTTATCTCCATGGAGTTACGATAAATAATGTTTTTTTGTGTTTTTCTCAAAATGGCAATTTTGGAGTTACGATACTCTTGCGCTGAGCCCTCGCAATGTGTATTTCAGAAAATGGCTGGTGGATTTTTTTATACCATCGCAATGCAAGATACTGTGAACTACCAAATCGCAATGTCAGTTTAAAATAGTTGCTAACCGTAATATTTTAATATAAAGGCAAAAAAGAAAACATGTGCATGGTCTGCAATTTATCATTTTTTTTAAATAATGACTGCATCTACATTCTCCACCACTCAAAACCTACACTCGATCAGACTCGACAGCTTGTCAAATGCCATTTTTAAATTATTTCATGCATTTTTTACACAGGTACTCTGATTCGTTTTCTGATGATGCAACCAGGACGCTTGAAAAGTCCAAGACTCATTGGATCACCTTTGTTCCATAACCATTAAGGTACCGGTATAGGACTTTTTTTGTTTTTGCTATAGCCCCCATATGAAATGTATTTAATTATGTTTGTACTCACTCAGGTAGCATTGTGTGTGAATTTTACATCCGAACTAAGTGCTATTCTTTTTTATGGGCATGTTAGTGTTTAAAATGGCCCAAAATGAGGGTTTTTCAATATTGCCGTCCATTTCTAATCGTCACCCCCATAGACTTTACATGTAAAATAAAAAGGCTCATACAAATTTAATAGCACCTAGTTCGGATGTAAAATTCACACAAAATGGGTTTTTGAGTGATTACAAAGATAATTAAATACTTTTCATGCGGGGGCTATGTGGATTTTTTTTAATGTATTCCTTATACAATGAAATTTCACAATAAAATGTCCATTGGAAACAAAGGTGGGATACACGACATACACACTGAAGTCTGGAGGAATTCATTTAAATACTATGGTATGGCAATTAAAAAATGTGTGACCCAAATCACCAGTCTCATAGATCATCCGAATCAATCATCCCCTTACTTTATCTTATCAGAATGGAGATTTTTGCATGGATCATTCATATTTTTCTCATATAATCCAATGACATTTTATAGGGTCTACAAAAAATGTATATGGTGGGTCAGGTATTTTCACGTCTCTTTTTCTCATTTTTGAATGTTCATCAAAACGATTTGTGTTGGTTTAATTGATGGGGGCTATGAAACTAAAAGTGAAATACTTTAATGATCCTAATTTCTCAGTTCTCATAGGCACAAAATATTTTTTCAGAATGGTGTTATTTCAGAGATGTGTAAGTGGGAATATTCATTTTGCTAATTGAAGTGTAACTAACAGTAACTTATCTACAATTTGCTTTCAGTTGCTGCTGAAATGTGACCCAACTGTGGCAGGAATAGAAGACAGACTTCAAACAATTGCAATTCATCAAGAAGAAAATGCTCTACATAAATCAGCCATGCAAAATGACAAGTTAAGATGTTACACAAAAAAGTCATGTGAACCTTGCACAAATTTTGCCTGTCAAAGATGGATTTATCTGGGTCATGCACTTATGATGCACATGAAACTTAACTTTAAAGACCATTTTTTTTTTTATTTTAAGGCAGTGTAAAATGGATCCATCAGAACTTCTGATTGTGGTATTAAATTGGCAAAATATAAAGAATAGTTATATCCGACGAACCTTGACTTTGGAGCTCTTATGGGCAATACATTTGTTAGGCCTCATGAATATCCAAAAATATACAGTGGAACCTCATTAACACAAAATTGTCAGGGCCTCAAATTTTAATATTTGCAAAAAGGGTTTTGTGTTATCAGGTCATTTGTTAATATTGTACATGTATAAAATATGCTCGGAACTTGAAAAACATTTGGTGTTATCAGGAATCTTGTGTTAACAGTTTTTGTGGTAACCAGTTTCCACTGTATCTACATTGTACAATAATATGTAACATCATTTAAGCCACATTAACCTGCCTTTTTATTGTTTGATTTAAAAATATGAATTGAAGATTTTAAAAAAGGGACATTTGAGTGTGTTTGCTGGGTGAGTGACTATTCCATTTTTCACCCTAATGTGACAGTGAAGTCAACGCGTTGAGAAAGTTGTTTCGCTTGTGTATCTATACGGCGTCTTTAAGCATGTACGCCGGCACTTTGAGCGAATGCTAGCAATTTTAAGCTGATGCACTCAATAAAATACGCACTGATGTCGCTGCCACATTAGGGTGAAAATGGTATACCTATTGCCAATGATGCTTATTTATGACATCTGGATAGACTTTAAATATTTATACTGCAAAATGTAATCAGCATGATCAGTAAAATGTTTTGAATCTGTCAAACCACCGGTCAAAACCAAGCAGTTTTTAGCTAGACGACAGTAAGTTTTTAGCATGGTTTTGACGGATTAAGTTAATTTTAGTTCTTTATTCACCAAACCTGCTGTATCTATTGAAATGTATGATCAGTATTTTTTTGGAAAATGTGTTGCCCAGGTGTGCTACGTACGTAGCTATGAATTAGGTAAAATGATGTGCAATGTTTCCAACAATTATTATTATCATTATTATTTATCCAGTATATGTCTTTCATGCTTGATTAGTTAAACGCTTAGCTTCAAGGTGTAAGTGGGGAACCAAAAAAATGCAACTGTGAACTACATGTAAAACAACTAGGGTGCAAAATCAATGATTAAGGTATAGCCGGGTGAAATAACTACACATGCAGAAAGTTATTTTACAAGATTGTACTGTTACTTGAAACAAAAATTTAATTGCCAACAAAGACAATTTAGATGTGAAATGTATCATATTTGTTTGAAAATATATCCAACCATAACATGTTACTGAACATTGTAAACAAGTCTAGAAAAAATATTTTCTATTATCTGTATTATTTCTTAGAAACAGCCAAGTTTTAGTACTGTGTCATGAAATTTGTTCAATCTCAATCTCAATAGTTCATGAATGTAAACATCGGTTAAACCGCTCTAAAATATGTGTACTAGTAAAATATTAAAGCGAAAAGATGGCAAAAACTGATGTATCTATTTGAATAAACTTGAGGACTGTGCTGCAGACAGATTGAAGAAACATCAATGTTATGTAAAATTAGTAGGTTTACACTTACAGTAGGTTTACAGTTACAGGTGAAATACATATTTCCAATTAAATTGGATCTGATGTCTATATCCCACCGTGCGCACATTTGGCAAGTGCATTGCAAGCTTTCACATGGCTGCGTATTGCAAGCTTGCGCATGCTTGTGAAAGATGGGCTTGTTTGCGCATGCATCAACCAAGACACTGCGGGTGCTTGCAGTGAAAGCTTGCGCATGCCCATATTGTTCCAAATAAAAGCTTGCACAAGCTTTTAGATGCCTGCGCAAGCAATTGCAAGCATGCAGAGGCAAGCACGCGGTGATCGAGTCATGCAGGGCACAAGCATGCTCAACGCAAGCATGCAACAAGCAAACAGTGCATGCATGCTTATTGCAAGCATGCTACGGACCTATTTGCCTGCTTGCGCATGCCCGTATTGTTCCAAAAATAAGCTTGCGCAAGCATGCAGAATTGCTTGCGCAAGCGTGCAGAATTGTTTGCGCAATCTTGCATAATGCAAGCATGCGCAACCACTTTGCAAGCTTGCAAATATGCTTGCCATTTTCATAAGGGGCATCATACTCACCTCCCGTACGGTCATATCCGGCATTCTTTTGCATATCATCTCTCTACTCCAAGACGTCAATTTACATCAAAACACCTGCAGGAAATGAACACAATGTCATACTAGAAGACGATGAAAGTTATCGTTTTGATGGCGGAGCTTATGAGGATCTTTCAGGAACTCTTGTACAAGGTGATAAGCCAATTGCCGTAATATCAGGTGTGTGGGCACGGTTACATGGGGAAATAGCATGCGGTGGTGGCTTATTAAAACAACTCCCACCTGTAAACAGATGGGGAAAAATCTTTACCCTGGTCCCATTTCTAAGTTTAAATTCTGGTTATCTATACAGAGTATATGCTGCGAATATTTCAGCCACCCTGCAAGTATCTAACGGCAAAAGTAGACACATCGCAGCTGAGCATTTTGATGAAACATATATCACGGACGCGGGAGGGTACGCTGTTGTGTTGTTGACATCAGACCAGCCTATCATGGTGGTGCAATATATGAAGAGCACCTATGCAAGAAATCCTGGATGTGGTTATCCGTCGATGCTGATTGCGTCACCATTCACATCGTTCACTAATAACGTAACATTTCCTGTAATTGAGTACATACTTCGACACACATATTACATCAATATTGTCATAGAATGTGACTTTGTCGATGAGCTACTCTTGGATGATTCACCTTCAATCAGAATAGAGGAGGCTCTACTAGTGAGTCGTGATGAATCCATGTGCTGTTTACGGACAAGTCTGTCCTCTGGGTGTCACACTGTATCACATAACGATCCAATGGCAAGATTCTTCGTGTCTGTATATGCTGTAGGTGCCAGATCTTCCTACGCATATGCAGCGAATGTTATTGATTCAGCAGGTGAGTTTTATATCCTGTTGACCTTACATTAGCATAGAATGTTTTTATGTAAGATGACAGAGAGCCACTGGCAAAGACGCCGACTACTCGACCCTATAGCGCGGCTACTTTTTTGGCCAAAAAAATTCCGAAAAGTTGTAAAACAGACACACACACAACATTAGAGAGCTTGCGGAATGAAGTTACTGGAACTTTAACGGCAACTTCAAAAATATCGATTCGATTTCTTGTTCAACTTCACTTCAACGCGAACGTCAGATTGGTTTCTGTACCAACAGCGTCTTGTTGTTTAAACTAGGGAAGTGTATCAATGGGTGATCAAAAGAAGGGTATGTAAAAGCGACTGCATCAAATTTCTCCCTTTTGTTTGCTGAAGTGGTTTGTTGGTAACACTTATTACAATAGGCGCTTAGTTTGAATAAACATGGATTACATCTCTTGGCGATGACCAATGCAATGGGAATTAGGCCTATGTTATGAGCTATACGCTAATATTATACTTCTAAACATGTTTCAATTAAATATTCTTGTGATATGCCTATATTATTGTCCCGGTTTATTATAATAAAAGCTCAATTATTATTCCAGTAAACGTCAGCTTTGTCAATTTTATATTTCCATCAGGACACAAGCCCATTTTATCTGTTTGTTCTCCTTAGCCCCCCCCCACCATCACCACCTCTCCATATCATCCCCCCTCCATCTATTCATCTATCCTCACTTTCCCACTCCCCAGTGGCGTTGCCAGGAGTTTTCTTTTAGGAGGGCAAGGACTCCTCTTTGCATTCTGATCGAATTAAATATATCTCCCCGAATGATCCTCATTTTGTTCTTTAAAAACTCCCAGAATTTTGAATTTCAACCAACATATTTCTGGATGCTCCTTTTCTGACATTCTTATTTTTGTAACAAATAGGCCTCCTCTTTTAATAATGAATAATTTGGTTGACATATAATACCCATAGGCCTATAATATGCGTATAATAGCGTGGCACATGTTAGACCAGCTTTCTGCTGAATTGGGGTACATAATGTAGGCCTAAATGAATAAAATGATAATTAAATAAAATACCTGAACAGTACAAACATATTTGGTTATATAGAGGTGTAATTACAAGACACGCAACGTTGTAAAAAAATGTTCACAGTAGCTGCAATTCGCAGAAGTTCACTACACTGCTGGGTCGCGTAAAATCAGTCCATTTTACTGGAACTTAATCCCCTTGGCGTTGAAGTCATGAGCACACACAAATGTATATATCAAGTGTGACGTTTGGAACAAAATTTATTTTGATCTAATTCAATCAGTAATTTTTAGCATCATGTGGCATGTTTTTTACCCAAACCAAATTAGATTTCCAATAATTGGTCTATTAACTAGACAATGCATAAGTGGTAATTATGTAGTCTATGAGGAAATATGCAAACCATTGTTTTAATTATGACGTATTTTCATCATAATTTACGGCACACTATAGATTCTGGCGTTAACTTTAACTTCAAGCGGCTTTAATGGCAGAGTGGTTTTGAATACATAATCCTCTATAATCCTCTAGACGTTAAAGTTAAAGTTAAAGTAACGCCATTTCGCAAGCTCTCTATTAACACAAAGTGTGGTTAGTGGTAAAGCAGGTGGCTCTTACCGGCTCTTGATAGTGCGCTAGCAATTTATTAACAAAAACAAGTTAATAGTTCAAGTGCCGCTGACCCCGATTGTTCTATTTTTGTCGCGTGAAAGATATCTTCATATCGGTTGATATGGCTTTCAACAACTCTTCCTATACCTTTGTACAGGAGCCAACCGTTGTTAAACCGTGATGAACCCACTCTTTTACTGTAGCGTATACGCGAACGCGAGCGAGTTACGCGAGAGCGCGTAAAATTCGTCATGCCTGGAACCTTTGTGTGTATGCCAGCTTACAAGTTGAATTCAGTATTGTTCAGGTAGCGGCTAAACATTGCCGTGTTATTCTGTAGTTTTATTGCTGATATCAAAAGAGAAATCATCACAGTTTTTGTAAGGCTGAGTGGCAATGATTAACTGACATTCCTCGTAAAATAATCGTGAATTATACGATATTTAGCTTCTTTTCGTTGTTGAAAGGTATTCAATCATGTTTCACCGATGTTCATCAACGTTTAACAACTCGCGTCCGGCGCGTCTGCGTGGTTTACTTCGCTCGGGCAGCTAAAGCTGCCCTCGCGAAGTAAACCACGCAGACGACGCGGCCGCATCAGCAATAAAACTACAGAATAACACGGCAATGTTCATCGGTGAAACATGATTGAATCCCTAATTGAACCCCTGTTTGTAAATTTTACTTACTTCCCTTATTCTTCTGGTGAATGCATTTGAGTTTTGCCTCATTCCATGCAATAACATGATTTTCGTGAGCAATGTGGTCAGTTTTTTTTATTTGTCTTGCTCCGAACTTCCTGAAGTTGATTGTTTGCTGTATGCTGCCGTGAATTTCCTTGCCCTTATATTTTCTTTCTGCCGGGTGGGGGTCTCTCCAGCATTTTTTGTTGTTTGTGTGTTGTTAGAGAGCCATTATAATACGGTAGCCACTTTGAAAGTTGACTCCTTGTATTTGGCTTCCCCTGCTAGGGTTCATGTTTTGTCATTTTGCTACTCCGGCCCACCATATCTGCCCAACAGGCCAGGCTGCTCAGTTCCCGCATGTTGTACTTATATAAATTTGATCAATATCTAAATGTTCTTTTTTTTTTTTTTGCAATGCTTTTAAATGTGCAATATATGTATTTTAAATGAAACATTGTAGCTCCATTACTTGCAAGTCTTTACTAAGGTAGTCTGCGATCTCATCCCTGCCGGACCATTTTTTAACTTACAAAACCTCGCGTAACCTTAACATTTTTTTTTATTTAAAAAGCCTTGCGTAGCCTTAAATATACTGAAAAACAATAGATGGCGCTATAAGACTGTTGTATAGTGCTTGATATTTGCACTTCAGTAGAGATTCTGGGTTGATGTATAAATAGAAATATTTCGAACTATTACCATACGACATTCAAAGGTCCTGGAACATATTATTGTTTTATTTTGTAGCACCTCTTTCACGTGAAGCACTATTACCAGCAAACTCGCACTTAAACACACCACATATAACAACCAGTTCAATGGGTAAGTTAAAAGCCACAATCTTAAGAGGTTCTCTTAAAGCCTTAATGTACGATCTTTTTAAATTTTTAGATTTTTCTTTTTTTCTTCCAAAATGATAATATGCAATCATTATGAAAGTTCCCAATACATTTGGACGCGAAAAACATTGGGAATTTGCATCGGAAACAACATCATAAACTTCACCTCTATCACTCGAAACACCTCGCACTATTTGGATTAGGACAGCGAGTGCGGCCTCAGAGTTAGTCTCCTACGCGGCCAGTTTGGTTACGCTCTATAGGGAAAATATGCCGCATAGTGCCAGGTTGGCACTTGCCAACTGCATGCCAATGTGGCATTTGCCAGGTTCGGCCAAGAAGAATGTGCAAGGGGTACGCACAACCAGGCATTTGCAGTCACGGGCCAAATTGGCATTTGCCATCAATATCCAGAGTGTCAGAAATCATTGGCATCTGCCAATTGTACCAGGTTGGCAAGTGTCAATCTGGCAGGGGTTGGCATTATCATTTTTGGTGATTTATAGATTTGTATTATTTTTGAACAAAATGAGATTTTTAGATGGTTTCAGCGGTGGTTCCCAGTGTTTTAGGCTCCATATTGTTTTGAACATACAAAACATTGCATGATCTTTGTTTTCATTGGTTTTTGTAATTTGAATAAATCAAAACAATGATTTTGTATAAAAATGAGCTATTTCTGATGATTGAATTTCTTTTTCATGTGTTTTTAATTTTATTATTCTAATTTATTTTGGAACAAAAATGCAATTTTTGGATGGTTTCCTGTGGTGGTTCCCGGGGTTATTCTCCAGGTCGTTTTGTTAATAATTATGAATTTGCTGGTTTGTAATTTGATGTGTTTTTCAAGATTTAAATTATAATGGAACAAAAACAAAAATGCATTTTTTGGATGGTTTCCTATGGTGGTTCCCGAAGTTTTCGGTTCCGTGTTGTTTTGATAGTAATTGTGCATTGGTTGATTTGTGCTTTCATATGTTTTTGTTACTTTGCAAGATTTAAATTATTTTGGAACATTGAATGCATTTTTGGATGGTTTCCTGTGGTGGTTCCCGGTGTTTCGGCTCCGTGTTGTTTTGATAGTAGGCCTACTGGTGCATTGGTAGTTTGGGCTCTCTCATTTGCAAGAATTAGGCCTAAATTATTTTGGAACAACAATGTATTGTTAGATGATTTCCTGTCCTGGTTCACGGTGTTTTCGGCTCCATTTATGCATTTTTAGATTTGTGTTCAGTCGTGAGCTCCCTCAAATGCTGTTGTATGTGAAAGAGCTCTAATGACAAATTATCATACCAAACCAGTAAATGTGAACGTCGCAAAAAAAAAGTAGATTTAAGATTATTCAGATGAAAAATTAGTGTGTGTTTCAGTCAAAAGTAAGAAGAAACACCATTATTGAACTTCATGTCTGGAGAGAAAGACGCGCTCGTTTGCGTGATTGTTGCGCCATTATCGCTCGCGTCAAATGCAACATGTTCCATAGACGCGAACATACTTGTTTGTCTGGGCTTGCTTGCGTCCGGGTATGCGTCCTTGTCAAAGTCGTTGCTAAGCAGTGTCGGCTTCACTACGCGAACCAAAGTCATAGGTCTAGGTCAGTGTTCGAATTTAGGAAAAATAAATGGTTGTCCCACGGACAACCAGATTACAATTTCTGGTCGTCTGTCTAAGTTTTTGTTGTTTTTAGGCCTACAAATGTGACTTTTGGCTAGATTTATGGTTGTCCGGCGGACAACCGAATCAGTATTTTTGGTTGTCCGGCGACTCTAGGTACTTGTTTGTCTGGGGTTCCTCGCGTGTACCCCGATGGTACAACAAAGATTTCCTTTCCTTCTAAATTGCGGAAACAAGTGAAATAGTGAAATAAAATCCATAAAATAGAACAGTTAGAATTAACAAATCTGGATTATTTTTTCTTGTATTTATGAAAAACATAACAAAGTAAATACATTTCAAAAACTCAATTTCATGAAAGAAACAGTGTCTACCCCATTCCAGAAAAATACAGAACTAATTTTTTTGCGATTAAAACAATATTATCCTGTTTTGGCAAATGAAACATAGCTAAATCCTAATCCTTTAGTTAGTCCTAACTGGAGATAAAAGAAAAAGTTCACTATTTCACTAATATCTTGAAAAGAGCCAAAAACATGCATTTTCGGCATGTTTTCTGACAACCGAGTCACGAAAATCACAAACTTGGAACAAATCTAAGCATTTAAAATCTTCAGTATATGCCGAAATTTTGATCTAATTTTTTTTGTGTTACTTTAATAAATGGTTGCTTTATATAAGAATGAAACATGTCTTTTCCAAAAATTAGAAGGCATAAAATGTTATTATTCTTAGTTCAAGTCTTTGGGCTTGATTATCACAACATACGGAAAACACCCTAAAAACGCATGTTTTTGGCCCTTATTTTCAAAAAGTGGCTAGATATCAAAATTTGACTTTTATTACTAGGATAATGTTTTTTTATTCAAAAAATTAGTTCTGTATTTTTTCTGGAATGGGGAGTAGAGTACACAGCCACGTTAATAATACTTGTATGATTCACTATTTTCGCTAAACTCGTACTCGTATGATAAGCATATTTCAGCAGCTCAATGATCTAAAGGTTTAAAAGCACGATAGGAATGAAAAGGTAAAACATAATTGGGGTGTTCTTATGTCAGTTTGTTACAATTTCAACTATTATGAAAGTATCAAAATAGAATAGCTAAATTATTTGAAAAGTACATGCTGGTGACTGTGTTCAGGAATATACATGACGTAGGTTAAAATAAATGTTCGGGTAAATGTCAGCATATAAAACTTTCTTCAGAACTTATACTAGCAGCTGTAGATTGCGGTTATTTGAAAATGACTATACATAGGCCTTAGGCCTACCCCGGCACCCTAGTCAACACAAAAGTTGACAACCATGAGAGTTACCAAATTGAAATTGCGCGGAAAATGGGTTATTTTTTTACCAGCAGCAAGGACTAGCCTGAATCCTTCTGGCCTCTAATGGCGGCGCCTTTTATTTACCCACAATCCTTCACATTGCCTTAACCTGATGACCGTGCGTAGTTGTTGAAAGACTGAAGGATCCAGTCTAAGCAAGGATCGTGAAATTGGCAAAATATGGTGTAGGGCCTATTTAATTTGTTGACCTCGAATTTGCATGAAAAAGGGGGGGTAAATTTGATGAAAAATCATTGCAAAGGGGATCTTTGAAAGATTTGGTTACTCTCGTGGTTGTCAACCTTTGTGTTGAGGGGGGGGCGCTACATAGGCCTATTTCTTTTACAACCATGAGTAATTAAGATGAGTCGAGTAGACCTACCGTTTGATGGTTAATATTTCAACAGCAGTTTCATTATTGGTGTTATTCGACATAATCATTTTTTCGTTTGTCGTACATCATATTTGTAAAATCAGTTGATTTTGAGAAAATCAGATTTCAAAGTTAATTTAGCTTTATTCCGTGTTAATTTATGTACAAACGAAATAAATAAAAATTGACACAAAACGATGTCGTATACATTTTACAATTTTAAACTGGTGAACTTTTGTATCACTAAATTGAATATATTATGACGGTTATGACAATGTCAGGTTTCCAAAGATTACATGTAAATAATACATGTAGAACAAAGGACTCGTTGACTTGAAATTGTAGAGGGAAATTTAAATGCAAATAGAAATGGTGCTGGTGCAATATCACTCGTAATTGAGAACAGAATTTTTCACAAATAATAGGAAACAACCTACTACCCTATTACAGCTTGCTACATAAAATTATTTAAATGTCGGTAAGTATTTAATTTTAATTTTATTCATTTATCAATTCATCTTATTTTCATTTTTAAATAAACATGCGCAATTTATTTTGAACTAAAAGCGTCTGAGGGCAGTTGAGTGATCAAACCGTTGTAGAACAGAATATTTGATTAAAATACTCATGTGTGCAACATCGTTTTTGGTGTGTTTTCTAAGAATGTATTTTTCGTCCAAACCATTAGAGGTAAAGACATGATTTTTTCACCAATAATAGAAAACATACTATCCTGTTACAGCCTACAAACACAAATTATTTAAATGTCGGTAAGTATTTTATTTTAATTTTTGAAGTTTGGTACAGTTCATTTTAAATCACCCTGTATTTTAAGATTATAGCCTATATACACGCCCTTAATGCCCTTATAATAAATAATGCCCTTATAATAAATAATGCCACTTAATAAAATACAACGTATTTTTTCTGTCGAGATCTTGCACGAACCCAGCAAACACAAATTATTAAAAAACATTTTTTTTACATTTGTTTTACATATTTAATAGAAAACCTAAATTAATTTATTACCGATTTTGACAAAATACTTTTATTATAGTCAATGTTTTGTTTATTAATAAAAATACGCCGTATTGATATTGACAGTAAGCCGATATGATTTGTGAAAATGTTAGAAAAACGTATGCAACAATATTTAATTTAAGGCACCGTTAGTAGGCCTTTTTAAAATATTATGAAACGTTTCATGATTTTGCTGGAAAGTATTAATTCTTCAAATATACAGTCTGGTACATTTTTTACCTGATATATAAACCGAAGATCATTTTAATTAAACCCACCAAAATTAGTTTTACGCCTACTTATACACGTTGCTTGTCTGGGGCTATATACGTTTTCTAAATTTGTGAAATATTTTCTTCTATGATTTTTTTAAAATATTAGTTCATACGGTTTCAAATGGTATCATCAGTAGATAACAAAATATTGTCAACCTTTCTTACTTTCTTAGACCTTAGGCCTATTTTATTAAAAAAACTACTATCTTGAGTAGATAGCGGAAAAACAAACAAACAAAACACATCAAAAACAAACTTTCCTAACAACAGATGTTTTTCAAAAACAAAAAAACAGACAAACAAACATGAAATATACAGAAACATATCAAATTATCTTTTTTACTCGTCTCATGCTAAGTCTTATAATTTCCTTCTTTTTGTATTATTTCATTAGGTTTTATAATGCTATCATCAGTAGATAGGCCTGACAAAATATATTCAACCTTTCTCAATTTCTTGTATTTTACTTGAGTAGATAGCGGAAAAACTAACAAGCAGGCAAACAATAATAAACAAACAAAAAACATCAAAACAAACTTTCCTAACAGACGTTTTCTAAAGTTGTGAAATATTTTCTGCGTTGTTTTATTAAGCCCGTAAAGCCGTTTGCGATTGCCGACAAAATGATGCAGGCCGTAAGTAGGATTTGAGCGCGTTTTTTGACAGCATATGCATGATTCGTGATGTCGCAAAGGGCCTATAATGATTTGCAAATCACACCGTAAATTCTACCTTGAGTAGATAACAAACAAACAAGCAAACAAACAACAAACATGTAGTACAAAAAATATACCAAATGAAATTTCCGACTTCTTTGATTTTTTAAAAATTAGTTCATACGGTTTCAAATGGTAGATAACAAAATATTGTCAACCTTTCTTACTTTCTTAGGCCTATTTTATTATAAAAAACCGCTATCTTGAGTAGATAGTGGAAAAACAAACAAACAAAACACATCAAAAACAAACTTTCCTAACAACAGATGTTTTTCAAATGTGTGAAATGTTTTCTGTTGCTTTATTAGGCCCGCAATGCTATCTTCAGAAGATAGCCATTTGCGCGCGCGCCTTCCGAGCTAGAAAATGATGCAGATCGTAAATAATGCATTTCTCGTGCGTGATTTTGCGTCACCGATCAATCAACTTGGCTTATCCGCGATTGCGCTAAAATTACGCGCCGGTACGCGCAATGAACTTTGCGTGGCGCTCTGCGCCATGCGAGTGGTGGGCTGCGTAATACGCGATTCAGTTCTTCAAGCCATAAAAAAGTAAACAAAATTTAAAAAAAGACTGAAAATTTCAAAACTCATTTAATTTAATCTTCGCCAATACTTGTCAACCTCCCGGTTGATTTACGCCAATATGTACCGTACACCATTTCCGTGGTATTGTGTACAAAACCGTTTTATCTTTCATTGTGATTTTTAAGATTGTGTTATTTAAATTGCAAACAAAAAATTAAGTTTAATAATGGCGTTTCTTCTTACTTTTGACTGAAACACACACTAAATTTTCATCTGAATAATCTTAAATCTACTTTTTTTTTGCGACGTGCACATTTACTGGTTTGGTATGATAATTTGTCATTAGAGCTCTTTCACATACAACAGCATTTGAGGAGCTCACGACTGAACACAAATCTAAAAATGCATAAATGGAGCCGAAAACACCGTGAACCAGGACAGGAAATCATCTAACAATACATTGTTGTTCCAAAATAATTTAGGCCTAATTCTTGCAAGTGAGAGAGCCCAAACTACCAATGCACCAGTAGGCCTACTATCAAAACAACACGGAGCCGAAACACCGGGAACCACCACAGGAAACCATCCAAAAATGCATTCAATGTTCCAAAATAATTTAAATCTTGCAAAGTAACAAAAACATATGAAAGCACAAATCAATCAATGCACAATTACTATCAAAACAACACGGAACCGAAAACATCGGGAACCACCATAGGAAACCATCCAAAAATGCATTTTTGTTTTTGTTCCATTATAATTTAAATCTTGAAAAATAACAAAAACACATCAAAGTACAAACCTGCAAATTCATAATTATTATCAAAACGACCTGGAGCCTAACCCCGGGAACCACCACAGGAAACCATCCAAAAATTGCATTTTTTTCAAAATAAATTAGAATAATAAAATTAAAAACACATGAAAAAGAAATTCAATCATCAGAAATAGCTAATTTTATACAAAATCATTGTTTTGATTTATTCAAATTACAAAAACCAATGAAAACAAAGATCATGCAATGTTTTGTATGTTCAAAACAATATGGAGCCTAAAACACTGGGAACCACCGCTGGAAACCATCTAAAAATCTCATTTTTGTTCAAAAATAATACAAATCTATAAATCACCAAAAAATGATAATGCCAACCCCTGCCAGATTGACACTTGCCAACCTGGTACAATTGGCAGATGCCAATGATTTCTGACACTCTGGATATTGATGGCAAATGCCAATTTGGCCCGTGACTGCAAATGCCAGGTTGTGCGTACCCCTTGCACATTCTTCTTGGCCGAACCTGGCAAATGCCACATTGGCATGCAGTTGGCAAGTGCCAACCTGGCACTATGTGGCATATTTACACGCGAGGAACCCCAGACAAACAAGTACCTAGAGTCGCCGGACAACCAAAAATACTGATTCGGTTGTCCGCCGGACAACCATAAATCTAGCCAAAAGTCACATTTGTAGGCCTACGGACAACCAAAAACTTAGACAGACGACCAGAAATTGTAATCTGGTTGTCCGTGGGACAACCATTTATTTTTCCTAAATTCGAACACTGACCTAGACCTATGACTTTGGTTCGCGTAGTGAAGCCGACACTGCTTAGCAACGACTTTGACAAGGACGCATACCCGGACGCAAGCAAGCCCAGACAAACAAGTATGTTCGCGTCTATGGAACATGTTGCATTTGACGCGAGCGATAATGGCGCAACAATCACGCAAACGAGCGCGTCTTTCTCTCCAGACATGAAGTTCAATAATGGTGTTTCTTCTTACTTTTGACTGAAACACACACTAATTTTTCATCTGAATAATCTTAAATCTACTTTTTTTTTTTTTTCACATTTACTGGTTTGGTATGATAATTTGTCATTAGAGCTCTTTCACATACAACAGCATTTGAGGGAGCTCACGACTGAACACAAATCTAAAAATGCATAAATGGAGCCGAAAACACCGTGAACCAGGACAGGAAATCATCTAACAATACATTGTTGTTCCAAAATAATTTAGGCCTAATTCTTGCAAATGAGAGAGCCCAAACTACCAATGCACCAGTAGGCCTACTATCAAAACAACACGGAGCCGAAACACCGGGAACCACCACAGGAAACCATCCAAAAATGCATTCAATGTTCCAAAATAATTTAAATCTTGCAAAGTAACAAAAACATATGAAAGCACAAATCAACCAATGCACAATTACTATCAAAACAACACGGAACCGAAAATATCGGGAACCACCATAGGAAACCATCCAAAAATGCATTTTTGTTTTTGTTCCATTATAATTTAAATCTTGAAAAACACATCAAATTACAAACCTGCAAATTCATAATTATTATCAAAACGACCTGGAGCCTAACCCCGGGAACCACCACAGGAAACCATCCAAAAATTGCATTTTTGTTCCAAAATAAATTAGAATAATAAAATTAAAAACACATGAAAAAGAAATTCAATCATCAGAAATAGCTAATTTTTATACAAAATCATTGTTTTGATTTATTCAAATTACAAAAACCAATGAAAACAAAGATCATGCAATGTTTTGTATGTTCAAAACAATATGGAGCCTAAAACACTGGGAACCACCGCTGGAAACCATCTAAAAATCTCATTTTTGTTCAAAAATAATACAAATCTATAAATCACCAAAAAATGATAATGCCAACCCCTGCCAGATTGACACTTGCCAACCTGGTACAATTGGCAGATGCCAATGATTTCTGACACTCTGGATATTGATGGCAAATGCCAATTTGGCCCGTGACTGCAAATGCCAGGTTGTGCGTACCCCTTGCACATTCTTCTTGGCCGAACCTGGCAAATGCCACATTGGCATGCAGTTGGCAAGTGCCAACCTGGCACTATGTGGCATATTTTCCCTGTGTACGTAACCAAACTAGTTTTGTAGGAGACTACGGTTTGCGATCGCGGCCGACATAAAATCATAATCTAAAAAAAAAGATGATTTTATGTCGGACCAACAGAAAATCATCCTGTTTTACTACAAATAGGGCGAATTTGACAGTTTGCTCATAGATTTAAGTTAGAACATGTGTAAGTATTACAAATATGCCAAAAAATCGGGTTTGAAAAAAATAAAGGTAAATTCTGAAAAAAGATCGTACATTAAGGCTTTAAAGATAAAACCCTTTAGGACTGCTGTCTTGTGAAGAAAACAAAGAAACGAAATCTTTTATACAGAAAACAACCTACAGAACGAGAGAGTTTTTCCCATAAAATTATAATTATAAATCTCTCAAATAATTGTGATTACCCACATGAAAAAGAAACTGTTCCCTTAACACTAAATTGTTACATAACTTATACCAGGAGTTGATGAGTTGCTACTCAAATATGTAAGTTATTGGTCACATGTCACGAACGTGAAATTCGTTTTTGTCCAAAAAAAATCGTTCAAGATTTTCAAACTTTTTAAACTCAGCAGGACACTACCATAAGTACGTTATTTTTCATTAACTCCGATTAAATTTTTGTTTGGAGTTGGATGGGGAATAATATTTTTTTATCTGAAAAAAAACTCAGATTTAAAAATACAACTTTACATGACTGAACTACCATTCTTCATTCAATGTGCATTTCTTTTATAGAACTAACTACCATGACTACTGAATCTACAAATAGAGGTGATGATACAGGTAGGAATTCTTGTATGACAGCAAGACAGTGTCAGTGATTTACCAAAAGAAAACAAAGAAACGAAATATTTTATACAGAAAACAACCTACAGAACGAGAGAGTTATTCCCATATAATTATATATAATTATCTGTCAAATAATTGTGATCACCCACATATAGGCTATAGCATTTAAAGAAGGTACCTGATGTCACGAACGTGAAATTCGTTTTTGTCAAAAAAGATCGTTCAAGATTTTCAAACTTTTAAACTCATCAGGACAATCCTATAAGTACGTAATCTTTTTATCAACCCATAATAGGCCCCGATTAAATTGTTGTTTGGAGTTGGATTGGGAATAATGTTTTTTCTTATCTGAAAAAAAAAATCAGATTTAAAAATACAACTTTACATGACTGAACTACCATTCTTCATTCAATGTGCTTTTTCTTTTATAGAACTAACTACCATGACTACTGAATCTGCAAATAGAGGTGATGATACAGGTAGGAATTCTTGTATGACAACAAGAGAGTTTCAGTGATTTAACAAACCAGAATACCCTAAAGTTTATCAAAATTCTGGTTTGCACTGACACTGTCTTGCTCTTAAACAGGTCAGGCTGCTCAGTTCCCACATATAAATTTGTTAAGTATCTAAATGTATTTTTGATGCAGTGCTTTTGAATGTGAAATATATGTATTTTAAATGAAACATTGTAACTCCATTAGTTGCAAGCCTTTACTATGGAAGTCTGCGATCTCATCCCTGCCGGACCATTTTTTCAACTTACAAAACCTCGCATAACCTTTACAATTTTGTTTTAGTTTAAAAAGCCTTGCGTAACCTTAAATATACTGAAAAACAAAAGGTGGCGCTATCATTGCACTAATGTACTCGGTATTATCACTATACGGCTGTTGTATAGTGCTTGATATTTGCACTTTAGTAGATATTCTGGGTTGGATAGCCAATGTAGCACAGTATCTCTTTCTTAAAATAATAATGTAGAAATAAACTCATCAGGACAATACCATAAATACGTTATTTTTTAGCAGAGATTCTGGATTCTGGCCAATGTAGCACAGTATCTCTTTCTTAGAAATAAACTCATCAGGACAATACAATAAATATGGTGTTTTTTATTAACACATAATAGGCCCCAATTAAATGTTTGTTTGGAGTTGGATGGGGAATAATAGTTTTTCTTATCTGAAAAACAAAATCAGATTTAAAAATACAACTTTACAATGACTGAACTACCATTCTTCATTCAATGTGCATTTCTTTTATAGAACTAACTACCGTGACTACTGAATCTACAAATAGAGCTGATGATACAGGTAGGAATTCTTGTATGACAGCAAGACAGTGTCAGTGATTTACCAAAAAGAAAACAAAGAAACGAAATCTTTTATACAGAAAACAACCTACAGAACAAGAGAGTTTTCCCATATAATTATATGAAAAAAAAATGAACCCATCATAGGCCCCGATTAAATTTTTGTTTGGAGTTGGATGGGGAATAATATTTTTTCAACTAACTACCATGACTACTGAATCTACAAATAGAGGTGATGATATAGGTAGGAATTCTTGTATGACAGCAAGACAGACCTTATAGGAACTGTCAGTGATTTACCAAACCAGAATACGCTAAAATTTATCAAATTTTAGATATTTGCATTCTCGAAACAAGTACAGATGTCCTAATTAAGGGACCGATCGTTATTTACGGCAGGGGGATGGGCGTTTGGAAAAAATATCGACAAATAATTTCGCGTTCCCCCCTCGCGTCCGCTTAGAATTTTCGCGTTCCCCCTTGTTTTCTCAATTTTCTCCATTTAAAACTTAACAATCCCTCTCCTGATCCAACTTAAAATTTCAGGTTCCCCCTCAAAACCCCCCAAATATTTCGTCCCCCTTCCCTAAATTGCCCCATTCCCCTGTCATAAATAACAATCGGTCCATAACCATAACCCAAGAAAGAGCTAAAAATGTTATAGCACAAAGCGACTGCAAGCGTAATTATCCCACGTGATCCAATCCGTAATCATCCGAACACACATTATAGGCATGAAATCTTTGGCCGGCCAACGTGCACGTGCACAATCGTGGCTTACTACCCGCTCTTGTGCTCCACACCCAAAGGGTCCATGGTACAAAAATGGATCGAAGAACACAACTTTTTCTCTTCATCTTCTTTCTTCCTTTCCATTCTTCTTTCCTTCCCCTTGGGCAAAAAGTCTTCAGTAAGACTAAGATAAGGTTAGCAAACCACTTCTTTCCCATCACTGAGGCCTACACTAAGCGAATAAAAGGGTAAATGTTAAAGCAATCTGATAAAACAAAAATGTGACATTCAAAATGAAGCTAGAAATAAAACTGTGTACGAATTTTAAATATTGAATTTATAATCGCGTGAGTGAGGCTGAGACTGTCGAAATCTAGACCATAGTTAGCATATGTACTTAAGCAGTCGGCGCCAGGGACCGGGGGCAAGGATAGTAATTTGCACTTACTGAGCTACTTATTTACAATGCTTTGATAAAGCGACACGGGGTATTTTGATCAAAGTGTCCAATTTATGCTTGTTGATTGTTTGGTGTAGCAGTTTAGCAATTACAATAATTTGTAAAAACTGACTTCAGTCATTTTAAGAGCCAAGGTGGGACGGACACGTTTCGAGAATACATATCTTTTTCAATAGCGTAGCCAGCGGGGGGTCAGGGGGGGCAGAGTGCCCCCCCGACCAAAAAATGAAAGAAAAAGTGCCCTCTGACAAAATATAAAAGAGAAAATCAGGAGGACAAAGGAAAAGAAAAAGGGCAAGGAGCCCTTTTCGCCAGCCCATCGGGCTGGTACCTGTTTCTGGGATGGGGTCAGTTTGCTCAAGAGATTAATTTTTATTGGTATTGGAATGACTTTTTGTTAAAACTTTTTGTGGTTGAATTTTTTTTTAAATATTTTATTTCGATGTCAAAGGAAAAGTAAGTATGTTTTGCCGTTTCAACGAATGAAAACGAGTGAGTATTACCAAAGTTATGTTTGAATTAATATGACTTTAAAAGTTTTAGGTATAGGCCTAAAATGTAACAATAATAGTTAATATACAGCATCATACAGGGTGTCCCAGAAAAAATTACCGGGCGAATAAATTTGGACGTAAGTCGAGAAATAGCCATCAGAATCCAAAAATCTAAACATCATCATGTAGCCCATCTTATTATGCATCCTATACGTCAATTTTACTGGAATCGGTTGACTGATTGCGAAGAAATGAGCGATTACATAACGCATGCGTCAATTCACTTCATTCCAAGTTTGAAAGAAAGACCATTCAACACAACGCGCACTATAGTGGTTAACTCAGTGGGCTTCATGTTTTGTTGAAATCCCTTTCGTTCTTTTTAAACAATATCATTTTCTTGCAAAACATTTAATTAGGTTTTGATCAAATTTGAAAACCTGCATGTAAGATGATGCTCGGTACTTGTAAATATCTTTTTTCGTTAATGTTGATATAAATGTTGCATAAAAAAGTATTGCATGAAAGAATTCCAGCTGGCTTAAAACATTTCTCACACACATTAAAGTTTTTGGAATATTTCGTAGAAATTGTAATGCAAAGTTTAAATCTTTTAAAACTTAATGTTGCATGGTATCAAAAATCACACGTAAACTGTAAGTGTAAGCACTTGATCATTGTCATTCGTGGCTCAAAATGTTCTTTGGAAAGTTAAAACATAACATATTTGCACAAGCTAAAGAATTAAAGTTGGAAAGCTTCCATATACAGGAAAAAGTTTTCTCGGACAAACTGTTATTCATCGGCAGTGAAAGCATGAATAACATAACACCGTCGGATTATAAAATAGATAATGTGGACTAAATTTAATGAGATACTCAAACTTTAGGAAGTGGTGAGCGAGTACGAAAAAAGCGCCTGTGATCAAACTTGGAATGAACTGCATTGATGCGCGCATTATGTAATCGTTAATTTCTTCGCAACCAGTCAACCGAATCAAACAACATTTTCGTACGTGATGCACATGAAAATAGGCTATGCACTACATTTTAAATTGTTTGATTCTGATGTTTAATTCTCGACTTACGCTCAATTGTATTTACTCGGTAATTTTTTCTGGGACACCCTGTATGGTCAGCAGAAGAAAAGTATGTCATTTCAGTGTCTTTGACCCGGGGTCCTTGACCACTGAACAGCGTGATATCATGTTGATAACAGATCTAAGAATCAAAATCTTCATCATATGGACCATATTGATGTCAAAGTAATTATCTATCATATCCTGTGTCGTTTTATGGATAAAAATGACTCAAAATGCTATTGATGAAATAGTTGCTATCATGAACATCAGTTTTGCCTTTTCAACGGGAAAAATCCGATGCAAAATAAAGTTTTTAGGGCCTAGCTATAATATGGGCATAATTTATGCATGTAGGCCTATAGTATTGAACAATGTACCCATTTGACATGCACTTATATATAAATAAATTGTCTTACTTTATTAATTTAATAACTTCTATGTTATAAATAAAATGACACATAACGTAAGTGAAGCTACTTTCTATCTTTTTTATTTGATTCATAAACTTACAGTCAAGACACACAAGAGTGAAGATTGCAGTGAGTAATTAGTCCTTTATAAATGTTCTTGCCACCATCTATCATATAGTAAACTATACATTGCGAATTAATATCAAATTTTTTAAAAATAAAAAATGTACATGTAAGGTGAGTTTATATTATGTTATATGGCGAATTTAAGGAGTATTTCGTGATCCTAGCATCCTCTTTTTATGACATTTTTCAGTAGATATCCACAAAAAAAGCTTATTCTAAAAAATTTCAGTTGATTCCGATTTTGCCTTTACGAGTTATGCATGGTTATGTGTACACAATTTCACGATTACTTTGCTAACGAATTAATCTGCAAGAAATATTTTGTACATAAACATTATGTAGCCAGAGGTTTCCAGTGATATAAAAATCTCAACTTTTTTGAGAAAAGTTAGGGGATGATGCTGTGGATCACGAAATGCCCTTTTAACTAAAACCTGCAGTCAGTGCAGTGTAGTATTTGTGACGTGGTATACGGTATCGAAAGCAGACACTTTTGGGCAGGATCGTAAATGGAGAAATAACGATTTGGGTTTATGATGTTATTAATGTTTAAAATATTGTCTGATCGTTTCAGACCGGAATATAACTGGCATGTTGTATTTTTGAGACATTTTTCAAGGTAATTCCTACTCTCAACATTGTCAATAATATTTTTAAAGGCAGCTTATCTATTATTAATATTAAAGGCCCATTCAGTGATTTGCTCATCCGGACGATCGTAAAAATCATCAAAATTTTGGTACCGTACCTTTGTTATTACATAGATGTGCTAAGTCTGCGAATGGTTCAGCCAAAAGCCGTGTAGGCCTATTTAAGACAAAATAAGACATTTTACACGAATCTGTATTTTTAGATACTGACAGTATCTAAAATTAGCTACAAGTATTTGAATGGCGGGGCTTGAACTTCGTCAGTACTGCTGTTTTCTTCATTTTTTGCCAAATTTGGCATTTCAAAAATACCAAATGACAATTTGAATGACTTAGGCCTATCCTTCTCTTTTAAGCAATTTATAAACAATTTTAATTTTTTACTCTTGCACTGGGATCACTGAATGGGTCTTTAAGAAATATGGTGTATCATGTCAAAAACAGACATCTTTTGGACAGCTTATAAATTTGGAGGCTTTCACATAAAGAGCTATTTTGCTCCACAACGCCGTTTTCCCCAATAAAATCGGACATTCCTAAGCGAAGAAATTGAGTTCGTAAGTTATGGTATTAAAAATTGGAAATTGAAATATCGTGGGTAAAAAGCTGAAAAGACAAATAAAACCAGAACAGAACAATTTAGAGAACAATAATGAATTAATAATAATGAACAATAATGAATTAAAGAGTTGACAGGAGATTAGGAGTTAATGTTTTCTGCAGTTTCAGTGTACATCTTCTCACCGTTGATGGTTTGGTGGACTGTCATGTAACATGGATGTAGTAAGCCGTGATCCTAAAAATACCTTTCACATTGACCAAAACTAATTACAAGACCTCTTCTACATTGAGGCTGGCTTTCCCTTTTAGAGGGAATTTTTATCTAGCAAAATTCAGGGCCAAAATAGTGTAAAATACAAAAATTTTCCGCGCTAGGCGCGTACATTGTAACAATAAAGCCCTTTTTAGCCGTATAATGGGCGAAAATAGTGTAAAATACCATTTTTTTTCACGCTACGCGCGTACATCATCCCAATAAGGCCATTTTCGCGAAGCTCAAAGACATACAGTCTCTATGTATTGTATGATGCAACTGCAATTTTTTTCGTCTGTGCCCCAAAAATTTTATTTTGCCCCCCCCTGACCAAGAAAGCTGGCTACGCCCCTGATCTTTTTCAACAAACCTTACAAAACAGGGATGTCAAATTAACAATGAAATTGAGATATTTAATAAATGTAATTATTACCTAGGTCAATAAAACTTGTTTTTAATGCGAAACGAAGTACATGTGGTCGAAAATAAGCTTTTACTTATACAGTGCAGTATGAAATGATTTAGCTTATGAAACCCGTTCTGAAATGATTAAATGACCAGGTTACAGTAATGTGATAAGGGGGCTGTCATTTTCTTCGGAAGGGGGGGCTCATGAATATACTGGGGGGGGTAGAATGTTTAGACCATATATAGGGGTGGGGTTATTTTTATTCTTTTAATTTAACAATCAAAATGTGCGCACAATCTTTCGTTATATAATGCACAATTTTTGCACGCTCCGCGCGCCTTCTTTACACACATGATCAAATTTTAACGCACTCCGCACACTTTCCTCGATCTAAAGTTTCGGTGCACTCCTCGCCTTTGTTCCGGCAATGAATAATTTGTCTTGAGTCTGTGTAGCCGGAGGGGGGGGGGGGTGGTCATAAACATTTTCGACCACAGATAGGGGGGTCGTTAAAAATTTGCCCGCGATAGGGGGGTCATAAAATTTATACCGGTCACCGACATATTCATGCCCCCCACCCCCACCGCAGAAAAAGACATCCCCTAACGTAACATGAATTTCCCCATATGTTTAGCATGAACAACTAATATCACCGTACATAATTAGCAGTGCTATTGTGGTCTTTAATGTTATTAGTTGCATTAATATGTTGCAAATTCACAGAAATTTAAATTCGCGAGAAAAGTAACATAAAGTTTTTATTTTTGCAGGTGTGATCGTCGGTGGCGTTGCTGGGGCTGTGATGTTCATATGCATCATTATAATTATCTTAATGATATTACATATCAAAAGGTATGACTTATCCCTCATCTCTCTCCCTGACTCTCTGCCTGTCTGCCTGTCTCTTTTACTCTAACTGTAACTGTAACTCTAACTCTAACCTGGGAGGACCGGATTATACAATTACGCCAATATAATTATATAAAGTGGCGGTGCAAATAATAACATGCCTTATTTTTACCCTCAGGAGCAAAGAGAGACGAAATCCATGCAGTGATGCATTGGCTATGGATGATAATGCAAGAATTGACAACATCGATCACCGCGCAAATGCCGCATATGAACCACTAGTTGCAGCTGCGAATTGTAACCATCATCATGATGACATTAATGACAGACCACAATAATATGCGTACGCGTATGCGGATAGCCAGCACAAAAAGGCCCGAAACGATGAGAGTAGTTACGCGTATGCGTATGCTGAGACAAATCGAGTATCATGCCCATCTAGACCAGCCGCAGAGGTTCAGGAAGACAAGGAAGGGGGATGGATAACATAGTGTATGTCTCTTCATGGTGATACATTAGGAAATGAATTTGGAGAAAACCTTCTGTTAATAAAATACTATGCTGAGCCACCAGCCTGGGTGGCTCACGCTCCAGTAATTTCAGATGATTGAGCTCAGTAATACATCAAAGAATGTCTTGCAATTCATGAAAACAAATAGATAATCAGCTTATCGGATTAAAAGCTTAGAGGGTAGGTCTTTGCTGCTCAGCGAGTGTTTGTAATTATCAGAAGGTTTTCTCCAAATCCATTCTCTAATGAAGACTCAGACTAAAGATATCCCACAGGAGGGGTTAATGGATAACTCTATTTACAGTAGCGAATAAATTCTAAACATACACCCGCTGGCACCCACAAACTGCGCACATGTATATACACCCCTGAAACATTATGCACATGATCGGACTTCGCATAAAAGCATACACCCCCACACAAATTGCGTTAGTAGCATATCAAACCATGTGACACTTTAACCGTCTGAATACCATTTGTTGCTGTCCCAGATGGTCTATGCTTGGTTCCATGGTCATCAAACAAACCGACGAGGATTTTCTCGATTAATTTAGTTAGTTCAGGCCGAACAGCCTGGGTCGTAGCTTCACTATATTAGCCGCCTTTGACATTCATATACTGAGGTCAAAGAGCAATTGTATCTAACTTGCACAATAAGCTGAAAACGGAAAAAATGTTTCACATGAACCGTTCAATTGCAACCAAAACTTTTGGCGTCATACCTGTAATGGTGTGTAAATCTTGAGGGCGTGTGTCCCCGGACTATTAAGGGGCACGCAAGGCTTATACTGAGTCTAAGTTGGAAATTAAGTAATGATGATAAGTATATTAAAGTATACATTTTCAAAAAGGAAATAAAAATGATTCAATTAAGGAATCCAACTAGTGCACCATATTTCTGAATGCCATTTTTTTCCTCCACCATAATAACTTAACCTTATATTTTCAAATCGATGAAAACTGCAGATCTTTGTTCTGAGGGCACACAACTAGAAACTGTTTTCCCTGCACACACACTGTCTCCTCCTTTATCTTGTTGGTTATATCTCTGAAGTTGGTCCATAGCTCTTCAACGTGAATGTCTTCTACTTATAAGAGTGGTCCAAAGGCACCACCTGTCTTTGCACTGAACTCTTCTGTAATTGTGGGGTAATTGTTAAACTGACTGATATCATGGAAGATCATCACCACATCACCACAATGCACCATGATTTGCAAAAGACGGAAAGACTGGTTCCCGATGCATGCAAGGTCCCATTGAACATAAAGGAGGGCTTTATGGGGTTTCATATACTCATTGCAAGTGTTCAAAAATTCAGAGCTCGTAAAATTAAGACATATTATAGGGTTATGAAATTTGAAATGAAAAATGGGAACCAGATATTTTTAACACGGAGATCAACTTAGCCACTCTATTGACGTTCAAGAGTAGTTCCTAAAAGATGCACAACTCCATTAGGGGGAAATTGGTTGTTTGAACATAAAATGAAACATTATAGTCCATTCCTGGCAAATGTGTGTATAAAATATATGTCATGGTTTGGTCTGGCTAAAAAAGGTCAAATTTCACATAAGTGGCATGTACACTACGCAAAAAAAGTTTCTTTATGGTTAGGAAATTCACCCACTATTAAAATCTAGCGACTAATGTTGTACGTTTGTTAAATAATCGCATGCGGGTGATTGTCCTGTGCATTTTGACATCTCAATCACTACCCAACGACATCCCTGAGAAAAGATATGAGTGTTTAAGTACCGAGAGGTCGACAAATAAAAATGTCAAAGAAGCCTATTCAATGGTTTTAGAGCTGATTCACTGGTCCAAGATGGTTTCATTATTCCCGCCTTTTGAAATTTGAATTTAAAACATTTTCCTTGATGCATGTTGGATAATCCTTTGTTTATTGTGCAGATGACTGATCAAACTTAAGACAAAGGTGAGTGGGTACTAAGACATTTACGTTTTGAGAGATGGGTTTGGAAAAGGGATTCAAAACAGGTGATGATTACTGCAGCCAGGACAGCCGCATTCCTGGAAGCAGAATGAATTGAGACACTTGAGTGCCTTTCCAAAAGCCCTGATCTTAACCCCTTGGAGAAACTTTGGGATCAGCTCAAGAGACGAGTCAACAAGAAGATAAAGGCAGATACAACTGGTGGGATTGCGTCGCATCGTTATCAACGAGAAGAACGGGATTGAGCAAGGTAACATTCGACGCCTCATTTTATGCATTAGGAGCATGAGATGCCGCGTGGCTGCTGTTAAGGAAGCTAACGTGGGCACACAAAGTACTGAAAGACTGGTAAAGAAAGAGATTAGCCTCAAGTGAAGTTGGAAGCGGCAGTAGTATGATACCTGAAATGGGCTCAGCAAGTTAACACATACATTTATCTGTATGTTGTTGTTTTTTTTTTTTTTTTTTTTTTGTGTTCTTTTATGCTGAAAACTTGAGTAGGCCTTTTTTGCAGTGCGACCTCGTGTTACTTAAACATTCATATATTTTCTCAGGAGTGTCATAGGGTAGTGATTGAGATGTCAAAATGCGCTAAGTTGATCTCCGTGTTAAAAAATAACTGGTTCCCATTTTTCATTTCAAATTTCATAACCCTAATAATGTCTTAATTTCACGAGCTCGGAATTTTTGAATAGTTGCAATGAGTATATGAAACCCCATAAAGCCCTCCTTTATGTTCAATGGGACCTTGCATGCATCAGGAACCTCTTTTCTCAAGACAATCACCCGCATGCGATTATTTAGCAAATGTACAAAATTAGTCGCCAGATTTTAATAGTGGGTAAATTTCCTAACCATAAAGAAACTTTTTTTGCGTAGTTTACATGATATAATCTGGCATGCTGTGAAAATTTTCTTTGGGCTGACATCATTCTTCGTGGGTACAGTGGCTATATACGTCTTGGGAATGATATAAAAAAAATCTTCTTCCTGACATAGCCGAAGAATTTGATAAAAAAAAGAAGCAATTGACCTTTTCGGTAAATCCCATAAGCATTTGCGGGTAGACCTGAGATGTCCTCATTTGACGTCATTTGACGTCACGCCAATGTGTGCATCGTTTAGCGAACATCGTTACTGCGCATGTTAAAGCCGTGAAGTGCGCAGTAATGATGTGCGCATCGGAGTGTCGACATCACATGTCTATCCGCATAGGCTTATGGGATTTACCGAAAAAGAACTTATAATTTTGATGTGTACATTTTATTGAGTTATCAATAACTGGTTTGGGGATCTGGAATGAGCGTTTTGAGCGCTACGACAGTATTTTTGTGGGACATGAGAGCACATCAGACATATCGAATTGCATGAATACGAAGAATGTCTTTCTGATATCAAATAATTTTCATTTTTTGAAATTCACGATATAATACAAATTTTATGACAAATTATTAAAATTTGATATTTTTCACATTTTGATATATAACAGTCCTCGAAGTAAATTTTATAAAAAACCCATATCTTCAATACGGAAGGTCAAAAATTTTAATTGATCACGGCTTTTCATCCCCTACATACACTTTAAGTATAAATCATCAGATTTATAAAGTTTACTTCGAGTACTGTTAAATATCAAAAATATCAATTTTAATCATTTGCCATAAGATGTATATTACATTGCAAATTTCATAAAATTATTTGATATCAGAAGGACATTCTTCGTATTCAGAATGCAATTCGATATGTCTGATGTGCTCTAATGTCCCACAATAAATACTGTCCAAACGTTCATACCCCATCCCTTAAGATACATTATTATAAATATTAATATCTAAATACATTATTACGACTCGTATATCTATCAACATCACATTATTACATTTACATCGATTGTATGGATTCACAAGTTATAATCTCCCCCTAGTACTTTTAGAATAAAAGAATAAAATATATTTTGTTTGACACAATTGGTCTAATTTACAATGTCAAATAATATCGAGTTTGAGCATTTTTGCCTTACATGATTTGTTTTAAAATCGCATGTAATTTGCTGCATGTGTGTTTAGTAGGGGAAGGTGAAGAGGCATAGTGGTTTAAAGTGAAAATTGGTGTGAAACAAGGAGTCGTAATGTCCTGAATCTGACGATAATATATGACAAAAGTATCGTACTTAGACTTCGCAGATGATATATCCCTTTCATCATCTAACATTAATCACATGTAGATCAAGGCAACAAAGTTAAATGAAAGTGCTGAGAATAAATACCATTTTAAAGAGAATTCTATAAATAATTATGACAAATTCACTTTATCCTAAACTATAAGAACACGTCATAACAAATGACGAGGAAGTACATATAGATATTAAGATACAAGTTTCGGCCGCAGCTATCGCGTTGTTTTTAAACAATTAAATTCTAATAACTAAATCCTGTTTACTTAAAGCCACACTTTGAAAGAAAAAAAAAAACAGATGTGCAAATGAGAGTATAAACTGACCAGTAGATACAAGTTGTAGTCATGCTTGGCATATTAGATGGCCTAGGGGAGAGTTAGCCCATATTTGCCAAACTATATCCATGCATTCAAGGTGAAATAAACCTACCGTGTTTAATACTATCTGGTCTGTTTTCCTGGGAAACGATGATTTCCAATGTAGGGCTTTAACCATTTTGTTCTTAAAATTTATCAAATCTGCACACATTTGATCCCTTTCTACTGTCATAACAATGAAACATCAATTAGTGGTGATCTGTATCTGATCTAAGTTGTAATATTCATCCCCAATTTATAATGAAATGTGATCAAGCAAAATGAGTCAAATGTCCGAAATATGAAGAGCTTTGTTGCAAAACCCCTTACATCCACTTTTGACTTTTTGAGAAAAACAGCTTTTTTTAATTGTGCAAATATTACTGGTTCGATTTGATTCAATTTGGGTTTGGATAAAGTGTTGATGAATAGAAACTAAAAGAATAGGTTTGGTACAATTTTGAAGCCTCCTATTTATTTTATTATATCTTTTATATCGCGCCTTTTGTGGATGTAAGGGCTTTTGCAACAAAACAAATTTACCCCTTTTCTAGAAACCACCTTTGCAATCATATTTGAGCCCATTTGTTTGCACTACTTTATGTAACTTGACTAATGCTTTCAAAATCAAAAAGAAAAATTGAAATATCTCATTTACTTTTTTAATTATGAATTTTTAATTAAATTCGGGAAAATGGCATTTTTTGAGTATTTCCGAAGCTACACCTTTTGTTAATTAAAATGATTTTTTCAAAAATAGTGACCCAAAAACAGTTCCCTTTGGTTTTAATAGGTAAAGAACATTCCATGCTACTAGTATACATCAAAAATTAAAACAAAACAATTCTATATTCATTTTATGTTCAGATTTCCGGAAATTCCCTAAGATTTCCCAAACGGGAAATATACCATATCTCCGGAAGGGAAAGTGGTATGAAGGTCAAACAAAATGTGTATTTTTACCCACACTATAATGTCATGTCAATAACTCAATTTCAGCCAAAAGTGGATGTAAGGGGTTTTGAAACAAAGCTCTTCATAATTGATTTTGAGATTAGCCAATTATAGCATTCAACTTCTTTTGTATTTTATTGTTCTGAGCAACACCAAAATGGATATATTTCTAGAACCGTAAGTGTAATTATGACGGGGTCTTCCGGACAATAAAGCTCTGAGAATGGCTCATGTAATGAAATTGAAAACTAAATTTGATTTTGATCGACATCAGATTAATTTAGCTTGATCGCATCAGAAACATCATTTCATTATCCTTATAAGTGAGACTAATAATGCAAAATTGTCGCTTATGCGGGGTTAAATCAAATTCAGAAAGAGTATAGTTTGACCCGTCTCCGACATACAGTTCTTAAGTTATAGACGCGTGTGAAAGGGATTCCTGCATATGGAAAGGTTTGGCTACAAAACGATTCTCTTATAAACGCATCTATGCACAGTTTCCACCTCGATACACATGAGCACACAATTTCGTCCAAGCAGCAGTACCTTGTAGAGAACACAGTCGGTGTTTACACTGCACGGTTGAATGCATAGCATTATAAGAGCTGTGTGATCTTCTAACTGGTGACTAGTGGAAAATACGGCATTTATTATTGTTTTTTGTCAAAACCCAGATTTTGTTTATTTCGAACGAAAGCTAACACGTCCCGCTAAAAACATTTGTTTTATCATTACATCACTAGATGACGCAATTCAATGTTTATATAGCAAGGCGAATGTGGTAAATCTTTGACCAAAATGTAGGTCAAAACCCCGAGTGATACTTAGTCAATGAACAATGAACAATGACTTCGCTTTTAAATTGATATGTTGCAATTAGCGGTGGGCGATTTCATAATTTGACTGGGCTATAACAGAAGTATTGACTCATAGTGTGAAAGTGAGAATATCAAGTTCATTGTGTTTTTTAGAGTTTGGTTCCATGCCCTTTAGGCGGAAGTCTCACCATAAAATGTGCTGCTTCTGAACAGTACGGTTTTATAAGCTTATCTGACTGATTTCTACTGAAAAATACACGATGACAGCAAGGCAAATTCAGCTTTATGTTTTGGTCGTTACAACCTGTGTAGCATCGACATGTGAGTTGGGCAAAATATTTTACTATTAATCTCGTGCCATACAAAAATTGCCATAAATCATCAGTCATTTGCTCCAAAAAACATTCAAAATAGATTGCTATATTATTATTGTAGAGATGCACAAAAGAAATGGTTGATCCATTGGCATAATCCAACCTAGTCATCTCACTACAACAAAAAGGTAAAGGTAAAGGAGACAGTGATCGGAGTGCCCATCTCTCTTTCATTGGCGATTGGGCCAGACTCCTCCATGTAATGTTGCTATAGGGGGATCGCTACACCTCCTCTACAGCGAGTCTGTTACCTTCCCAGCATTTAAGAAATGCCGGTACCCATTTAAACACCTGGGTGGAGAGGAGTAATCGAGATAAAGTGCCTTACTCAAGGGCACAACACGATGGCGTCGCCGGGGCTCGAACCCGCAACCTTCCGATTATGAGTCAGCGCCCGTTCCGCTAGGCCACCGCGCTCCCACAATGATCATTATGAATCATTCTACAACTGGTCTTAAAATGATCATATCAATCATTTTAGTGAAGTGATAGCGCCATCTGTTGTTATTAAGTTTATGCCGTATAAAACGTTTTGAAGCTGTATTTAACACATAGAATATAAAAACATGTAAATATTTGATAAATGAAGGTTACGAAAGTTTTTTTAAAATTATAATCCAATTTTTGTAAGATTACGCAAATTTAAAAATAAAATAAAAATAAGGACATCATTCATTCATTCATTCATTCATTCATTCATTCACTTTATTTATACACGGTTACATGTTCAAATAAAATTTGTTCTTCCACACGTCTACCAAAATAATATAGCAATCCATTTTTGATGGGTTAGTAACACATAGTTAAGGTTAAGGTTACGCATAGTTAAGGTTAAGGTTAAGTTACGCATAGTTAACGGTACGCATAGTTATAATAATGAAGACAATTTGACCACCCTGTATGCATATAAGCAAGCATCGCACTGTATATAAATTGTATATTTTCTGGTGGGCTTTTTCAAGCCCTGTCTGATTTTGACCTCCACGGATTGAGAACAGCGCACCTGTCAATCATTATACGAATAATACAGTCCGCGCGTATTAAACCAACTACGTTCAGACCAGTTTCTGGGATTTGTTTTGACGAATTCACATTGGCGCTGTGCACAGTGTCACTGTCACTGTGAAGAAGTACGTATTTAACTGGTAGCGTTTGCCAAAGCGAAGACTGATTTTCTTTCGTTCAGAAAACTCAGCAAGCTTTATTACTAGTACTTGATCAGTCATAAATGTAGAACATAAAACTTTATCTTTTTTAGTTCCATGTTGTTTTATTAACATTACTTCGAGTTTTATGTCAATATTTAGGTATATTATAGACAGACTTTACTCTACCGCGGTTAGAGAACAAGTAAATTCAAATTGCCGGGCGCAATTATTTCTTTCCAATCGCGCACGCCATGGCGATCTCTGATTGGATGAAAATACAATGGATCAATTACATATACCCACACTACTAACAATCTGGTTGTTAGTGGCACATATTAAGTGAGTAATGATATCACGTCCCATATTTGTTAATGTCCTGCGTGCTAGAATGCTGTTCAGGGGCGTAGCCAGCTTTCATGGTCAGGTGGGGGCAAAATAGAAATTTCGGGGGCAAAGACGAGAACAATTTTACGGTTTTGTCCCGGTATTATCTGTCGGATATATACTTATAGCGGTTGTGTTGAGAGAGACTGTGCATATAATGGTCTTCGGGCTTCCAAAATAGGACTTTATTGGGACAATGTGCTCGCGTAGGGCGTAAAAATTTGGTATTTGACGCTATTTTGGCCCATGATCGGGTTTAACTTTTAAGGAAAAAGGCTCCTTGTCACTTTTCTTTTCTTTTACCTTCCCGATTTTCTCTTTCATTTTACGTCAGAGGGGCACTCTGCCTCACCGCTGGACACGCTACTGTGCCTGTTTCATAAATTTTAAAACTGGTATTTTTTATCAGATACGTGAGGGCGCGTATCAGTTTATGCAAAACGTCACAGTCACTACTCCATCTGGATCCGGAGGCACCTATTGGTATCATAGGACAATGCGCGGATTTAGGGTTCATCTGTCAGAAGTCAATTTGTACCAAATTTCCTTCCCATAATGCAATACCGTAAACGTTCGCCTAATGGCGCACCTGGGCTCCTTTGCCTTGGAGTAAATTTCATGTACAAATAGAGAGCTCCCTCCTCTAAAAATCCCAACAAGAATTAAGGGTATGTGCCCTTATTTGCTGGTGGGATTTTTATGGGAGGGCACTTTTAGTTTGTGTCTAAAATTCCAGTTATGTCAAGGGAGCCCATAGCGCCATTAGGCGAACGTTTACGGTATGCATATTGCATAATAAATGAGATGGATTAACCACCGATTTGTATCTATTATTATGCAATACGCCTACTGTATTGTGGGAAGGATTTTAGAACGAATTGACTCCCAGTAGAGAAACCGTTAATTGACCGATCATTTAAATTAAATCACTTTCAGGTTTCTACTCGAAATGAGACTAGTACCTAAATTATTTCAAGGAGGAAGCCTTAGTTCAAGATATTAACAGCAGTTATCTATTAGGTAGTGCTGACGCTAACATAGTGGTTTACCTCCCGTTTCAATCATTCTATATGCTGGGAAAGGGGGGTAACTGATTTTAGTGCTTGATCAAGCTAGATCTGGGAACTTCCACAGTAATGTTATGTGATCTAACGGAATGCCTGTAAGGATGCATTAATTAACTTGAGAGAATACACAAACTCGGGGAAACCCTTATTACATATTTGCTAATATTTGTAATACTCATTATTGTTTTCTTTAACAGATGCTGCCGGTGAGGACGATTCACGATTGCAAAATGAATTCGTATTCGCGATTCCGTATACAGATTACCAAGCACGGAGTCCCCCACATGTATTAATAACTACACCATCGTCAATTCCAATTTTCACCACACTGACCTTGGCTGGCACGATTTATATCGTTAATAACACCGTCACAAAAGACAGTCCTGCTGATATTCGTTTAACAGAGGCTGAAGTAGGTCAGGACGTACGTGTTTATCATGGAGACGGAAAGCAAAATAAGACATTGATACTGAAATCATCTGGCAAAGTGTCGGTTTACGCTATAGATAATGAAGCAAATGGAGATGGGTTCGCAGTCTTGCCAAAATCTCAACTAGGTACGCAATACTATGTAGCATCATACAAACCTATCTCACCTTTGTATCCGTCATTCTTTTGCATATCATCTCTCTACTCCAAAACGTCAATTTACATCAACGCACATGCAGAAAATGAACCCGATGTCATACTAGAAGACGATGAAAGTTATTGTTTTGATGGCAGGGCTTATGAAGATCTTTCAGGAACTCTTGTACAAAGTGATAAGCCAATTGCCGTGATATCAGCTGTGTGGACACGGGTACCTGAGGGTACATGTTGTTCGTGTGGCTTAATAGAGCAACTACCACCTGTACATAGCTGGGGGTACAAATTTATTCTGGCTCCATTTCTAAGTTTAAATTCTGGTTATGTGTACAGAATATATACTACGAACATTTCTGTCATTCAGCAAAATGGCAACAGTACACGCATCGATGCTGAGTCTTTTTATGAAGTAGATGTAACCGGAGATACTGTTGTGTCATTAACATCAGACCATCCTATTATGGTGGTACAGTACATGAAGGGCAACAATGGCTACTATACTGAACCCGGTCAACCATCAATGCTAATCGTCCATCCTATCACATCGTTTACTGGAAACGTAACGTTTCCTGTAATTGAGTGCCCATCGACCGATTTCAGACACACATATTACATCAATATGGTCATAAAATGTGAGTTTGTTCATGGACTTTTCTTGGATGATTCACCTTTGAAGAGAACTAACGATGCTGTACTAAAGAGTCGTGATGAATCCATGTGCTGTTTACGAACAAATTTGTCTTTTGGACATCACACTGTAGTACATAATAATCCAATGGCAAGATTCTTTGTAAGTGTGTATGCCATATCAAGCGGATCTTCTTACGCATATGCGGCGAATGTTTTTGATTCAGCAGGTAAGTTTCATAACTCTATAAAGGAGTCTCAACTTTAATTAACATGAAGGTTGTCAGTAAGAGAGCAGTGGCGTTGCCAAGGGTGGGTGGACTTATTATGGATTATATACTCACACATATGCGCCAGTTTCCTGACTAAAATTACGCCCCTATTTGGAGAGGAATTTCCTCTTAGATACGTTTAAGATATGACTTCAAACTTACATACAATGTTTTTGCTTGCTAGTGGCTCTAAACACCCTCATGAACAACATATCCAAAAAGGAGAAAAAAGGGGAAATAGGGAGAAATGGTAATTTGCATATATCCAAAATGGCTACTAATGGAGGGCTCAAATTTCGAAATTTGGCGAATATATATCTAATTATATTCCTCTCATTATTAGGATTCAGAAAAGGTATAGTTTGACCTACCTCTGATGTACAGTTCTTGAGTTATAGGCATCAAGGTCAAATGTTAAATGTTGGTCTCAAACACTGTCCACAGGGGTAACAAAATAAAAAATGCTCCGATTTTGATCAAAGTGGTCTCAAATTGTTCCGCTTGGAAAAAGTCACTTGCCAGCAGCATAAACATTGGTGTTCCAATTTTGTCTATCTCAAACGTAAATTGACTAATCTAATACCCATAAACTAGTAACAAATATTGCTTCACATAAGTATAGTAGCTCCGTACAGTATAATCTTTCTCAAAGTAAAGTGTATGTATATAGAAATATTTAAAATTATTACCAATCCATATTAAAAGGCCTTGATAAACTTTTGTGTTTTCTTAAATTTGTAGGACCCCATACAAGTAATCCACAATCGCCAACTACTTCGTATTTATCCAGTCGACCTGTAACAACCAGTTCAATTCGTAAGTTAAACCACGGTCTGAAGATGTTCTCTTATTCGAACCAGGAGAAAACTTTTCGGATTGTTGAATTTTAAAGAAAACAAAGAAAGAAAGGGTTTTTGTCTAAACCTTTATCAAGTACTTGTTTTCGGGATTGATGCCTTTCAGACTGTTGAGAAAGAGTTACACCCATTATACACTTAACATATATACCATGTCTCTCTTTCGGAGAAATGAGCCTATAGAACAATACAGGAAGAGATGTTTTTTGGAATTGTGGCTACCCTTTTAGAGCGGTTACAGAAAGCACAGGATGAAAAAGAACTGTTGCTTTGTCTCCTATTTGAGTGGAGAAGTTGATACTCAATTATGTAAGTTATTGCGCACACGGAACAAAATTGTAAAAAAAATCTTTAAAGTTTTTCAAACGGTTTAATAGGATAATACCACAAAAACATTCGTTTTTAATTAATTCGTAATTGTTCCCGATCCCCTTTTAGAGTCGGATGGTGAGCCTATTAAAAAAAACCACGTTCCAATGATCATATTCATACTATATGATTAAATATACTTATTGTAAAATATTAGTGCTAACCTCCTTACTTCCTTTCATTAATCTATTCAATTCAATTCAATTCAATTCAATTTGAATTTCGTGTATGTTTTATGTAATCATATGTTTGTTCTCCATTTATAAAATCATGTAAATCAACCTATCTGAGATTTGATTTTTAAAATTAAATAAAATGAAAATAAGAATTGTCCCAATCTCAATGTCTTGTCTTTTACAGCTACGGATTCTACAGATGGCGGTGACGATTCAGGTATAAGATCTGTATGAAAATAAATGTACACCACTTTAAAGGGACTATCAGTAATTTGAATCAGAACCCCCTAGCATTTATAAAGTTAAGATTTTTGCATCTTTTGAACAATTATAAATATTAAGCTTATAAACCGCACATATACAAAATCTAACATTCAAAATGAAGGTAGAATAAAACCTTATAAAACGTACCTTTATTATCAGATTTATAATCACGTGGCTGAGGCTTTACATACATACTTTAGGAGTCGATGCTAGGGATGGAAATTTGCACTTAGTACAAAGGGCGCTATTTATTTTATATAGAAACGGGATCTTATGATCAAAATGGCCTTTTTTTATTGTTGATCGTTTGGTGGAGCAATTAGACTACACCACATTTCGCCATAATATATTCTAGAAACGCTTGCTGTTGGAATAAGAAAAATTTTAATTGTAATTATTGCACAGGTCACGGCGACCCTGTGACCTTTCCGGAAAAAGCCGAGTGGCAGGTTTTTCAAATAAATATTTTCTGTGTAAAAACTGTACCATCAGATAGGTAATGGATAATATGAATATTAACTGTACATCTATCACAACAATTTTTGATAACAACTTGCGTCACAATTGATCTAGTATAGAAGGTAGAGAATTTATTTCAATCTTATATACGCCATATTTTTTTTGGAATTAAGTGAGAATTAATTCTGTAAAAACTGCATTTTTTTAATGTAATTTTCACATTAGATCCGACAAAAGATTACCGTTTTGTTGTTATGATAATCTAATCTTTTGATTTTGTAAATAAAATTAGGGGTCTAATGTGGATTTAGGATGCAAACTGGAACAATCCAATGCCTTGTCAAAATCATTTGCTTCAAAATGGAGTTCGGATGCACTTCGTAATACAACTTCCGCCACTGCGGGAAACCACATGCACAGCAGAGCACATGGCCGATATCAAAATCGATTTTATGTATTGTGTATGTAGGCCTATTCATAGGACCCTCGTATTAATTGTCTCTATGCGCTTGAGAATTCAACAATATAAATAATGGTAGCTTTATTATAATACACATTAATGTTTTAAGCAGATAAAATTCCAAAATATGATGCAGTAATGAAGTTGCGATTTATTAATATTATAGGTATAAATTTTCACGATGACGCTATCAAGTTCTTCGTGGTCGAGCGGTCTAAGGCGCTGGACGTATGGTATACGTGATACTAGCCAAAGCGGTGAGCCGTGAGTTCGAACCCCGCCTCTGCCGAACTTTAAAAGAATTAAAATTAAAATTTTACTTTTTAAAAATTTCATATTGGGGAAATGTGACTGGGAGAATTTATGTATGGCGTGGAGTGGTGTGCAATTAGACAAAACAACTGGTAAAGACAGTCTCTATTGTCACTATAAACAGGTCAATAATTTGAGGTCAGTGCTTATTTCAGTCATTTGGGGCCAATGCGGGAATGACACGTTTCGGGAATACCCATTTTTCTCAATGAACCGTTCAAAACAAGGAAGTCAAATTAACTATGGAATTGAGATATCTTACAAATGGTGTGTGTCGTAGGTCAATGAAGCCTGTTTTTAAAGGAAACGAAGTACATGTGGTCGGAAATAAGCTTCTGCTTATACAGCGTGGTATGAAACCCTAATGACCCAAGTTGCAGTAATGTGATAACATAACACGTATTTCTCCATAGTTTTGCTAAATATATGAATGAACAATAATCACCATATAGAATTAACAACATTATTGTGGTCTTCGATGTTATTAATTGCATTTAATATTTTGGAAATTAACAGGAAAATCTTAATTCGTGAGAAAGGTAACATAATTTTATATGTGTTTATTTTGCAGGTGTCATCATCGGTGGCGTTGCTGGGGCTCTGGTGTTGATATGTATCACTATAATTATTTTATTGATATTGCATGTCAAAAGGTATGACTTATCCCTTATCTATACCTGTGGTGTTTGCCTGTCTGTCTGTCTGTCTGTCTGTCTGTCTGTCTGTCTCTTCAATTTACTTTTCAAAACTAATTTAAGACCTAATTGCAGAATATATTCCAGCCATATAACTCTAACCCTAACCTTCTAACCCCAAAAGTAATTTGAGGACGAACTAGATTATGCAATTATGCCAATATGTAATCTACCAAAAAACGTTTCAAAACGTAAAAAGGGGCCAAAGTTTAAAAAATCTTTCCTGTGTGGCTTTTCACCCTTTTTAAACTTCTACAATTAGGTTTAAGACTGTTCAAAAGCATAGGCTATGTATTATCAAAATCATTTGAAGGTTTATGTTTTATTATATTGCGTGTTCATAGAGAGTAGTAGAGTATTATATATACTTAGCAAATTGACTGTCTGTCAACTTGCATATATGCCCTACATCTGTACATGAGGCGCAGAATCACACAAGACGATGAAGAATTTAACAAAGTGAGTATTTGCTACTTTTGCTTAAATCAAAATACATTATAACGTCTTTACGGAAAAACTTCAATCACGCACGAACATTAATTCATTTACTCTACAAAATGAACAATGACAACTAAGAAAACAAACAAGTAGCCGAAAGATGACTTCATATGGGTCTTTAGAAACTTTCATAAATGGGACCAAGTTTAAAAAGGGTGAAAAGCCACACAGGAAAGATTTTTTAAACTTTGGCCCCTTTTTACGTTTTTGAGGTAAAAAAAATATTGAACAGTAAGTGGGTTCTTTGTAGCCATGCGAGGCGAACTAGTTGGATATCCATATTTCGCGGTTAATGGTTCTTTGTAGCCCTGCGGGGCAAACTAGTTGGATATCCATATTTCGGGATGAGTGGTTTTTTGAAGCTTCGAGGGGCAAACTAGTTGGATATCCATATTTCGCGGTTTGTGGTTCTTTTTAGCCCTGCGGGGCAAACTAGTTTGATATCTTCATTTCGCAGTTAGTGGTTTTGACGACCCGTAACCACCCCAATCAGCTGCATGGGGTAAGAATTATTAAAAAAATTAATAGCTGAACCCAATAGTTCAGCGAGGGACTGGAAACGACATATTGATGACTATATATAGAGTGTATTCAATAAACCCAAGCAGAACGAGAGCTGCTAAGTAACCGTTATCCATAACCATAAACACATGCATGATCAGACAACGACTGTTCAATTTCCTCATAGCTTCCCACGTTATACACACGTCAGTCGAATTTGGCGGTGTTGGTTTGTTAGCCCTCCAAGCTATAACATCGTTCACTTTTGTTGAACTTTGTATGTGGGCCTCACTGTAATAACATAAAGATCAGTCTGATCAGTGTGATATCATTTCAAGAGGTCACTTCACATGATTAAGCTAAACAGCCTAATTCGGCCCTGATTTGGTAAAATGATCTAACTTGAAATTAAAATCGCTGTTTCGAGAAAAAGAGCTTTAAAGTTTGAACACTTGACGTTTTTCTTTTTGAATAAAATAAATTATTAAACAGATCTAATGTCTTAGAAAATATATAAAGTCACTGGCCTTCTCCAAACCTCAGGTTCAGATCACTAGCGTTGGTTGAAGGAACAACATACAATCAATCAATCAATTTATTTCATCCATTCATATACATACTATACTGCGCCAATAAAGTATCCTTACACTTGAAAAAATAATCACAATTTCCAAACTGAACAATATTGGGGTAAATTTGTTTTTTTAATAGATGCATTATCTAATCCTGCACATTCTGACACCACATTGAATCCAGTGTGACTTCAAGAAGCAAAGTTACAAGCATTTGATTAGACGAAGGTCCAGTTTTAAAAGTGACAAACTGGCCTATTCAAAACTCCACAGAATAGACATCTGGTTTGAGAGTGGTGAATGGCTAATTTATGCGTTTGGCTTTAATTTAAAACAAAAAGAACAAAAGAAAACTGAAACAAAAGAACTGGCAAATAAAATGAAAGTTATGAAAAGTACAGAGAAGCAAAAACTGAAATAAAAACTGCTTTAAATAACGCTTCATTGAAGAAACTGTGTTGTCTCTTTGTTTCGCTTGTTGGAATCTTTTTGTGCCTTGTATAGGACAGTTTGTCACTTTTAAAACTGGACCTTCGTCTATTCAATTGCTTGTAACTTTACTTCTTGAGGTCACATTGGATTCAATGTGGTGTCATAATGTGCAGGATGAGATAGTGCATCTATTAAAAAATTTACCCCAATATCGTTCAGTTTTGAAATTGTGCTTATTTTTCCAAGTGTAAGGATACATTATTGGCACAGTATATATGCCATTACGGCACCCTTGCTGGCCCTGATAGCATCGGACTTAATGTCCAATTTTCTGCATTCAAACTTTAATTTCCTTTTGGTCACGCCCTGCCCATTTGATAGATCTTCATTCTCTCCATTATAGCAGTTTTTTGTATTAATTTCTTTCTCTCTTTCTTTCTTTCTCTCTTTCTTTCTTTCTTTCTCTCTTTCTTTCTTTCTCCCCTTCTTTCTTTCTCTCTTTCTTTCTTACCTCCTTTCTTTCGTTTTTCTTTCTTTCTATCATAGGCCTACTTTCATTATTCCTTTCCTTTTTAGTTCTTTTTCTTTTCTTTATTTCTTTCTTCTCTTTTCATTTTCCTTCCTTGCTTTTTTCCTTTCTTTCATTCTTTCTTTCTTTCTTCCTTTCTTTCTCTCCTTCTTTCTTTCTTTCTTTCTTTCTTTCTTTCTTTGTTTGTTTGTTTGTTTCTTTCTTTCTTTCTTTCTTTCTTTCTTTCTTTCTTTCTTTCTTTCTTTCTTTCTTTCTTTCTTTCTTTCTTTCTTTCTTTTTTTCTTTCTTTCTTTCTTTCATTCTTTCTTTCTTTCTTTCATTCTTTCTTTCTTTCTTTCTTTCTTTCTTTCTTTCTTTCTTTCTTTCTTTCTTTCTTTCTTTCTTTCTTTCTTTCTTTCTTTCTTTCTTTCTTTCTTTCTTTCTTATTTTCTTTCTTTCTTTCATAGGCCTACTGTGATGTGCCCTCAGTAATTTAATTTGATGATTTATCTTTGTTTACAAAGTTACATGAGTGATGACATTTTGGGGGAATTCCCCTCTCAAATTGAACAAAACAAGTTGAATCATATCTAATTTGGAATATTTGGAAACCCCCTTGAGGTTGTAAAAGGAAAGTGATGTAATGGAATTCCCCTAAGGAAGTGATGTAATGAGAAAGGTTAATGCTATAATTAAGGCTTGGGAATTTCCAAGATCACATTTGTCTATTAATATTTGGGATTTTCCCCTGCTTGATATATAAGAAAATGTAAACACAATTATTGTCACAGTTTATACTGCCCTCCCATGACAAAAGGAAGTAATGACCATTGTATTTAAAATGTGTTTTATTGCTTATATTACACCTATATACAAGTATCTTCCACCTGAATAAAAGTATACCTTAGTTATATCTCCAAAAAGTTGAAAAATCCCATGTTGAAAACTTGCTTCCTTAAATTTGTACATAGAAAGTATAGGACAATCTCTGAAAAACCATAACAAAAGGAAGCAATGACCAAATAATTGCCTATTGTTTTGACAATTTCAGGCAAATTGGCCATCATCTTTAAAGAAAGTTGTTTGTATTTGATAAATTACAACTAATAAACTTATTAAATCGTCAAGTAATTTTAGTATTTTCTTCTATATTTAACAAATCAAACAACTTTATGTTTTTGGCCTATATCTCGATAGTATAAAAGTGGTCATTACTTCCTTTTGTCATGGCAGGGCAGTATAGTGTTGATCTGGGCTAGCTAGCTAATATGCTTACAGTCCAATTCCTTCAAAGAAAGGAAATTGCAAACCAGAAATATTTTATGTAGTCAAAGTACTACTATTTGCCAGTGTTGTCGGAGAAGATCTAGAATACGTCCAAGAACGTACTTCCAAGAAAGGAATATATATTCTTCTGTCGACTTGCTGAAGTCTGGTGTTTTGATTCAACGCAACTGTCAAAATAAGTGGGGACAACTGCATCGCAGTCCTGCTTCCTGAAGATATTGTGTGAAAGGTGGAAATAGCACCAATTTTGGAGAAAGCAGCGCAAGGAGTAATTGTGGAGAAAGCAGCGCAAGGAGTTGATGGTGGAGAAAGCAGCGCAAGGAGTTAACGCAAGGAGAAAGCAGCGCAAGGAGATTTGTGTGAGGATTTCATACGCAAGGATATTTATAAACTCAAGTGTAAACTGGACTTCGCTGATTTTCACAGGACAAGTGAATAAGGATATTACATCAGTCGTCCAGAACATTGCAAGAACTTTATGATCACCAAGAAGAAGAATGCTGGCTAAGTATTAAATAGATAAAGAGTGATTATATTTGATTATTGTGTATGTGCATTTGTTGTAAAATATTGTACCAATCATTTCAATTAAAGATTTAGATTTTGTTAGCTTAATTAAACAGTGTATTTGTGTTGTGCATTCGTGTGAGTTCGGGTAAAAGGTGATTTTGGCCTTGAGTCAAGTACGACTCGTAACACTACTTTCATTCTTTCCTTTCCTTTTTCCTTTCTTTATTTCTTTCTTCTCATTTCTTTTTCCTGCCTTTCTTTCTTTCCTCCTTTCTTTTTTTCTTTCTTTCTATTTTCTCTTTCTTGTTCATTCTTTACTTTCTTTCTTTATTTTCATCAGTCTCTCTTCCTCTTTCTTTGCATTTCATTTAATATCTAGAGTTTGTCTGCGACTGCTTTCGCTCGCGCTGCTTTAATTTGCGTGTTGCGCCATTTCTAGTACGCACCTTTTAACATCGCGTTTCTCATTTTTATTTTCCGCGCTCGCAGACATTCTCTATTTTGCTCACTTTGATAAAGTACTTTTGTACGAAACGTCAGTGTATAATTTAATAAAACATCGTTGAACAACACCATTTTGTTCAATACTTTTCATTATTTGGTGGCATGGTGGTGATTTGAGGATGTCACCAATGAAAAGACCGGCCTCACATTACCCATGATATTGATTTATCTCAAAATGTCCAAATTTCAAGTTATTGTCAATTCATTTTAAGCCAGTGGTAACCAGTATTTCAAAAAAGGGTGTAGCTTTGAATTGATGTGATGGGATTCAATTTTATTCAATATCTATGCCAACCAACAGATCGTTCTATGGTTTCACGATTTAAATTACTATAGGCCTATGGCCCTAGATTGCCGAGTAGGATTGATGCAAACATCATGCATGTGAAATGTTCCAAAGGTTAATGAACGAGAATGAAAAAAACAGATTAACTTTATCATGTTTGTCTCCCTATGCATGAGTGCGTATATTTATGGCCTTTACAATATTTCCTTATGTTCTTGTTAGGTATGGGGTATTATTAAAATAAAAAATAGTTATATTAAATGAAATCCTGGCATAAATAAATCGTCTTCATTCAATTGTGCTCTCTCTAAAGCAAGTAGAAATAGCTTGTACACTTAAACATGGGAACACGTTTTGACGTATCTATAATTAGTAAAAAGATGTAGCTCAGCGGCCAGCCAACAAAAAGAAAATGTCTATATTAGGCCCTTAGCTGGCCCTATACGTGAAACAAGATTTTCTCTCTGAATTGGCCGTATTTTACGTGTAAGAAAATCAATCGCATTATCGTGTTCACTCAAAAATTTAGAAAATAAATGGGTACTTCTGGGTATCTTTAGATTGTATAGGATTTAAGTATGATATATTTTCGATGGTAAATATATTTCACTTTCAAAGTTTGTAGTTTTCATAATTGCAATTTCTGAATATGATATAAAAAGCGGTAATAAGTCTATAAATGTAAGAGTATCGGATCATTTTGAATGTTAATAAATGCGAAACGCCGTCGGTAGACACCAGCAATATCAGGGATTGCCGCGATTCTTGCAGTAGCTTTTATGAATAGAATACAATAGTGGATACAATAGCGGATACAATAGCGGAACAATAGAGCTCTCTTATGGGCAAATAAACCTCGTCGCGTTTTGCTAAATTTCACTTCTTCTTTTTCATGAACTAACCGTTATTTTTTAAACTTGTGGCAAAACATCTACCGATGTTTTTAATGCGGAACTCGGGAATATTGATTTTGAGATATAGCAAAAGGAAATATTTACTTTTGATTCCTCTTGTTATGGAAACTCAATAATTGCTCATATCTTTGGAACTAGTTGTTTAATTTCAATGGGATTTTCTGCCAAATCTAGCTTTAAAAATGCTTTTTACTAACATATAAGAAACTGAAAATTTAATATTTCCGAGTTCCGACTGATTTTGCTTGATCGCATCACATATAATGAAGTAGCACTGTATATAATAGCAAACCTTATTTTTCCCTCAGGAGCAAACAGAGACGAAATCCATGCAGTGATGCAGTGGTAATGGGTAGCAATGCAAGAATTGGCAACATCGATCACCGCGCAAATGACGCATACGAACCGCAAATAGCAGCTGGGAATATAAATCATCAGTATGATCAAATAAACGAGGGACCACAAGAATATGCGTACACGTATGTGGATAGCCAGAACCAAATGACCCGAAACGATAATAGCAGTTACGCGTATGCGTATGCTGAGACAAATCGAGTACCACGCACATCTAGACCAGCGGCGGAGGTTCAAGAAGAGGAGGAAGGGTGGTTGGATAATAAAGTGTATGTCTCTTCAGATAATGGTGGGGGTGATATGACACAGGCTGATGAGAACGCACAGGAGGGGTGGATGGATAACTCAATCTACAGTAGCGAATAAATTCTAAACGTACACCCACTCGCACCCATATAAACACTGCGCACATGTAAATACACCCCTGAACCATTATGCACATGCTCGACCTTAGTATAAAAGTACCACCCCCCCACACACACACACAGACAAATTGCGATGGTACCACTTTGACCGTCTAAATATCTTTAGTTGCTGTCCCAGATGGTCCACAGGTTCCTTGGTCATCAAACAAACCGAAGATTTTTCTCGATATAACGGTCACTGATTGGTTAGATAAGCCCGCGCAGCCTGAGTTGTTACTGCACTATTGGAGCTGTCCGATGGTATATAACATCCATGTAATCGTGGTGGTCAAGGTCATATAATGTGGTTAACGATCAATTGAGGTTGTAAAATAGGCTGAGAACGGAAAAATTATCACATGAATAGCACAATTCCCAATTTCAACCAACTTTTAGCATCATAGCTGTAATATAAGTTTCATACAAAGGTCAAAATTTAAGGTCAAGTTGTGAGACGGTTTGCTTTAAAAGAGTAAATCCGATTGTAATTTTCAAGGTATTCAAGATCAGAAAAAGATGTAAAATATGTTATTTAATAAAGACAGTGGACCTTCGCCCAATTTCCACTTGATGCAATAAATAGAGAGAGAGTTCATCTTGAGGGCGAGTGTCCCCGAATTATTAAGGGATCACTCTCAGTTGGAAATTTTAAACATTGTTTTGCACTGTATCTTTAAAGGTAATGACGATAAGAACATCAAAGTATACATTTCCAGAAAGGAAGTGATATAAGAAATTTTTTCGTTCACCATAACAACTTACCTTAAATTTCCAAATCGATGAAAACTGCCAATTCATGTTCTACATTAAGACACACACTAGAAACTGTTTTATTTGCACGCCCTTTGTCTCCTCCGTTATTCTCTTCATTATATCTCTCAAGTTGGTCCGAAGCCTTTCAACATCAGTGCCTTCTAGTTGAAGTAGTGACTAAAGGCACCACCTATCTTTACACTGAACAAGCTGATGACATCATACTTCTTGGGTCATATTTATCTCCTAAGTCACGTATATTACTCACTTTTGAATCATTTCAGACAATTGAATGCCAGCCAGTTTCATGTAAACAAGTTTGACAAGATTTTTATTAGTTGTAGAGAAATGACACTTATACTATTGAATCCAAGATCCACAATCCGCAAATTCTTCATGTTGTGGAATATATTTGATGGCAATTATTGTATTTCGTTACTTGTTAAGTTCAAATATTTTAAGCGATCAAAACTGCTCTTCATAAACGCGGTTACGTTTTTCTCAGTTCAAGCACTATAATATCGGCTGGATTGTTAAATGACGGTAATACGACAATGTTATTATTCTGTAAATTCAAAAATTCTAAGTTTATTAAAATATTGAATGTGTATTTAGGTATATCTTTCAAAACATTGTTACTGAAATCAAGAATCATTGAACAAAATAGATGGTATTCTTGATACGTTGTTATTAGCCATGTTAAGTGAAATTAAAGTATTCATAATTATCCATGGCACCAGTTGATACGTAATGAATTTGGTTATTTTCAAAATTAAAGACCTTTAAACCTGGTAAAATGATTCCTTTACGGATTGCTTCGGGCCACACTTGGATTTGAGCAATAATAACATACAGGACATGTACCATGATAGGGAGTACATGAGCTCTGGATTGAAATCCCTGGATATCTCAAGGAATCCCATGAGGCGTATGGACCTTGGATTGCTTGGTAATATCAGTAATGTGTATTTGAATGATAATAAGAGAGAAACCATTTCGATTTACATTAATAATCCCATCAATGTAACACTCAGATCTATTTTGATAAATAAAAATATGTTATTAATCATGATGAACGCATTCAGTTGAACTCGAAATTATAGTGATATTTATTACATCAAAATACTAGTAAATGGTTATGAAAAAGTTTATGTAATTATATTAGTGACAGTAACAGTAAAGTATACGTAGGTAGGCTTAGATATATTATTGAATGCAACATATTTTAATGGCACTTCAATACTGAACAGTTCTGATTTTAGAATTTACCAGTTTATTAATCGCGAAAGCCCGAGTTAAAAATCGACTATGTACTTTGTATTTTTAACAGGACTTTGATCGGGTACTTAATCCCTAACACACACTGTGCATGTTTGTTTATCAGTCCAATTTAATCGCAAGCACACAGCCTGTACGAACAAGACGTGCTCATGGGATGCACCTAGTGCACAAAGCACCGCATAATGTGTACGATGTAGAAAGAAAGAAAGAAAGAAAGAAAGCAATCAATGGTATAATGGTACGTGCCCAGAGGATTTAAACCATAACGAGATCTGGGCAACCAATCACAAGCCAGGTCCATTTAAAGATGCATTACATCATGGCCAATTTTAGTTGGCCAGAAATCCGACAATCTCATCCATAGACAACCGTGTTAAACATGTTAACCGCAATCAAAAGTAAGTAGTCCACTTGGGAAGCCCACAGAGGGAGTACGGTGACTATCAATTGTTCACAAATTAATTAAATCAGAGTTTTATGGGCAATATGGGCAAGTTGTCATTAAGGGTCACTTCAGGTCAGACGGAATACCTTCAAGATGCTTCTTCTGAAACAAATGACACTTCTAAATCTTTCTTTCTTTCTTTCTTTCTTTCTTTCTTTCTTTCTTTCTTTCTTTCTTTCTTTCTTTCTTTCTTTCTTTCTTTTCTTTCTTTCTTTCTTTTTGCTTTCTTGCTTTCTTTGTTGCTTTCTTTCTTGCTTGCTTGCTTTCTTTCTTTCTTTCTTTCTTTCTTTTTTCTTTCTTTCTTTCTTTCTTTCTTTCTTTCGTGCTTTCTTGCTTTTTTGCTTTCTTGCTTTCTTTGTTGCTTTCTTTTTTCTTTCTTTCTTTCTTTCTTTCTTTCTTTCTTTCTTTCTTTCTTTCTTTCTTTCTTTCTTTCTTTCTTTCTTTCTTTCTTGCTTGCTTGCTTGCTTGCTTGCTTGCTTGCTTGCTTGCTTGCTTGCTTGCTTGCTTTTTTTCAGTCCATATAAATGTACCCTTGCTACTTTCATAAAATGTCATAAAATTAACCTTGATCAAAGATTGGATTTCATTTATATAAGCCGATGCAGGATGTTTTACAAAGAGAGAACTTGTTGTGACACAGGGAATAAGAAAAACAAAAGCATAGCAATAAAACCTTCACTTGCTGTATCAGTTTTTATCCTAGCTGCATTAGAGAAGAACTTAACAATACAAGCAGTATTTAAGGGACACTATAGACTTGTCATATAATCACCATGGACCTATTTATTTACATGTTCAAATAGTTTTTTTCTCGAAATTAATTGTGATGCCCAGTGATGTACTAAAATACCATGTGAAATACTAAAGCCTGAAGTGCTTTAATTACTGTAAAACTTTTAAGTTAAAAGTTTTTATATTAAATCGGGGGATCTCCGGTTTTATTTTGAGTTTAGGACGAATCCCACACCACCTATATGGACCCCTGGTTTTTGTTTTTCCCAATGACCATGGTTTCCAATCATCCACCTACAGCTTCTTTTGATGTAAATTGCATTGGACCTCTTCAACTTCAACAGGCAATTGTCATATTTTGATACAACTCACTGATCATGACAAAATATCCTGAAAAGGGCTAAATAGTCAGCAGATTTTCACAATCTGTTGCCTAATTACCCCTCTTTTTGCAGACATACACTGGGTGACATCCTTCTTCCGAAGACTTTGGTCATTAATAGTCAGAGTCCCCAACTTTCATGTTCTGATACATGTAGGTATGTCACTTTTATAATGTGAGTACTAGGGTGATTCAAAAATACAAAAGTTTTGATTTTTTACCGGGCCAACCCCTAATATTGTTCATTTTGGTATAAAAATACATCATGCAAAATTTAATGAAATTCAAATAATTTTTAGAGGGTGCGCCCAGGCTTTGAAGTTTTGTGTGTGAAGTCTATGAGGATTTTTGGTAATTTTCACTCAACCCACAGAAAGTAATAATCAACTTATCTAACTATGCTATAAAACTGTTAGCATGTAGTCTTAGGTATTCATGAAACAAATAGGTAAGAAAAATTAAATGAAAATATTGACAAGCGGAGAAAATTCAAAATTGTGACATGATCAAGGGAGATGAGTAACATGTCGACCATGGTCGAAAATAAGTTTTACATGGGTTCCTAAAGAGGACATTTAGAACTCTCAGAAACTAAAAAGCCCATGTTGATACGACTTTCCATTGCGAAGTTACGGCAATTTATCAATCGCTGAAAACAATGTAAAACAAAAGAATTTGAACACTTTCTTTGCCAATATCTCAAAATCAATATTAGCGACATGTGACTCATTTCCCTTGATCGTGTCACAATTTATCTCAATTGTTCCAATGGTGGGAAAGCAGTAGACAGAACAGCCAAAACATTCGGCCAGTCCTCTGTCCACAGGAAAATATTATAATTAGGATAGCCTATAATAGACTGAATGAATGGTATAAATATTCTCTATTGTGTTTTCAGATTTAGTGACCTGTCATCCACTTGGAAATACTACAGAGAATACAAAATGTCCATCTCTCCTCTTCCCATGGTGTATTGTATCTATTGAGTTGAATGGTCAAATAGCTTTATTTTTAACTGTCATAATCAAAGAGCTTTTAATAGAAATATAGTCGCAATTGATTATATTGTTTTGTTCGTTTGATGCCGATTAGAAGTTGCGACAGGATATTCATAAAAGTGGTACCAATGTTTCGAACAAGGGGTTCCGCCATTAAATTGGTCACTGATCCGGCATCATATTAACGCTCTACACAACAGGCGAGTATCAATAAGTGACCACACTACAGTCATGTGTAAGGGCAGTCATGTGTAAAGTGGTACCATTGTACTCACGTATCCCAAATGTGTGCTTGTGTGGGTCTGAAGTCTATAAAGGAGGCTTTAGCTGTCGATGCAATCATCTTTACCACCCAACTGACGTTAGGCGTTTCATTTAAATAAATTGAATGCTCTTGCTGATCGATTACACATTAGAATGTATGAAGGCTGCCATGTCCAGCCCATATATCTATATTACACTATAATGGTAATCGCTATACGTATACATGTAAGTATAAGTATAGGCCTATAAAGGTTGTTTTTAAGAAATTTCCATTTAATTTTATTTTAAGAGAGAGATTGGTATAGAAATAGTGGCGTACCCAAAGAGGGGAGGGGGTTGGGGAGGGGCAGATTCACCTCTGTGAGAAGTCTTGGGAGGGGAGGAGGGAGGAAGAGGGGATATGGAGAATGAGAGAGGGCTGGAGGAAGGGATTAATAAAGACAAGTAAATAGAAATATAAGGAAAAATATGGGAATGAGAGAGGGAGGGTGAGAGGGGACAATGAGAGGGAGGGAGTGATAAAGTGTAGGCCTAGGAAAGAATAAGTACAGAGAAGGGAAAAGAAAGGAATGATGAATACATTTAATAACAATTATTAGGCCTATATAATAACTATATAAACACATAACAGCACTGGGCAGCCATTCGATGATGTCAATGCCTTTATTCGTTACATAATCAAAACGCCCAGTCAGATGTATTTCACACCTACCAAACAAAAGTCACCCAATTTCGAAAACTGGACGTTGAATGTACACTCTCATGAATATTGATTGGCAACATTTTCCAATATGTCAGCGCTCTAATCGGAAACAATAGAACAATGGACCCCGCAGAGCGTTGGTCATAATGGCCAGAAAGACACTGGTATTATAAATCCTAGCATTATGCAGGAAAGCATTATGGGAGCCTGCAATATCAACTTGATAGCTAGTGGATATGCCTTTGTTAATATTCATGAGTTTATTCATCTGCCTTTGCATAACTATTACAAGAAGTTGAACTATCAGCAGTGCTACTGAGCGGATTCACTCCCTCTTCAGTGAATGTACTTTTTTCATTAATATAGACAGTCTTGAACTTGGTGATTTAAATTTCCGACGGGTTTACATAGGAAACATGTGTATCTAACACATCTGAGAAATTCATCCACATAAGTTGAGTCTTTGTGTGAAAATACTGTTGGAGAAACATTTTGCACCATAACCCAAAACTTCAAAGCCTGGGCGCACCGTCCAAAGTTGATCTAAATTTTATGAAATTTTGCATGATGCATTTTTACACCAAAATGAACAAACTTAGATGTTGGCCCATCAAAAAATAAAAACTTTTGTATTTCTGAATCGCCCTAGTGAGTACCCTCCCCACAACCATGGCTCATTAATTTGCGGAGCAGCAAGAAACGTTATTTCATGTCCCTTTAATATAAAATCTTTACCTTGATATAGCAAGTACTACACAAAAGCAAGATGAAGGACATCATGTAGTTGGTATAACCTTCGAAGGAAAGAAGTAAAACTGACTGACATTGGTGGTCTGAAATTTTCCCACACATATTGGTCTGAAATGTTTCCATACGTACTTTTGGCGATCAACCTTTCACACTCACAATTTCAATAGTCTCTGTTTGCTGTGTATTTGTTAAAAACACTTCAGAATATTTTTGCTCATCTACCTGTGTTTTTTTTCATTTGAAAGAAACTAAGAAAATAAGATAGGACATACTACTAGCATCTATCCAGCCAGACATGAAAAAGAAATTCTACAATTATTAGACAATTGGTGTCTATGATGAAAGTGTTCATCATGAAGTTCTCTCTAATCTGTCTGTTTGCTGTACTCGCTATCACGGAATCATCCAGTAAATTCACCTACCCAAAGGGCTTACCGTGCAAGGTATATAATGGCACCAGCTGTGACTGTAGTAATAGACAGCTTTCAAGTATTCCACTGCTAAAAGGCCAAAATGTCAAGAGTCTAGATTTTAGTTATAATCAACTTCAAACTGTCTATGGGATAAGTTTCATTCATCTAACTTCACTTCAGCATTTAGATTTGAGTCATAATCAACTTGAAGCTGTCTATGGTAAGAGTTTCATTCATCTGACTTCTCTTCAGAGTTTAGATTTGAGCAACAACCAGATACTGGAGATCACAAATTTTACATTCTCAGGACTGAACAAACTGGAAACTCTAGATCTAAGCTATCAAGGAAGCTATCGTAGTCGTCTTACCTTGCATGGAACTCCATTTTACTCTACTGCATCATTAAAGAAGTTAGATATTACTTATAGTAGTTTGTCTAGTCTATCACCATCAGTATTTAGTGGATTACAAGAGCTGCAAGAGCTTGATATATCAGGGAATGATATTTCAATCCCTGATTCTGTTTTCCAAGGTTTAACTAAACTGACTCAGTTGGATGCAAGTTATCTATTGAATACCGGATATCCAGTGTCAGCTGCTCTGTTTAAAGATCTTATTAATCTGGAATATTTAGATGTATCCTCATTCTTAATGATTACTTTACCAGAGACATTGTTTGTGAATCTCATCAATCTGAAACATTTAGATCTATCAAACAATGACATATCAAGCTTACCAGAAACATTGTTTGTTAATCTTACACATTTAACATATTTAGACATTTCCATTAATTCCTTATTCTCTACTCCTTGCACAGCAATAGAAGGTCTCCCAATGGTATCAACACTATATATGACTTACAATAGCTTTGACTATTCAACTTGTTCTTTTGAGAGTATGACTCGTCTCAAGGAGGTGAGCACATCATATAATATCCATAAATTTCATACTGAATATTGGAATGACGCCAAATGGTCAGAACTAATCACGAAGTTACCAGCTACACTATCAACACTAAACATGGGTGTAAGTGGTGAAGCTGTATTTCAATCTGTGATGCCTGAATCATTGAATTCATCTCTGTCATTGTTGACAATTTGCTTCTATTGCACTAATTATTTCGATGTATCAGTTGAAGATGATGTATTTAGTATGTTTTTGTACTTGAAAAAATTGAGTATAAACACACATAGTTGTTCTACAAAAAATAAATTAACACATCTATCAAAATATGCCTTTCGAGGTTTATTCCAACTTAATTCATTGGACCTTAGTTATGCTGGTCTCAGTGAATTTTCTTATGAAACCTTGGAAGTACTTGCAGACACACTGGAACACTTGAATATAAGCAATAATAACATACTGGATATATACCATGATGGGCGATACGTGATCTCAGGTTTGAAATCCTTGGATATCTCATGGAATCCCATAAGGCATATGGACCTTGGATCGCTTGGCAATGTCACTAATGTGTATTTGAATTCTCTTATTACGGATATTTTTTTCTTGTCCATTAGCACCTTCAATGTAGCCCTCAGATCTATTTACATTTCCGTTGAACATGTTGCAACGGTCTACTATGATTCTCCATTGCCGTTGTGTTCTTTATCCCTTGCACTTGAGACAGTTAACCTCAGTAAACTTAAATTCAATGAATCTGCACCATTTGTATTGGGTAAATGTTCACATCTCAAGTCACTTTCCATATCTGACTCAGAAGGAGTCCATTTGATTTTTAAAGACAAAAGTGACAATCTTGCTCACCTAGAAAAACTGACATTAACAAACTGTAATGTATTGCTAATTGACCAATTTCTTCTTGAGAATATTAATGAAAATTACTTTTCTTCGCTGGGAAACCTAGAACATTTAGATCTCAGTCGTAATACAATAGAAAGTTTACAAGAAAATCAATTTCATTATATGTCACATCTCACCTACCTTAATCTGACTGGAAACAAACTTGGCAATTTGAATGCCTTGAAACATCTCTATGGTCTACAAACACTCATTGTATCTGGTAATGCATTGACTACACTACCTGCCGCTCTGATGAAAATACCATATGATGTACAGCATGTTGAATTTGGCGACAACTTATTTTCTTGTACCTGTGATATACAACCCCTGCAACATTGGATACTGACAGATACAAAAACATACATAGATCCACTGTCTCCATACCTGTGCAATGATCCTGCAATCAGAGAGGATCTTGGTATTACAGAATTTAGTTTAGACTGTAGTCTGCATCTTGAATACTACATTGCTCCAAGCATGTCAGGTCTATTTGTTATTTGTGTAATAGTTTATATAATTTATATTTATAAATATCGATGGCGCATACATTACAAATGCTGGATTTTGTGTTATCAGAGAAGATATCAACGATATATAGATAATGATGATGATGCTGATATCAATAGCGATGATGAAGAGGATGTTGATGCCCCATATGAAGCGCCAATAATGAGACGACGATATCATGCTTATGTTGCCTACCATAGAGACAATGAAGCATGGATAAATGATCAACTCATTCCAAACATTGAAGATGGACCAGAACGGTTCCGGCTTTGTCTTAAAGACAGAGGTGACATTCCAGCAGGGCATTATATTCTCAATGCCATATGTCATGGTATTAATCAAAGCCGCAAAACTATCGCAGTTTTATCCGAGAATTTCATGGATGATGGATGGTGTCATTATCAACTACATTTTGCACAAATGCGAATGGTAATGGACAATGCTGATGTACTTATTCTTGTACAGATTGGAGAAATTCCTGATCATAAAAAGACATTGTTGCTTCGTCAGCTATTATGCTATAAGGAAGTGTTGAAGTGGCCTGATAATGTGGATGGACAACAGCTGTTTTGGAATCAGTTGAAGATGAAACTACGTAAACCAGGACGAGTAGACCGTAGATTTGACGCGGTTTGATACAAGATTAATAACAAACATTTCATGACTTGTGCAAGTCTGACTACATTGGACTGTTGGATTTATCAACCTGTAATATTGTGATATTTATATCCTGTTGCTATAATGACTTGAAGAACACTTATTATTCACAATAATTATGTTTTGAACAATGTAACAATTATAGCTATTTATGTAAAATATGCAATAATTACAAAGTGTAGACATGAATAGCTGGAATTCTTTAATATTTTGATTGTATGAATTCAACGTCTTATTAAGATGTTTCATTCAAAATCTCGGGATTTTTTCACAAAATACAGTACCTTAAGCCATGGGTGGGTCCAGGGAACCTTGGAGCTCTCTACATATCATTCTTTTTGATGAATTGAGGGCAAGTTTGAAAAAAAAAAAGAAATATTTCTACTTCGAAAGGGGTACCCACCTCACCCTCCCCACCCAAAAAATATTTGCAGAGATGTTAGTTTAATAAAGTACAGTACAAATATAATTTATAAAAATCAAGAAATTTGAAAAACATTGAGGGCGTCCTTGTCAGCAAATGTTACAATATTGCTTTAAACATGATAAAGGTTATGCTAATGTCTTTGCCCAATACCTTCAAAATGTGTCTTCCTTCGCTATGATAAGCAGATCTCCATCTGAAGATCATGCTCCCAGGTGACAATATTATAGATAATGGGTGTTTCTGAAGTAAACAAGCATCACTGATTGCATGTATGCTATGAAAGACAAATATAAACTGAAAAATGATTTGTGCATGTTTTTATTTGTTTGAGCATGGTGGTAGGGGTG